>NC_134355.1:344181824-344524831 GCF_048569485.1 Anomaloglossus baeobatrachus | reverse complement strand
TGTGCAACGCAGGCAGATTGCGCTCTGCAAATGTCTTGGCACTAGTGGGACTATAGCAAAGTCCAATAGCCACGTATAGGATGCCACTAGGTACACTGAGTGTTTGCTAGTATAATGGCTTAGTTATAATTAGTTGGAGTGTGCAATGCAGGCAGATGCGCTCTGCAAATGTCTTGGCACTAGTGGGACTATAGCAAAGTCCAATAGCCACGTATAGGATGCCACTAGGTACACTGAGTGTTTGCTAGTATAATGGCTTAGTTATAATTAGTTGGAGTGTGCAACGCAGGCAGATGCGCTCTGCAAATGTCTTGGCACTAGTGGGACTATAGCAAAGTCCAATAGCCACGTATAGGATGCCACTAGGTACACTGAGTGTTTGCTAGTATAATGGCTTAGTTATAATTAGTTGGAGTGTGCAACGCAGGCAGATGCGCTCTGCAAATGTCTTGGCACTAGTGGGACTATAGCAAAGTCCAATAGCCACGTATAGGATGCCACTAGGTACACTGAGTGTTTGCTAGTATAATGGCTTAGTTATAATTAGTTGGAGTGTGCAACGCAGGCAGATGCGCTCTGCAAATGTCTTGGCACTAGTGGGACTATAGCAAAGTCCAATAGCCACATATAGGATGCCACTAGGTACACTGAGTGTTTGCTAGTATAATGGCTTAGTTATAATTAGTTGGAGTGTGCAACGCAGGCAGACGTGCTGCAAATGTCTTGGCACTAGTGGGACTATAGCAAAGTCCAATAGCCACGTATAGGATGCCACTAGGTACACTGAGTGTTTGCTAGTATAATGGCTTAGTTATAATTAGTTGGAGTGTGCAACGCAGGAAGATGCGCTCTGCAAATGTCTTGGCACTAGTATGACTATAGCAAAGTCCAATAGCCACGTATAGGATGCCACTAGGTACACTGAGTGTTTGCTAGTATAATGGCTTAGTTACAATTAGTTGGAGTGTGCAACGCAGGCAGATGCGCTCTGCAAATGTCTTGGCACTAGTGGGACTATAGCAAAGTCCAATAGCCACGTATAGGATGCCACTAGGTACACTGAGTGTTTGCTAGTATAATGGCTTTGTTATAATTAGTTGGAGTGTGCAACGCAGGCAGATGCGCTCTGCAAATGTCTTGGCACTAGTGGGACTATAGCAAAGTCCAATAGCCACGTATAGGATGCCACTAGGTACACTGAGTGTTTGCTAGTATAATGGCTTAGTTATAATTAGTTGGAGTGTGCAACGCAGGCAGATGCGCTCTGCAAATGTCTTGGCACTAGTGGGACTATAGCAAAGTCCAATAGCCACGTATAGGATGCCACTAGGTACACTGAGTGTTTGCTAGTATAATGGCTTAGTTATAATTAGTTGGAGTGTGCAACGCAGGCAGATGCGCTCTGCAAATGTCTTGGCACTAGTGGGACTATAGCAAAGTCCAATAGCCACGTATAGGATGCCACTAGGTACACTGAGTGTTTGCTAGTATAATGGCTTAGTTATAATTAGTTGGAGTGTGCAACGCAGGCAGATGCGCTCTGCAAATGTCTTGGCACTAGTGGGACTATAGCAAAGTCCAATAGCCACATATAGGATGCCACTAGGTACACTGAGTGTTTGCTAGTATAATGGCTTAGTTATAATTAGTTGGAGTGTGCAACGCAGGCAGACGTGCTGCAAATGTCTTGGCACTAGTGGGACTATAGCAAAGTCCAATAGCCACGTATAGGATGCCACTAGGTACACTGAGTGTTTGCTAGTATAATGGCTTAGTTATAATTAGTTGGAGTGTGCAACGCAGGCAGATGTGCTCTGCAAATGTCTTGGCACTAGTGGGACTATAGCAAAGTCCAATAGCCACGTATAGGATGCCACTAGGTACACTGAGTGTTTGCTAGTATAATGGCTTAGTTATAATTAGTTGGAGTGTGCAACGCAGGCAGATGCGCTCTGCAAATGTCTTGGCACTAGTGGGACTATAGCAAAGTCCAATAGCCACGTATAGGATGCCACTAGGTACACTGAGTGTTTGCTAGTATAATGGCTTAGTTATAATTAGTTGGAGTGTGCAACGCAGGCAGATGCGCTCTGCAAATGTCTTTGCACTAGTGGGACTATAGCAAAGTCCAATAGCCACGTATAGGATGCCACTAGGTACACTGAGTGTTTGCTAGTATAATGGCTTAGTTATAATTAGTTGGAGTGTGCAACGCAGGCAGATGCGCTCTGCAAATGTCTTGGCACTAGTGGGACTATAGCAAAGTCCAATAGCCACGTATAGGATGCCACTAGGTACACTGAGTGTTTGCTAGTATAATGGCTTAGTTATAATTAGTTGGAGTGTGCAACGCAGGCAGATGCGCTCTGCAAATGTCTTGGCACTAGTGGGACTATAGCAAAGTCCAATAGCCACATATAGGATGCCACTAGGTACACTGAGTGTTTGCTAGTATAATGGCTTAGTTATAATTAGTTGGAGTGTGCAACGCAGGCAGACGTGCTGCAAATGTCTTGGCACTAGTGGGACTATAGCAAAGTCCAATAGCCACGTATAGGATGCCACTAGGTACACTGAGTGTTTGCTAGTATAATGGCTTAGTTATAATTAGTTGGAGTGTGCAACGCAGGCAGATGCGCTCTGCAAATGTCTTGGCACTAGTGGGACTATAGCAAAGTCCAATAGCCACGTATAGGATGCCACTAGGTACACTGAGTGTTTGCTAGTATAATGGCTTAGTTATAATTAGTTGGAGTGTGCAACGCAGGCAGATGCGCTCTGCAAATGTCTTGGCACTAGTGGGACTATAGCAAAGTCCAATAGCCACGTATAGGATGCCACTAGGTACACTGAGTGTTTGCTAGTATAATGGCTTAGTTATAATTAGTTGGAGTGTGCAACGCAGGCAGATGCGCTCTGCAAATGTCTTGGCACTAGTGGGACTATAGCAAAGTCCAATAGCCACATATAGGATGCCACTAGGTACACTGAGTGTTTGCTAGTATAATGGCTTAGTTATAATTAGTTGGAGTGTGCAACGCAGGCAGACGTGCTGCAAATGTCTTGGCACTAGTGGGACTATAGCAAAGTCCAATAGCCACGTATAGGATGCCACTAGGTACACTGAGTGTTTGCTAGTATAATGGCTTAGTTATAATTAGTTGGAGTGTGCAACGCAGGAAGATGCGCTCTGCAAATGTCTTGGCACTAGTGGGACTATAGCAAAGTCCAATAGCCACGTATAGGATGCCACTAGGTACACTGAGTGTTTGCTAGTATAATGGCTTAGTTATAATTAGTTGGAGTGTGCAACGCAGGCAGATGCGCTCTGCAAATGTCTTGGCACTAGTGGGACTATAGCAAAGTCCAATAGCCACGTATAGGATGCCATTAGGTACACTGAGTGTTTGCTAGTATAATGGCTTCGTTATAATTAGTTGGAGTGTGCAACGCAGGCAGATGCGCTCTGCAAATGTCTTGGCACTAGTGGGACTATAGCAAAGTCCAATAGCCACGTATAGGATGCCACTAGGTACACTGAGTGTTTGCTAGTATAATGGCTTAGTTATAATTAGTTGGAGTGTGCAACGCAGGCAGATGCGCTCTGCAAATGTCTTGGCACTAGTGGGACTATAGCAAAGTCCAATAGCCACGTATAGGATGCCACTAGGTACACTGAGTGTTTGCTAGTATAATGGCTTAGTTATAATTAGTTGGAGTGTGCAACGCAGGCAGATGCGCTCTGCAAATGTCTTGGCACTAGTGGGACTATAGCAAAGTCCAATAGCCACGTATAGGATGCCACTAGGTACACTGAGTGTTTGCTAGTATAATGGCTTAGTTATAATTAGTTGGAGTGTGCAACGCAGGCAGATGCGCTCTGCAAATGTCTTGGCACTAGTGGGACTATAGCAAAGTCCAATAGCCACTTATAGGATGCCACTAGGTACACTGAGTGTTTGCTAGTATAATGGCTTAGTTATAATTAGTTGGAGTGTGCAACGCAGGCAGATGCGCTCTGCAAATGTCTTGGCACTAGTGGGACTATAGCAAAGTCCAATAGCCACGTATAGGATGCCACTAGGTACACTGAGTGTTTGCTAGTATAATGGCTTAGTTATAATTAGTTGGAGTGTGCAACGCAGGCAGATGTGCTCTGCAAATGTCTTGGCACTAGTGGGACTATAGCAAAGTCCAATAGCCACGTATAGGATGCCACTAGGTACACTGAGTGTTTGCTAGTATAATGGCTTAGTTATAATTAGTTGGAGTGTGCAACGCAGGCAGATGCGCTCTGCAAATGTCTTGGCACTAGTGGGACTATAGCAAAGTCCAATAGCCACGTATAGGATGCCACTAGGTACACTGAGTGTTTGCTAGTATAATGGCTTAGTTATAATTAGTTGGAGTGTGCAACGCAGGCAGATGCGCTCTGCAAATGTCTTTGCACTAGTGGGACTATAGCAAAGTCCAATAGCCACGTATAGGATGCCACTAGGTACACTGAGTGTTTGCTAGTATAATGGCTTAGTTATAATTAGTTGGAGTGTGCAACGCAGGCAGATGCGCTCTGCAAATGTCTTGGCACTAGTGGGACTATAGCAAAGTCCAATAGCCACGTATAGGATGCCACTAGGTACACTGAGTGTTTGCTAGTATAATGGCTTAGTTATAATTAGTTGGAGTGTGCAACGCAGGCAGATGCGCTCTGCAAATGTCTTGGCACTAGTGGGACTATAGCAAAGTCCAATAGCCACATATAGGATGCCACTAGGTACACTGAGTGTTTGCTAGTATAATGGCTTAGTTATAATTAGTTGGAGTGTGCAACGCAGGCAGACGTGCTGCAAATGTCTTGGCACTAGTGGGACTATAGCAAAGTCCAATAGCCACGTATAGGATGCCACTAGGTACACTGAGTGTTTGCTAGTATAATGGCTTAGTTATAATTAGAATTGAACACAGAGCGCAAGAGTCTTTAAATTTACCAAAATATAGAAATACCCCATAGACACCGTGATACAAATGTATAAAACATTTTATTTTATAGTGCACAGGGTATTACAGTACATACAAAAACAGCAATCATAAAACCAGATTGAGTAAGTGAAGGAAGAGGGGAGACCCCCACGTGACCCAGGAAATATGTCAAAAATTGTGTCGGACCTGCTAGACCAGATAAATATAAATCTTATTGTGGCAACCTCATGCCCATAGAGTTGATCCTAAATAGGGGCAAACACATCCATTGTGCCGCTAATTCATGGACCCATAGCCTAGGCATATGGCCTTAAATCGAGTCATGACTCAGAAGGCCCATACATGAGGCTGCACAATGGATGGAATACTCCTTAGGGCACGGTTATCACTCGATACAAAAATACACGTGTAGAAAAATGGAAAGTGCCCAAGCAGTATCGTATTAATCAGTCCTTAATAAGGCATGCAGGCTTACCACACACAATTAAGCGTCCGAAAATCCTGGAGGGCACGTGGGGACCGACGTCCCAACACGTGTTTCGTCACAATACTTCGTCGGGGGACGATGATTAAAAGAGTGCCAAGAGTGGAGCTTAAGAAGGGACCCTAATTGGTGACACACCTCCATTTCACCACGTGCACCGGAGTGAGTAACCGCTGCAGACCGCGCCGTGGCTCAGTGTCGGCGGCCGGAAGTCGACGGAGCAAGAACTTCCGGTGACGTCACCATGCGATACTTCCGGTACTCCGCCGTAGCAAACGTTGCCACGGACGCGAATCTAACAAGCGGAACCCACTGCAGTGCTGGGTAAAGTGGACCTGCCCCAATGATAATACTAATCCCACCTCCATAATCCCATCAATAACGGTGTAATATATAGTACACATAGACATTATTATATATGTACAAAATCGCTTAATGACACCATAGAGAAGACATATTGTAAAGTACATACATATCAAGCATTGTTCATGCACAGGAAAAAGGAGGAGGATAGATAGAATAGAAAGCAGACGTCTGCAAGGAATAAGGGAAGGAATAAAGACACAATATAGACATAGATATATAACCAACAGTTACAAATATTTCATGTCCATGTATCTCGCAGTTCCATAGCCTCCCAATTATAGGTTCTGTAAGCGTATGCGAGTCTTCATTTCTTCCAAGCCAGAGTTGGTAACAGAACCCAAATAAAGGGGACACTTATAAGGGAGGGAGGGGAAGAGGGGGGGAGGGGGGGGGGGTGGGGGGGGCGAAAGGGGGGGAGGGGGGAGGGGGAGGGGAGGGGGGGGGGGGGCATGACAAAAAGGTCCCTTAAATTGAACAAAAGAAAAGACACACTGTTAAAAGAGTCATAAGACCACCAATGTATACAGCATGAAAAGATAACAGTCAAAATTACAAAAATCATAAAAGGCGCACCGGGGGCTACGCAGCTATTCACACCTCTGTTGCTTAACCAGGGTGGACCCAACCACCCTGAAAACAAAATCTCGAATTTCATAGAATCCAACTGGGAGGGATTCAACCTCCCTACTACTTCCACCCAGTCGGATTCACCCAAGATATCAGTATGATGGGGATAAGAGTGATGGTTACAAAAAAGGGGCAAATGAGAGCCGTTCATTCAGCCCATCTGGTGCCTGAGTACCTAAAACAAAGATCCACCGGCACTCCATCTGTGCCAGCCGTTTTTTGAGGTCCCCGCCCCGAATTCCCAGATGTACCCTGTCAATACCCCGGACCTGGAGGGATGTAGGGTCACAATTGTGAGCCTCCCTAAAATGTCTGGGGATTGTTTTTAGGGATTCAGGGTTGGTGACCTCTTTGGCCGCCAGAACATCACGCACATGCTCCCTCGTGCGAATACGGAGCTCACGTGAGGTCAGACCGACATATATCTTATTACAGCCACACGTGGCGTAATACACTACGCCAGATGTGCTGCAAGAGATATATGTCCGAATGGAAAACTCCCTCTTTCCGTCCGCTGAGCAGAAGGTTGTGGCCCGAATGATGTTCTGGCAGCCCCGGCAGCTACCACAAGGGTAGCAGCCGACACGTTGGGGACCACATCCAAAGAGGGGGGTTCTCTTGGCTACATAGTGACTATGCACCAATGCATCCCTGAGACTCCTCCCCCTCCTTGCCGTCATCAAGGGGCGTTCTGGTAAATAGCCACGGAGAGAGGGCTCAGTATGGAGAATGGCCCAATGTTTATTTAGTACAGCCCTGATTTGGTCCCACTGTCGGCAATAGGTGGAAATAAATCTTGCCACTGGACTAGATGTGGGTTTTGTAATTGCGTTCCCAGATAGAAGCTGGTCCCGCTGGGAGTATTTAGCACGCTGGTAGCCTTTTTTGATGGATCTCTGGCTATACCCCCTCAATATGAACCTCTCCCTCATATCCCCTGATTCTGATTCGAATCTATCATCCGACGAGCACAGCCAGCGTAACCGCAGAAACTGGCCCGTCGGAATGGCATTCACCGTCGACCTGGGGTGACCCGAGGTAGCATGGAGGAGGGAATTAACCGACGTGCTTTTCCGGAAGATGGTAGTGGCGACAGCCCCGCTAGATTCCACCGAGATTCGAATGTCCAAAAATTCGATTGTCCTTGGTCCGACCTGATGAGTTAAATAGATGTTATAGCCGTTGGAGTTAAGATGACGCACAAAATCCTCCAGCTCAGAGCCGGTTCCCCCCCAGACGACCAATATGTCGTCAATATAGCGCAGCCAACACTGCGCATGGGAGCTCGCCGGCACGCCGTCCCCGAAAACCTCCCTCTCCCAAAAGCCGAGAAAGAGGTTTGCGTAAGACGGCGCGCAGGCCGCCCCCATCGCAGTGCCGCGCCGCTGGAGGAAGAACCGGTCTCGAAACACGAAGAAATTATGCGTCAATATAAACTCCAACAGCTCCATGATGAGGGCGGACAAGGACCCATCGAGACTGCTCGAATCCAGGTAGAATCGCACGGCGGCCAGACCATCCCGATGGCAAATGCTGGAATACAGGGCCTCCACATCCATCGTTACCAAAATCGCCCCCTCCTCCAAGATAAGTCCCTCCAATCTCCTTAGGACGTCCGCAGTGTCCCTGACATGAGAGGGCAACGTCTCCACCAAAGGGTGCAAGTAGTGTTCGATAAATTTGCATGTGACGTCACATAGCCCTCCCATGCCAGAGACAATGGGACGTCCAGGAGGTATCTTTGGGTTTTTGTGAATCTTGGGGAGGAGGTAGAAAGTTGGAACGACAGGTGTTTTTACTAGGAGGCCCTCATAAATTTTTTTGGGGACAATCCCCTCCTCAAATGCCCTCAGTAAAATCCGCTCCAGGTCACTAGTGAAGCCACGTATGGGGTTATGATGGAGAGGTTCATATGCCTCCCGGTCCCTCAACTGCCGCCATGCCTCCCTCTCGTACAGCTCCACTGGCCAAATTACCACATTCCCGCCCTTGTCGGCGGGTTTAATTACCACCCCATCTAATAATTCGATCTCCCGTAGTGCCTTTTGTTGTTGTTTAGTGAGGTTGTTTTTACCCCCTCTCCGTGGGAGTTGCTGGATATCTTTAGACACTAATTCACAGAAAATCTGGATCGGGGGGCATAGAGACAAGGGCGGAAATGTGGCAGATCTTGGCATGGTGTGACGTGGAAAATTACCTGATTGGTGATAGGCCGACTCCTCCTCTAGCTCCTCCAGCGCAGCAATAGCCTCCTGTTCCCGGATGGAAGTACTGGGTTCCCCTGTGGCTCTTTTAGAATGCAGTTTATGTAGCACCAGCTTCCGTAAGAACAAATGGAGGTCTTTGATTACTGAAAAGAGATTGAAGTTAGTCTGGGGCACAAATGACAACCCCAACTTCAAAACCTCCGTCTGCATGGGGGTGAGGACATGCTTGGATAAGTTGATTACCTCCATCAGTCCATCACCTCCTTTTTTCCGAGCCAGAGGAGGGGCCGACCGTCCACCACCCAACGCCAAGGTCTGTTGATTCCGGGCCAGGGCCGATCTAGTGGTCGGTCTTAGGTTTCTGGTAATTTCAGATGCAGTGTCTTCCTCCAATGAGGACATGGATGAGGCAGACATTGAGATAGACGAGGTCTGATGCTTCTTCTTTTTATTGGGGAAGGACATACCTCGCCAGCGATACACCTGACCATTTTTATAGTCCGTGACGTCCCGTTGGTATTTCTTCGTCTTGGTACTCAGGATCTCGTTTTCCCACATAGTGAACTCTTTATCAAGTAAATCGTTGTATTTAGACAACTCCTCAGGGGTAAGTTCAGAGTCAAGGTTGGCCTGAACGTCTGCTATCTCCTTCTCCAGATCGTTAATGGATTTCTCATTAAGCTCGATAAGGAGCTGCATGAAAATCCTGGAGCAGTTAGACGTGGCCTCCTCCCACTTTGTCTTAACTGTCTCATCTGAGACCACAAACGAAGGGAAGACCCTGACTCGTAATCCCCTGGGGACTAGTCCCCTATCAAGATATCTTTTCATGAAGGCCACGTTCCACCACAATCGTGTCTTCCTGTTTAACATAATTTTAAGACTATTCATGCGGTCCATGGTGGACCTAGAACTCGTAGTAATTAACTCCTCCCCTCCAGCTTCAAAAACTCTGTCCAGTTGGGTTTCCCACGTTTTTTCGCGGGCTTTATAATCCATAGAGACCTGGAATAAGCCTGTGATAAACCACAGAAAAACAGTCATATATAACCTAAAAATCCAGACATTATAGGCAACAACTCGGAGATACATTTGAACACAGAGCGCAAGAGTCTTTAAATTTACCAAAATATAGAAATACCCCATAGACACCGTGATACAAATGTATAAAACATTTTATTTTATAGTGCACAGGGTATTACAGTACATACAAAAACAGCAATCATAAAACCAGATTGAGTAAGTGAAGGAAGAGGGGAGACCCCCACGTGACCCAGGAAATATGTCAAAAATTGTGTCGGACCTGCTAGACCAGATAAATATAAATCTTATTGTGGCAACCTCATGCCCATAGAGTTGATCCTAAATAGGGGCAAACACATCCATTGTGCCGCTAATTCATGGACCCATAGCCTAGGCCTATGGCCTTAAATCGAGTCATGACTCAGAAGGCCCATACATGAGGCTGCACAATGGATGGAATACTCCTTAGGGCACGGTTATCACTCGATACAAAAATACACGTGTAGAAAAATGGAAAGTGCCCAAGCAGTATCGTATTAATCAGTCCTTAATAAGGCATGCAGGCTTACCACACACAATTAAGCGTCCGAAAATCCTGGAGGGCACGTGGGGACCGACGTCCCAACACGTGTTTCGTCACAATACTTCGTCGGGGGACGATGATTAAAAGAGTGCCAAGAGTGGAGCTTAAGAAGGGACCCTAATTGGTGACACACCTCCATTTCACCACGTGCACCGGAGTGAGTAACCGCTGCAGACCGCGCCGTGGCTCAGTGTCGGCGGCCGGAAGTCGACGGAGCAAGAACTTCCGGTGACGTCACCATGCGATACTTCCGGTACTCCGCCGTAGCAAACGTTGCCACGGACGCGAATCTAACAAGCGGAACCCACTGCAGTGCTGGGTAAAGTGGACCTGCCCCAATGATAATACTAATCCCACCTCCATAATCCCATCAATAACGGTGTAATATATAGTATACATAGACATTATTATATATGTACAAAATCGCTTAATGACACCATAGAGAAGACATATTGTAAAGTACATACATATCAAGCATTGTTCATGCACAGGAAAAAGGAGGAGGATAGATAGAATAGAAAGCAGACTAGGTACACTGAGTGTTTGCTAGTATAATGGCTTAGTTATAATTAATTGGAGTGTGCAACGCAGGCAGATGCGCTCTGCAAATGTCTTGGCACTAGTGGGACTATAGCAAAGTCCAATAGCCACGTATAGGATGCCACTAGGTACACTGAGTGTTTGCTAGTATAATGGCTTAGTTATAATTAGTTGGAGTGTGCAACGCAGGAAGATGCGCTCTGCAAATGTCTTGGCACTAGTGGGACTATAGCAAAGTCCAATAGCCACGTATAGGATGCCACTAGGTACACTGAGTGTTTGCTAGTATAATGGCTTAGTTATAATTAGTTGGAGTGTGCAACGCAGGCAGATGCGCTCTGCAAATGTCTTGGCACTAGTGGGACTATAGCAAAGTCCAATAGCCACGTATAGGATGCCACTAGGTACACTGAGTGTTTGCTAGTATAATGGCTTAGTTATAATTAGTTGGAGTGTGCAACGCAGGCAGATGCGCTCTGCAAATGTCTTGGCACTAGTGGGACTATAGCAAAGTCCAATAGCCACGTATAGGATGCCACTAGGTACTCTGAGTGTTTGCTAGTATAATGGCTTAGTTATAATTAGTTGGAGTGTGCAACGCAGGCAGATGCGCTCTGCAAATGTCTTGGCACTAGTGGGACTATAGCAAAGTCCAATAGCCACGTATAGGATGCCACTAGGTACACTGAGTGTTTGCTAGTATAATGGCTTAGTTATAATTAGTTGGAGTGTGCAACGCAGGCAGATGCGCTCTGCAAATGTCTTGGCACTAGTGGGACTATAGCAAAGTCCAATAGCCACGTATAGGATGCCACTAGGTACACTGAGTGTTTGCTAGTATAATGGCTTAGTTATAATTAGTTGGAGTGTGCAACGCAGGCAGATGCGCTCTGCAAATGTCTTGGCACTAGTGGGACTATAGCAAAGTCCAATAGCCACGTATAGGATGCCACTAGGTACACTGAGTGTTTGCTAGTATAATGGCTTAGTTATAATTAGTTGGAGTGTGCAACGCAGGCAGATGCGCTCTGCAAATGTCTTGGCACTAGTGGGACTATAGCAAAGTCCAATAGCCACGTATAGGATGCCACTAGGTACACTGAGTGTTTGCTAGTATAATGGCTTAGTTATAATTAGTTGGAGTGTGCAACGCAGGCAGATGCGCTCTGCAAATGTCTTGGCACTAGTGGGACTATAGCAAAGTCCAATAGCCACGTATAGGATGCCACTAGGTACACTGAGTGTTTGCTAGTATAATGGCTTAGTTATAATTAGTTGGAGTGTGCAACGCAGGCAGATGCGCTCTGCAAATGTCTTGGCACTAGTGGGACTATAGCAAAGTCCAATAGCCACGTATAGGATGCCACTAGGTACACTGAGTGTTTGCTAGTATAATGGCTTAGTTATAATTAGTTGGAGTGTGCAACGCAGGCAGATGCGCTCTGCAAATGTCTTGGCACTAGTGGGACTATAGCAAAGTCCAATAGCCACGTATAGGATGCCACTAGGTACACTGAGTGTTTGCTAGTATAATGGCTTAGTTATAATTAGTTGGAGTGTGCAACGCAGGCAGATGCGCTCTGCAAATGTCTTGGCACTAGTGGGACTATAGCAAAGTCCAATAGCCACGTATAGGATGCCACTAGGTACACTGAGTGTTTGCTAGTATAATGGCTTCGTTATAATTAGTTGGAGTGTGCAATGCAGGCAGATGCGCTCTGCAAATGTCTTGGCACTAGTGGGACTAAAGCAAAGTCCAATAGCCACAGATAGGATGCCACTAGGTACACTGAGTGTTTGCTAGTATAATGGCTTAGTTATGAGTTGGAGTGTGCAGAGGACAAGAGGGTACAGTGGCAGGATTGTGGTGCTCTGGGTAGAGGAATGGAAGCCTGCCTTTCTATTCCCTCCTAATGGTGAAATGCAGGGAGGAAATCCCTGACCTTGGCTGCACAGACGCTGGCGCTGTTTTCAGGACCTGTCACCTTAACTCTGACCCTGCCGGTTTGAGCCCTTAAAAGGACTGCTATAAAGTGCTCTGCCTATGCTGTCTAACGCTGTGTATGCAGCGCATACAGCTGTATCGGCTATAGGACTCAGGATGACGGAGCTGCGACAGTGATGTCTGACACCAAAGACGCAGAAGGCAGATAATGGCGTCCGTGAAGAAAATGTCCGGTTTTATAATGCAGGGACATGTGACATGCAGATCCTATCACACATGCCGTTGCTTCTCTGGCTCAAAGTCCACTTAGCTGTGTGTGTGTCTGTGATTGGCTGACATGCTGGCCCGCCCCACAAGACGCGCGCGCTTAGGGAAGGAAGACAAGAAAAAAAAAAAAAAATGGCGATCGCCATTATAGAAACAGCAGTGATCTGAAGGCGCTGTTCACGCACACTATACACTGAAATGTGATAATAGTTTGATTCACAGAGTGACTTACACTATTACAGCAGAAACCAAGCTATGATTTAGCTGTTTTTTGGCTGCTAGAACCGTTCTCGAACGTTTCTAGAACTATCGAGCTTTTGCAAAAAGCTCGAGTTCTAGTTCGATCTAGAACATGCCCCAAAATCACTCGAGCCTAGAACTGGAGAACCACGAACCACGAACCGCGCTCAACTCTAGTGATTTGCTCCTCCTGCACATGTGATGCCTCCAATTAGTGGGGGCTTAGCTGTATCCTGCTAGAGTACTAGTTTATGGCCTGGGTGCTTTACACGTGCAGCCCTATCTTTGCTATCTGATCAAATGTAGTTGGATAAATTCTCATATTTTGTTTCCCTTGAGATTGTGGTTTGAAAACCTGAAGTCCAGACTTACCAATTCTATTCCTGTTCTTTCCTCCCCTACTTCCCCTAGATCTGCTTTTCGTCTTGGACATCTGCTGGTTTCTATGGGGATTAGCCACTGGAAAACAACATGTGATTTATTTTTTTTGTCCTACTTACTCTGTAATTTCAGAAATGGTATGGATGAGAGCGAATGCAACAATAATATCTTTTAGGACAAAAAACGAGGGGATTTCCTGCATGTCCCTCAATGCTGTATAACTACCGTTGAGGGATTTTTATGTTTGTGAAGTTTTGTACTTGTTTGATCATATCCTTTAAAATGATATTCTGACATGAGAATTATTGTAAGATTATCACTCCCTTGAAATGTCATCCTACAGCATTTACATTTAGTGCCACAACAATGATATGTCTATCATTTCTAGATATGCATTTGAACGATTCTTCATATATTTTAGTGAATTAATCAATGTGAGAAATTGCAGTCCACCATTACAGGAGATACAGTGCCCTGCGAAAATATTCAGCCCCCTTGAATTTTTCAACCTTCTCCCACATTTCAGGCTATAAACATAAAGATAAAAAAAAAATAATTTTATGGTGAAGAATCAACAAGTGGGACACAATTGTGAAGGTGAACGAAATTTGTAAAAAAAACAAACAAACTGAAATGTGAGGCGTGCAATATTATTTGTCCCCTTTCTTTCAGTACCGCAAACTCACTCCAAAAGTTCATTGAGGATCTCTGAATGATCCAATGTTGTCCATGACTAATGATGATAAATATAATCCACCTGTGTGTAATCAAGTCTCCATATAAACGCACCTGCTCTGTGATAGTCTCAGTGTTCTGTTTAAAGCACAGAGAGCATCATGAAGAGCAAGGAACACAACAGGCAGGTCCATGATACTGTTGTGGAGATGTTTAAAGCTTGATTTGGTTGCAAAACGATTTCTAAAACTTTAAACATCCCAAGAAGCACTGTGCAAGTGATCATATTGAAATGGAAGGCGTATCATACCACTGCAAATCTACCAAGACCCGGCCGTCCCTCAAAACTTTCATCTCAAACAAGGAGAAGACTGATCAGAGATGTAGCCAAGAGGCCCATGATCACTCTGGATGAACTGCAGAGATCTACAGCTGAGGTGGGAGAGTCTGTCCATAGGACAACAATCAGTTGTACACTGCACAAATCTGGCCTTTATGGAAGAGTGGCAAGAAGAAAGCCATCTCTAAAAGATATCCATAAAAAGTGTCGTTTAAAGTTTGCCACAAGCCACCTGGGAGACACACCAAACATGAGGAAGAAGGTGCTCTGGTCAGAGGAAACCAAAATTTGCTCTTACAATCAAACCTGAGGAAGAGGATGGCCTGTCCTGGGCAGGGACAGATTCTGAGAGCAAAAGGCCCGGTGCAAGAATTGTATCTTGGGGTATTCCATTTTAAGTTTTATTGTGCTCCTCATCTTGCGCTGGAAAAAGAAAATAATAAAATCATTGTTACTCATTTTTACCTGGTGTCTAGTGATGTCTCTCTGCCACTGGTGTGTCTATGTTTACAACCTTCAGAAATAATGTCTTACGTGACCACTTTAGGTAATCACAAGGCTCAGCGTATTGTGCCATCTACCTTGGTGTGACTGCTGAGCTTAGTGATTGGCTCCACAAGTCACATGTTTTAGTGATGACATCACGGCTGCAGCCTGCAAACATACACCAGAGCAGTAGCAAATAAGAATTGCTGGTCCTCAGGAGGATAAGTAACCCTGAACTTATTGTTTTTCCCTAGCACAAGCCTAAGGGCATTAAAAGATTAAAAACAGAAAATATATTCACACACAGGCGCATATAATATATATACACACAGACACATATACACAAATACCATATATACACACAAGCACATATACATATACTATTTATGCACAGAGATACATATACTGTATACACACATGCACACATATGCTATATACAGTATAGACCAAAGGTTTGGACACACCTTCTCATTCAAAGAGTTTTCTTTATTTTCATGACTCTGAAAATTGAAAATTCACCTTGAAGGCATCAAAACTATGAATTAACACATGTGGAATGAAATACTTAACAAAAAAGTGTGAAACAACTGAAAATATGTCTTTTATTCTAGGTTCTTCAAAGTAGCCACATTTTGCTTTGATTACTGCTTTGCACACTCTTGGCATTCTCTTGATGAGCTTCAAGAGGTAGTCACCAGAAATGGTTTTCGCTTCACAGGTGTGCCCTGTCAGGTTTAATAAGTGGGATTTCTTGCCTTATAAATGGGGTTGGGACCTTATGGGAAGAAAAACGCAGCAAAGTAAAGAAAAACGAGTTGCCATCATTACTTTAAGAAATTAAGGTCAGTCAGTCTGAAAAATTGGGAAAACTTTAAAAGTGTCCCCAAGTGAAGTGGTAAAAACCATTAAACGCTACAAAGAAACTGGTTAACATGAAGCTCGCCCAAGGAAAGGAAGACCAAGAGTCACCTCTGCTGCGGAGGATAGGTTTATCCGAGTCACCAGCCTCAGAAATCGCAGGTTAACAGCAGCTCAGATTAGAGACCAGGTCAATGCCACACAGAGTTCTAGCAGCAGACACATCTCTAGAACAACTGTTAAGAGGAGACTTTGTGCAGCAGGTCTTTATGGTAAAATAGCTGCTAGGAAACCACTGCTAAGGACAGGAAACAAGCAGAAGAGACTTGTTTGGGCTAAAGAACACAAGGAATGGACATTAGACCAGTGGAAATCTGTGCTTTGGTCTGATGAGTCCAAATTTGAGATCTTTGGATCCAACCACCGAGTCTTTGTGCAATGCAGAAAAGGTGAACGGATGGACTCTACATGCCTGGTTCCCACCGTGAAGCATGGAGGACGAGGTGTGATGGTGTGTGGGTGCTTTGCTGGTGAAACTATTTTGGATTTATTCAAACTTGAAGGCATACTGAGCCAGCATGGCTACCACAGCATCTTGAAGTGGCATGCCATTCCATCCGGTTTGCGTTTTGTTGGACCATTATTTATTTTTCAACAGGACAATGACCCAAAACACACCTCCAGGCTATGTAAGGGCTATTTGACTAAGAAGAGCATGATGGGGTGCTATGTCAGATGGCCTGTCCTCCACACTCACGAGACCTGAACCTAATTGAGATGGTTTGGGGTGAGCTGGACCGCAGAGTGAAGGCAAAAGGGCCAACAAGTGCTAAGCATCTCTGGGAACTCCTTCAAGACTGTTGGAAGACCATTTCTGATGACTACCTCTTGAAGCTCATCAAGAGAATGACAAGAGTGTGCAAAGCAGTAATCAAAGCAAAATGTGGTTACCTTGAATAATCTAGAATATAAGACATATTATTAGTTGGTTCACGCTTTTTTGTTAAGTATTTAATTCCACATGTGTTAATTCATAGTTTTGATGCCTTCAATGGGAATCTACAATTTTCAGAGTCATGAAAATAAAGAAAACTCTTTGAATGAGAAGGTGTGTCCAAACGTTTGGCCTGTACTGTATACACACACAGGCAGATATACACAAAAGCACATATACTATAAATACACAGAGACACATACACATATACAGAATACAGGGACATACACAGCCACATATACTATATATACACACAAGCACACATATATATACAGAGGCACATAGACACATATACTATTTATGCAGAGAGATACGTATACTATATACACATAGGCACATACACACATATACTATATACACACAGACACATGCACAATTATATACAGTACAAGCAACATAGGTATGTAAAATAACCAGACAGATCCAACAAGTTTAATATACTCACCTCTCTATTTCTTCATCAGTTGCTGATGACCCATGGAGTTTTTCCTGCACTTCCTCTCCTGCTGTGGATGTGGAGCTCTGTGATCTCTATCTTCCTGCTAGTAATCAGCTCTGCCCTCCACTCCATCCTCTCCTGAGTGGTGAGTTCTGGCATTTTCTTCCCCATGCTCTTAGCCGAAAAGGGCTCTTACTGGTATCGGGGCCCTTCAGGATTCATCAGTTTCCTGGTGCATCAGTCACATCTCGGAAATATGCAGTATTTATATGAGTGGATGGTTCTCATTTAGTTGTGACTGGCTCCTCTCCCTTCTGTGCCCTGATGCAGCTGTACTGGCTAAACTGGTTATATGTCTGCCACTGATCCTGGAATTGCTTTGTTTGTTGTACTTTAAAGGGAAACTGTCTGCAGATTTTTGCTATGTAAGCTAAAGTCAGCATTCTGCAAATTTTAACATAGAAAGATTAAGCATGCCTGTTTTATCACGGTCTGATCTTTTGTTTATTTGCTATGTTTGTTTAAGCAGTAGGATCTTTATCATTAAAGGACTAGAAACTCACATGCACAGCAGTCCAACACACCTCCTGCTGTGATTGACACCTCCCTGTCAATGCACAATCTCTATTGAGAGCTTGGTGTGGGCGGGAGACACCCCCGATGGCTACATGACTAAACCTAAAAATTCTGATTGCGCCTGCTGCACCAAGTAATCTAAGTGATACACCATTGGATTCAGAATCTCATTGCTTCCTTGATGCTGCTCTCAGATAATGCAACAAAAACCTGCTGACATAATCCCTTTAATAAATTCATTCAAAAGGAATCGCTTTGGTGGTTTGTAGCAGCACACAAGAAATCTCTATTTTTCTTGAAAAACACATACAAATGTAAGGGCGCAGTCAAGCTACTGTATAACTCAGCCGAGGATAGCAACGCAATGCTTGGACTGGAAGGCAGCTCTCCTGACCTGAGCGTGGAAGCTGGATAAAAATACCTGCTGTAATGCTTGGGTCAAGAGAGCCATTGACCAGTCCAAGCATTGCCATACAATCCTCGGACAAGTCAAACGGTTGTGTGACTGAGCCCTAATTGCAATACTTCTCTGAGAGAAATACTTTATTTTCTGGACCAATTTCAAGGGTGCTAACATTTTTGGTAATGACTTTAAATAACCACAAGGTCTTATTTGACTGCATGTTTTTCCTCCAGTATACAATTATCAGTATACTCTCAACATTGTTGCATGGGAAAATACCATAACACTTCAAATACTGGTACAGGCTAATCTAGCCATCTAGTGATGACTATACCTTATTTGATTTTCCTATTAAAATTTGGAATCACATTATACCTCAATTGATTTTCAGTTTTTTTTCAGAAGAAATGTCTAATTTCCATACAGGGAGGCTGGAATCATAAGATAACTTGTGGAGCCCCGCTAACGCTGTGTCGGTGCATTACCTTCAGGGACTCCACGCAGCTGGATCTGGTCACAGGTAGGAGATCTTCTATTTGTCGTGACGCCACTCTCAGAATTGCGGTCAGTGGGGACCGCCACTGCAGATTAAGGGATGCCTGGGGCTGATGGTGGGTGCAGTCGGTTGTAATAGCCTCCTGAGAGTGAGGCAAGCCCCAGGGCCCTGTGTAGGTGTGTAGAACCACAAGGCGCAGAATAACTCCACACAAGCAAAATGTCTTTCAGGGGTTTTACTCACGGAAGGTGGCAGAGTGAGTAACCCGGGCGTAGCTGGGATGAACCAGGCTGGAACCAGGTGTCCTTCAGGCTGACTGATGAGGGTGACTACCGACTCGCCTTCCTTAGCCCTTTGCGTTTTGGGGTAACCCCGACTTTTAGTCCCTATGGGGGTCACCCAGGGAAGTTGCTGACGCCTCTCTCCCCTTCGTTTTGGCCCGTTTGCTTGTAGCCTGGACCAGGACACTCCGGCTGCTTGCCTCCTGTGAACTATGGGCCCTAACTGTGGCTACGTGGCTGCGGACTCTGTAGTGTGTTCTTGGGGGTGTGAAGTGCCCCCCTCAAGCAGGTTTGGCAAGGAAAGATGGATCTATCCCTGCACTGGGACCTACTACCCGTTTGGGCCTGGTAACTCCCTAGCAGTCTCCTTACTTCCCACTCCGTTGCTCTCTCTTTAGCTGAAGATGGATTTCGGGTAGCACTACTAGGTGACCGTTCTCCCCCGTCGGTAGCCACCGCGCGGACGCTGTCAGACTGCAACAGCCCCAGGGGTCTGCTCCTGACGTCTGCTCCTGACGTCTGCTCCCCCTGAACTGCACACTGAACCGGCTCACTGCTCCTCCTCTCCTGTTCTTGCCTACGTCACCTAGCAACCAGGCTCTCTTACCACACCCCTTGAGTGGAGATGGAGGCTTTACCCCCTCCACTATTCCAGTGGAGGTGAAGGCTTTGCCCCCTCCTGGGATCCCCAGGGGTCCTCCCAAAGGTACATGTGTGAGACCTGATCACTATGCGCCTGTGTAGTCACACCTCGGTCAGCCTTCTGGGTTACCTGTATTGTACTGTCCCCAGGATGGGTGCAGTACTCAGTGGTGCCTGACCAGGTCAGGGGCGCCACATTCCCCCTTAGTTATCACCAGCACGTCCTCGGGCTGCAAGACAACATTTTAAAATGCATGCATAAAACGTTAAAACATGTAAAACATTTTTAAAACCACCTGGTACCATACATCACCACCCTCCACCCACAAGTCCGTTAACCCACCCAAAACCCTCTCAGGAGGCAGGTCACCGGTTTCTTTTGGTAACCAGGTCTGGGCCATCCGTTTCCCCAGACCTTTCCTCCAATCTGCCTCTCCCGTTGGCCGCGCCTTCAGCCACTTCTGGCAGGATGTAGAGGCGGCTTCCAGGGTCTGGTGGTTTTCAGGGTATACCTGGCCTGGTGGAGCCGCGCCTTCAGCCTCTTCTGGCAGGATGCAGAGGCGGCCTCCACAGTTGGTGCTGACCAGGTACCCTCTTTGTGGTGGAGAGCCAGGCCCCATAAACAGGCATGCTCTCTGGTTGCAGGTGAGCCAAGGCCCCATAAACGGACGTGCTCCCTGGTTGCAGACGAGCCAGGCCCCTAAACAGGCTGGCTCTGGTGGTGGTACCCTCTGGTGTAACTATTTACACTGCGAGAGTTTGTGGCTATAGCCAGTTCATAGCCTTAAGGTTTATGGGTTTCTCACATTAGTTTATGTGGGCACATACTTAAACTTGGAAACGTTGCAAACTGGTCAAAACTGTAACTTGCTGTACTTTACTTTGCTTCAAACAGATTCCTCCTCACCAGGGCTTGGGCCTGTAGGGCTGCGGCACCTGTTGCTTTCTCGATCTCTTTCATCGTCCGTGGTGGTCTCATCAGTAGGTTCTTTGTCTTTTCTTTCTCTATCTCCATCTTCTTCTGTGTCTGTTTCTTTTGCAGGACTACTGTAAGGATGTCTGGTACATGGCGTAACATCCAATGCATACCAGCCTCTTTCTCCTTGGTGCATGGTAAATTCCACTGAGTCTCCTGTTCGTAGATTTCTGCCTGGATGTCCTCTGGGCAAATGGGCTCTAACGTCTCTTCTGTTAACAAAAATGCCCTCTTTCATACCAGGTGCTACTATGAAGCCGTATCCTGATTTCAAGCTGAAGTCTTCTACTACACCACGACAAAGTGGACCTCTAACCTGGGATTTGGCTCTTCTCAAAAACCGTTTCTCCTCCAAGTCTCTGGCCGTGACTTCATCTTTATTCTCTGGAGACTGCGGTGCAGGGGAAAACTTGGTCCTACTACGGCGCCGTGTCCTACGGGCTGGATTCTGCTGGGTTGCTGCTTCACTGTTTGCAGGCTCCCAGGTGAGGTTGCTGGACAAATCTTCCTCTTCATCCCAGCGAGAATATGGCAACATCTCTGGCTCTGGGCATGGATCCACTGCTGATGGCTCCGGGGTCAGCTCCTCAGCCTCCTGGCCTCCTCTCCCCCTTAGTTCTTCTGAGCACTCCTTTGGTGGCAGCGCTGGGGATGAGTGTTCATCAGCTGGCCCGGGCGGTGGACTTTTTGGCGTGGATATCTCCAGAGTCTTCTGAGGGGTATGCGGAGGGAGCAGATACCGGTCCACCACCTCCTTTGGGAACTGGGCCTCTAGGTCAGCCTTCAGCTTCTGGTATTCGGGGTCCTCCCCCAGCGTAGACTGCCTAGCAGGGACTTCCTTGGACTGGGGAGCGGTGTCTGCTCTGGCCTTGCAGGCCGGGGTAAATGGTGATACAATCTTATCTTGGCGGGCCGGGCAGGGCATCGCTGCGGCGGCCTGGATCGGCGTCGCTGTCGCGGCCTGGATTGGCGTCGCAGCTGCGATGGGATCTGTGCAGGCTGGACTGGGCGTCGCTGCAGCGATCTGGGCTTGGCGGGCCGCACCGGACGTGGCTGCGGCCTGGTTCAGCACCTCACTTGCGGCGCGGACGAGCGTTGCTGCTGCGGTGGGGTCTCGGCGGGCCGGGCCTAGCATGGCGGCGGCCTGGGTCAGCGTCACACCTGCGGCGTGGATGAGGGTCGCGGTGGCAGCCGGTTCTTTGCGGGCCGGGCAGGGCATCGCTGCGGCGGCCTGGGCTGGGCGGGCCGCACCTGGCGTGGCTGCGGCCTGGTTCAGCGTCGCCGCGGCGGGCGCCTCTTCAGGGACTACGGGCGTGGCAGCAGGGGTCGGGGCACTCGTGCTGGCAGGGGCAACACTGGACTCACCCATCGGTAGTAGCATCGGGGTCTGAGTCGTCGCCGCTCGGTCTGGCACTCGTCGCGTGGCCCTCTCCTCGTAGGCCTGAACCGCCGTAGCCATCCCCAGAAGCTCCTTGCGTCCCTCGCTGAGCTGCCGTAGAACCCTGGTTTCTAGTTGGTCGCAGCACTGAGCAAGCTCTCGGGCCCACCAGGCAGCGGAGCCTGGCTCGGGGTCTCTGCATCCAGACGCCATTTTCTCTGCGTCTCCTCCCTCTAACAGCAGACTTCTGGCTTCCTTTCTGTCCCGACATCTCTGAACGCTTCCGCTCTCATCACTTGCGAGGTCAGAACTCTGCAGGGGATCTCTGGGTAGCCACACCTCTTCGTGGGCGGTAACTTCTTCCAGCGCGGGCTGCTGTTGTTTTTCAGCGCGCTTTTCATGGTGGCAATATGGCGGCGCTTCCAATTTTTCAAGCGGACCGCCCAGGCACATGGTCACCTGTCTGAACAGGTCTAGTCCTTATCCTGTTCGTGACGCCAGATGTGGAGCCCCGCTAACGCTGTGTCGGTGCATTACCTTCAGGGACTCCACGCAGCTGGATCTGGTCACAGGTAGGAGATCTTCTATTTGTCGTGACGCCACTCTCAGAATTGCGGTCAGTGGGGACCGCCACTGCAGATTAAGGGATGCCTGGGGCTGATGGTGGGTGCAGTCGGTTGTAATAGCCTCCTGAGAGTGAGGCAAGCCCCAGGGCCCTGTGTAGGTGTGTAGAACCACAAGGCGCAGAATAACTCCACACAAGCAAAATGTCTTTCAGGGGTTTTACTCACGGAAGGTGGCAGAGTGAGTAACCCGGGCGTAGCTGGGATGAACCAGGCTGGAACCAGGTGTCCTTCAGGCTGACTGATGAGGGTGACTACCGACTCGCCTTCCTTAGCCCTTTGCGTTTTGGGGTAACCCCGACTTTTAGTCCCTATGGGGGTCACCCAGGGAAGTTGCTGACGCCTCTCTCCCCTTCGTTTTGGCCCGTTTGCTTGTAGCCTGGACCAGGACACTCCGGCTGCTTGCCTCCTGTGAACTATGGGCCCTAACTGTGGCTACGTGGCTGCGGACTCTGTAGTGTGTTCTTGGGGGTGTGAAGTGCCCCCCTCAAGCAGGTTTGGCAAGGAAAGATGGATCTATCCCTGCACTGGGACCTACTACCCGTTTGGGCCTGGTAACTCCCTAGCAGTCTCCTTACTTCCCACTCCGTTGCTCTCTCTTTAGCTGAAGATGGATTTCGGGTAGCACTACTAGGTGACCGTTCTCCCCCGTCGGTAGCCACCGCGCGGACGCTGTCAGACTGCAACAGCCCCAGGGGTCTGCTCCTGACGTCTGCTCCTGACGTCTGCTCCCCCTGAACTGCACACTGAACCGGCTCACTGCTTCTCCTCTCCTGTTCTTGCCTACGTCACCTAGCAACCAGGCTCTCTTACCACACCCCTTGAGTGGAGATGGAGGCTTTACCCCCTCCACTATTCCAGTGGAGGTGAAGGCTTTGCCCCCTCCTGGGATCCCCAGGGGTCCTCCCAAAGGTACATGTGTGAGACCTGATCACTATGCGCCTGTGTAGTCACACCTCGGTCAGCCTTCTGGGTTACCTGTATTGTACTGTCCCCAGGATGGGTGCAGTACTCAGTGGTGCCTGACCAGGTCAGGGGCGCCACAACTAGTGCCTCTAATAATTTATTTAGTTAGTGTAAGGTATCATGTAAGTTTAGTCATATATTTGAAATACAATAAACTGGAATTTATTTAATTTACAACCCAACTTTATAGCAAAACTCTTTATGGATATGGAAATAAAGAATATATGTGTGCTTTTACCTCTTATTGACTTTTAAACATTTAGACTGGGTTTAAAAAAAAATAAGTTAAGTATAAATAAATCTTTTTGCATGAACTAAAACAAATGAATAAATACAGCTGGCATGGACTAAATTAAATACATTGAGATAGAAACATCCTGTGCAATAAAAGAACTAGCAGAAATAAAGTCTGTCCATGAACAAGCTAAATAAATAATGTGTGGCATATACACTGGCATTGTGCTCACTTCAATTTGATTTCATTTTCCATTACAGTTTTATCTGTGATGAATCTTTGCTATGGACTATAGACCAAGGAAAACTGTCTGACAGCCATACCGCCCAATTCTTACATAACCTATACTCCTGGAGCATGCACGGTGTTCAGTTCAATGAAGATAGGACGTCTGCCACAGCTCGTTTCACAGGAAAAAATGGAATTAGTGGGAGTAAAATCTAATTCATCCAATGTTGCTGTCAGGTAAAAACAAAGACATAGACACAATATTTTTCATATAAAATCTGAGTTTTCTCACTATGGTGAAGGCTAAGTGCCCAATTATAAGCTATTTATTTTGCCTTCTTCACTGCATCTATAATAAAATTTCAAGCAACTTGCAAATCCTACCCTTTGGTATGAAAAACTAGAGAACAAGGAGTTTAACATGCTTAGAATAAATGTCTTTGTAATACACAATTAAACCCACAAGGTGTTGTCGTGCGCTGTCCGGTTCCGCACACATGGATTGCTACTACAGCGTCAGACTCTGTTCACATGGCAGAGACCGACATGCAGCCTGGTCTCTGTTAGTGCTCAGCTCAGCTGGGCGTTGGCTGAGTTGTTTCACTGCTTCCAGCCGTTCAGGAGTTAATTCTTTTTGGAGCAGTGTTTTACTCTTCTGTGAGCCAAGCTGTTAATTACCAACTCCAGCTGGTCTCTTCCTATTTAAGGCTGAGGAGTTTAATAAGAATCTGCCAAATAAAGCATCAGCTATCCCGGTCTCTCTGGAGCTCTGTTTATGGTGAACAGCAGTAGCTTTGCTGTAAGTTTTTCCCATCCCTTTCCTTTATTCCCCAAGCACTCATATTGTCTCCCCTTTGTGTGTAAGTGCAGTTTGTATGAGGTTTCGTTGTTCCTTGTTCGTGTCTTTTCTCTGGGGTTGTGTTTCTGGGTTTCTGGCCTGCTCCCAGGGTTGGGGGGAATAAGATCAGGGCCAGACAGGAGATCGGGCCAGGTCAGGGACCCGTGCCTCCCTACCATTAAGGGTACCTCCGGGGTGAGGGTGAGCATAGCGGCCCAAGTCTTAGGCTCAGGAGCCCCTGGTCTGTCAGTACCACCCCTGTTACAGGTGGGTATAGATATTATGATATCTATACCCACCTTTTGGGTTTAATTGATTGTGTATATATAATTAAATTTATTCTAAGCATGTTAAACTCCTTGTTTTCTAGTTTTTCATACTTTTATGGAGTTTTTGCATAACTACCACTGGCACATTAGTTATGTGTCAACTGGGATTAATTACAATGGTGGCAGTGGATTTTCTGTTAATCCTACCATGTTGTGTATACAGCACCTATGCTAGCTGCAGCTGGTATTCACTAAATACAGCCTAAAATACAATAACTCTTTTTCTAACTGTTTAAAGGGATCCTGTCATGTGAAACAATGCTACTAACCACCTGCACATATGTGGTTACTTTGCAGGTAATAGCATTTTGAACCTGCCTTGCGCCCTTGCTTAGAGCCCCACTGCTGTGAAGAAATTAACTTATTTCCTCCTGACAGCATTTCGCTTCCAGTCATAGAGGTGTGGCTGGTGTGGTCCAGTCACTACTCGATGTATAGAGAACAGTGGCTGTAACTGTGCCCCGACATTGACTGTCAGCCGGCTCACATTAGACGTCAGCATTAGAACCGGCTGTCAGTGATGGGGGTGCACTTACAGCCGAGTCACTATACACTGAGCGGTGACTGAATCAACACCGGCCACCATCCCTATCACTGGAAGCCGAACTCTGCAAAGAAAAATAAAGTCAATTTAATCCCAGCTGCGGGGCTTTAACTGCAAACACTGGGCAGGTTTTATCCACTATTAACCCTATATCTGCAAGGTTATAGCATTTTTTCACATGACAGGTTTCCTTTTGGTGCATCAGGTTTTAAAGTTCATTTTTCTTTTTTATCAGCAGTGGAGCATAAAAATTCTGCTGTGCTTGGTGTCTATGGACAACAAGAACATTAAGACATGATGCCCATTGCATGTAGTGTAATAATGCAATCACCCACCACTTGCCATTTTTGTCTTGCTAACATATTTATACCATGTGCAGAATTATTAGGCAAGTTGTATTTTTGAGGATTTTTTTAATAAAAAAAAAATAAACATTTCTGACATGCAAAAACAAATCCCCAAAAAATTAGTAACCAATATAGCCACTTTTCTTTATGATGACACTCAACAGCCTACCATCCATAGATTCTGTCAGTTGCTTGATGTTTTTACTATCAACATTGCGCGCAGCAGCCACCACAGCCTCCCAGACACTGTTCCGAGAGGAGTACAGTTTTCCCTCCCTGTAGATCTCACATTTTATGAGGGACCACAGGTTCTCTATGGGGTTCAGATCAGGTGAACAAGGGGGCCATGTCATTATTTTTCATCTTTTAGACCTTTACTGGCCAGCCACGCTGTGGAGTAGTTGGATGCATGTGATGGAGCATTGTCCTGCATAAAAATCATGCTTTTCTTGAAAGATACTGACTTCTTTCTGTACCACTGCTTGAAGAAGTTGTTTTCTAGAAACTAGCAGTAGGTCTGGGAGTTGAGCTTCACTACATCCTCAACCCGAAAAGGTCCCACAAGTTCATCTTTGATGATACCAGCCCATGCCAGTACCCCACCTCCACGTTGCTGGCATCTGAGTCGGAGTGGAGCTCTCTGCCCTTTACTGATCCAGCCTCTGGCACATCCATCTGGCCCATCAAGAGTCACTCTCATTTCATCAGTCCATAAAATCTTTGAAAAATCATGTCTTAAAATATTTCTTGGCCCAGTCTTGACGTTTTATCTTATGTTTCTAGTTCAAATGTGGTCGTTTTTCAGTCTTCCTTACCTTGGCCATGTCCCTGAGTATGGAACACTTTGTGCTTTTTGATACTCCAGTAATGTTACAGCTTTGAAATATGGCCAAACTGGTGGCAAATGGCATCTTGGCAGTTTCACGCTTGATTTTCCTCGGGCAGTTATTTTGCTCCTTTTTTGCCCAACACGCTTCTTGCGACCATGTTGGCTATTTGCCATGAAACACTTGATTGTTCGGTGATCACGCTTCAAAAGTTTGGCAATTTCAAGACTACTGCATCCCTCTGCAAGACATCTCACCATTTTGGACTTTTCAGAGCCCGTCAAATTTCTCTTTTGACCCATTTTGCCAGAGGTAAGGAAGTTGCCTAATAATTAGGCACACCTTATATAGGCTGTTGATGTCATTACACCACACCCCTCCTCATTTACTTAATTGGTAGTTGGCTCTCAAGCCTATACAGGACAACATGCATTAAAAAGTATCATGTGATCAAAATACTCATTTGCTTAATAATTCTGCACACGGTGTATATGTTAACAAATATATGAGCTTTGGTGATTACTAGAGATGAGCGAACCGGTCGCGGTTCGGCTCGAGGTCGGTTCGCCGAACGGGGGTCCCGTTCGAGTTCGGTTCGTCGAACGTTCGACGAACCGAACTCGAGCCAATAGGCTATAATGGGAGACAATCACAAACACATAAAAATGCATAATAAATGTACACAAACAGTTAATAAACATTGCCATAACACTTACCAATCCCCGCGATCCCTTCAGCACTCTGTCTCCTGCCGCTATTCCATCCGATGATCGCTGAATCCTCCCGGTGACCGGCACTGCCAGCAGAGAAGCAGGACCTATCGTGACGTCAAAATAGCCATGTGACCAGTCACGTGGCTATTATCTCATTGGCTACAGACTGGTCACATGACTATGACACGTCATGTAGCACCTGCGAGTGCATCTCTCCGGTACACGGTGCACATATGTGTATCGCCGTGTACCGGCGACATGCTCTAGCACACGGTCGACTCCCCGTTCCGTTAGGGACCGGCTGACACAGCCGGTCATTAACGGAGATCACCGTTGCCATAGCAACGCAGTTAGCGGTGACGTCACCGCTAACCGCAGCTCCGAGAGCACCGTTGCTATGGTAACGCGTCTGTCAGCGTTACCGCTGTTACCGCTGACAGCCAGCACTGATCACTCACGGAGTGAAGGCTGCACGCTGCTTCCCGATTGTAGTGAGGATTGTACTGAGGATGAGGTTCCCCAGCCCCAAGTGATGAGCTGGTGAACCTTATCCTCACTACAATCGTCACTACTACTACTACACTAGTGAGGATTGTAGTGAGGATGAGGTTCCCCAGCCCCAAGTGATGGGCTGGTGAACCTCATCCTCACTACAATCGTCACTACTACTACACTAGTGAGGATTGTAGTGAGGATGAGGTTCCCCAGCCCCAAGTGATGGGCTGGTGAACCTCATCCTCACTACAATCGTCACTACTACTACACTAGAAAGAAAGAAGACAGAAGAGCAGGATCGTGGAGGGCTGACAGGGGGTAATAAAGATGGAGTCTCTAATGTGTCTGTGTATTTATTTCTATTAAAGTATTTTTTCTCTGTGTGGTGTTTTTTTTTAACCCTTTATTGGAGATTCTTAATGGCCGGGTCAAACGTGCCTGACATTAAGAATCTCTGGCTTAATACTGGCTAGTAAAACAAAGCCAGTATTAACTCATGATTACCCAACAAGCCACCCGGCTCCAGGGCTGTTGGAAGAGTTGGATACAGCGCCAGATGATGGCGCTTCTATGAGAGCGCCATTTTCTGGGACGGCTGCGGACTGAAATCCGCAGCAGAGGCGCCCAGAAACCTCGGGCTAACCTGTGCTGCGGATTCCAATCCCCAGCTGCCTAGTTGTACCCGGCTGGACACAAAAATGGGGCGAAACCCACGTCATTTGTTTTTTAATTATTTCATGAAATAAGTGAAATAATTAAAAAAAAATGGGCTTCCCTATATTTTTGGTTCCCAGCCGGGTACAAATAGTCAACTGGGGGTTGGAGGCAGCCCGTGGCTGCCTGCTGTACCTGGCTAGCATACAAAAATATGGCGAAGCCCACGTCAATTTTTTGGTGGGCAAAAAACTTCTGCATACAGTCCTGGATGGAGTATGCTGAGCCTTGTAGTTCTGCAGCTGCTGTCTGCTCTTCTCCATACAGACAGACAGCAGCTGCAGAACTACAAGGCTCAGCATACGTCATCCAGGACTGTATGCAGAAGTTTTTTGCCCCCTGAAAAAATTATGTGGGCTTCGCCATATTTTTGTTTGCTAGCCAGGTACAGCAGGCAGGTACGGCTGCCCCCCAACCCCCAGTTGCCTATTTGTACCCGGCTGGGAACCAAAAATAAAGGGAAGCCCCTTTTTTATTTTTTCATGAATTTCATGAAATAATTAGAAAACAAATGACGTAGGCTTCGCCCCATTTTTGTGTCCAGCCAGGTACAACTAGGCAGCTGGGGATTGGAATCCGCAGCACAGGTTGGCCTGAGCTTTCTGGGCCCCACTGCTGCGAATTGCAGTCTGCAGCCGCCTCAGAAAATGCCATTTTCATAGAAGCGCCATCTTCTGGCGCTGTATCCAACTCTTCCAGCACCTGCCTGCTATACCTGGCTAGCATACAAAAATATGGCAAAGCTCACGTCCTTTTTTTGTAGTTTTTTGGCAAAAAAAATAAAAAATGCTTCCCTGGATTTTCCATTGCCAGTGAAGGTAACACCAAGCAGTGGGGGTTAGCAGCCAGTAGCTGCTTGGATTACCCTTAGCTAGCAATACAAAAAATGCAGCGGGAGCCCATATATATTTTTTTTAATTATTTATTTAAATAACTAAAAATAAAATGGGCTTCCCTGTATTTTGATTGCTGGACATCACAGTGCTGTAAAAATAAATCTTTAAAAAAATGACGTAGCGCTCCACGGTATTTTTGATTCTCAGGGCAGATAAAGCAGACAGCTATGGGTTGCCACCCCCATCTGCCTGCCGTTACCTTGGTTGGCAATCAAAATACAGGAAAGCCCATTAATTTTTTCTATTTAAAAAATAGTTAAAAAAAAAAATGACGTTGGGTCCCCCCATTTTTGATAGCCAGCTAGGGTAAAGCAGACGGCTGTAGCCTGAAAACCACAGCTGGCAGCTTTACCGTGGTTGGGGATCCAATGTGGAGGTCCCCTCAGGCTCTTTTTTATAATTATTTTATAAATATTAATAATTACACAATAAAAGTAGGGTCCCCCCCAAATTGGATCACCAGCCAAGGTAAAGCGGACAGCTGTGGTCTGGTATTCTCAGGGTGAGAAGGTCCATAGTTATTGGGCCTTCACAGCCTAAAAATAGCAGGCATCCACTAGATGCGCCAATCCTGGCGCTTCACCCCAGCTCATCCCGTGCCCTGGTGCAGTGGCAAACGGGGTAATAAATCGGGTTGATACTAGCTGTAAAGTAACCTGAGATCAAGCCCAGCAGTTTGTGATGTCATGGCGTCTATTAGATACCCAACATCATAAACTGTCAGTACTAACAAAAAAAAAAAATCGACAAAAGAAATTTATTTGAAAAAACAGTCCCCAAAACATTTCCTCTTTCACCAATTTATTGTAAGAAAAAAAATAAAGGGGTCCCACGACGACTCTGGACCATCTAGAATATGGGGGGGAGACACTCAGGGAACGTATCCCCCATTTTCTAGGAGTGCGGACCCTTCATGTGAGGAGTGTGGGTGCAATGAATCTGCACTCACTCTTCTCGGGTCCACAGCAGCAGAGTCCATGTCGTAATGGTTGCTACCAAAGCTGCAATGCCCTGCTCATGAGGTAAGGGCATGCCTAATCAGGAGAACTACTGTAGAGGAAGCTCTGCTCACTGGTATATAGGTGCTCAGAGGTAATAATAGATAAAATTAGTGAGTAACCTCGGCACTCTAAATCTCCCAGACTAAGTCAGTAAGTCACAACGGATAGTAATGCAAAATCACTCTTTATTGGTCCGTATTAAGAAAAATTTTTTTTTCATAAGCATATATGTTTTTGTCCAAAACAAGTTACAAATGACGTTTCGGCCTAAGCCTTCGTCAGATTGGACTTATCTGCATGTAATCATGAAAAATGACAATAATCAGTATCACATAAGAGTGAGAGAACAATAACATAAACTCGAACAATGTAGAGGTACAATTGGGATGCAGCAAAAAAATTTAAACACAGCAAGAAATGAAACACATGATACAAATGTCATAATACAGTACAAGGACAATATAGTAATGACAAATATGGGGTCAGAGTAGGCTTAGACAGCTCTGGTACGAAAGATGTCAATCATAAAGTAACATGTGCAGTAGGTGTAGAGCTACACTATGCATGGCAGAGCTAATGGGTAGATCGACCATAGAAAAAGGACGGAGAAAAAGTGGAGAAAAAGTGGAGAAAAAGTGGAGAAAAAAATGGAGAAAAAGTGGAGAAAAAGTGGAGAAAAAGTGGAGAAAAAGGGGAGAAAAAGTGGAGAAAAAGTGGAGAAAAAGTGGAGAAAAAAATGGAGAAAAAGTGGAGAAAAAGTGGAGAAAAAAATGGAGAAAAAGTGGAGAAAAAGTGGAAAAAAAGTAAAGAAAAAGTGGAGAAAAAGTGAAGAAAAAGTGGAGAAAAAGTGGAGAAAAAATGGAGAAAAAGTGGAGAAAAAGTGGAGAAAAAGTGGAGAAAAAGTGGAGAAAAAGTGGAGAAAAAATGGAGAAAAAAATGGAGAAAAAGTGGAGAAAAAGTGGAGAAAAAGTGGAGAAAAAGTGGAGAAAAAAATGGAGAAAAAGTGGAGAAAAAGTGGAAAAAAAAGTAGAGAAAAAGTGAAGAAAAAGTGGAGAAAAAGTGGAGAAAAAATGGAGAAAAAAATGGAGAAAAAGTGGAGAAAAAGTGGAGAAAAAGTGGAGAATAAGTGGAGAATAAGTGGAGAAAAAGTGGAGAAAAAAGTGGAGAAAAAGTGGAGAAAAAGTGGAGAAAAAAATGGAGAAAAAGTGGAGAAAAAGTGGAGAAAAAGTGGAGAAAAAAATGGAGAAAAAGTGGAGAAAAAGTGGAGAAAAAGTGGAGAAAAAGTGGAGAAAAAAATGGAGAAAAAGTGGAGAAAAAGTGGAGAAAAAGTGGAGAAAAAGTGGAGAAAAAGTGGAGAAAAAGTGGAGAAAAAAATGTAGAAAAAGTGGAGAAAAAATGTAGAAAAGGTGGAGAAAAAATGGAGAAAAAGTGGAGAAAAAGTGGAGAAAAAGTGGAGAAAAAGTGGAGAAAAAGTGGAGAAAAAGTGGAGAAAAAGTGGAGAAAAAATGGAGAAGAAAATGGAGAAAAAGTGGAGAAAAAGTGGAGAAAAAGTGGAGAAAAAGTGGAGAATAAGTGGAGAATAAGTGGAGAAAAAGTGGAGAAAAAAATGGAGAAAAAGTGGAGAAAAAGTGGAGAAAAAGTGGAGAAAAAGTGGAGAAAAAAATGGAGAAAAAGTGGAGAAAAAGTGGAGAAAAAAGTGGAGAAAAAGTGGAGAAAAAGTGGAGAAAAAGTGGAGAAAAAGTGGAGAAAAAGTGGAGAAAAAAATGTAGAAAAAGTGGAGAAAAAATGTAGAAAAGGTGGAGAAAAAGTGGAGAAAAAGTGGAGAAAAAGTGGAGCACCCTTTGGTGCCTTTCATGTGGCACTAAGGGGTGCTTAGCTTTGTATTTAGCCAAAAAAATGAAAAAAAAAATGACGTAGGGTTCCCCCTAGTTTTGTAGCCAGCTAGGGTAAAGCAGACGGCTGCAGCCTGCAGACCACAGCTGGCAACCTCACCTTGGCTGGTAATCCAAAACTGAGGGCACCCCACGCTGTTATTTTAAATTAAATAAATAATTAAAAAAAAAAAACATGTAGGGGTCCCCCAAAATTGGATCACCAGCCAAGGTAAAGCAGACAGCTGGGGCCTGATATTCTCAGACTAGGGAGGTCCATGGTTATTGGACTCTCCCCAGCCTAAAAATAGCAGGCCGCAGCCGCCCCAGAAGTGGCGCATCCATTAGATGCGCCAATCCTGGTGCTTCGCCCCAGCTCATCCCGCGCCCTGGTGCGGTGGCAAACGGGGTAATATATGGGGTTAATACCAGATGTGTAATGTCACCTGGCATCAAGCCCTGGGGTTGGTGAGGTCAGGCGTCTATCAGATACCCGACATCACCAACCCAGTCAATAATAAAAAAAAACTAGACGACAAACACATTTTTATTTGAAAAAACACTCCCCAAAACATTCCCTCTTTAACCAATTTATTAGAATGAAAAACAAATCCAGGTCTGATGTAATCCAAGGGGTTGCCATGACGATCCACACTGTCCCAGTCAATGAAGAGCAGGATGTTCCCCATTGGCTGGGAGAGCAATGCAGTGACCTGAGCTAACATCAATGGGTCAGCCCATGTCACTGCAGGGCATGACAAGTGCTGCTGTCAGCGAGGTACATTACCTGCGCTGATCTCCAGCACACTGACAGCCCCTGTCACTGAGTTCAATGACCGGCGTCTTCACACCAAGTATCGCGAGAGGCCCGTGATGTCACCGCTAGTCAGTCTCGGGTCGGAAGCGAGAGAAGGTGATGTGACAAGCGGCGGCCTTGGAGGACAGTGACAGCGCTGAGGTCGGGATGGCGGGACTTCATCACCGCAGGTAAGCCGAGCGGGACCATGTGTGTGTGTGTGTGTGTGTGTGTGTGTGTGTGTGTGTATATGTATGTATGTGTACATGCCGCGGGCAGGAGGGGGCGGAGCGAGCTGAGCGGGGAAGTGTGGGCTTCCTGCATGTAACTAGGATAAACATCGGGTTACTAACCAAAGCGCTTTGCTTGGATATCCGATGTTTATCTTGGTTACCAGCTTCTGGCAGGCTGCCAGCGATGGCTCCTGCACACTGTAGCTGTAAAAAGCCCTGCTTTTTGCTGCTAGAACCGTTCTCGAACGTATCTAGAACTATCGAGCTTTTGCAAAAAGCTCGAGTTCTAGTTCGATCTCGAACAGCCCCCAAAATCACTCGAGCTTAGAACTGGAGAACCACGAACCGCGAACCGCGCTCAACTCTAGTGATTACTATTATTCATGGACAACTAGCTTTACAAAAGTCAGCCATAACACTAAAACCACCTGCCTAATATTGTGTAGATTCTCCTTGCGTCAACAAAATAACTAAGATCTATCAGGGCATGGAATCCACAAGACCTTTATAGATGTCATGTGGTATCTGCTACCAAGACATTAGAATCATATTATTTAAATCTTATACTGTAAATGGAAGCTTGGTCCTCCATGGAACAGACTTGTTTTATTAGAACATCCCATAGGTGCACAGATTGATATTTGTGGAGTTTAAAGAACAAATAAATGCTTTAAGTCTATGGTCACAAAAATGCTGCTTTTTTTGGGGGGGGGGGCAGGCAGCCAAAACTAGTTCTTTTGCCAGTAAAAACACTGCTTTCAAAACTCACTGCCATTATGGAATTACACTATAAGAGTATACTTGGTCTGTTACAATGATTAGCTGGTGGAACAAGTGAAGGTAATATTCATATACAGTCATATGAAAAAGTTTGGGCACCCCTATTAATGTTAACCTTTTTTCTTTATAACAATTTGGGTTTTTGCAACAGCTATTTGAGTTTCATATATCGAATAACTGATGGACTCATATATATATATACATATATATTATAATATTTCTGGATTGAAATGAGGTTTATTGTACTAACAGAAAATGTGCAATCCGCATTTAAACAAACTTTGACAAGTGCAAAAGTATGGGCACCTCAACATAAAAGTGACATTAATATTTTGTAGATCCTCCTTTTGCAAAAATAACAGCCTCTAGTCGCTTCCTGTAGCTTTTAATGAGTTCCTGGATCCTGGATGAAGGTATAATTGGCAATTCCTGTTTACAAAACAATTCCAGTTCAGTTAAGTTTGATGGTCGCCGAGCATGGACAGCACGCTTCAAATCATCCCAGAGATGTTCAATGATATTCAGGTCTGGGGACTGGGATGGCCATTCCAGAACATTGTAATTATTCCTCTGCATGAATGCCTGAGTAGATTTGGAGCGGTGTTTTGGATCATTGTCTTGCTGAAATATCCATCCCCTGCGTAACTTCAACTTGTCACTGATTCTTGCACATTATTGTCAAGAATCTGCTGATACTGAGTTGAATCCATGCGACCCTCAACTTTAACAAGATTCCCGGTGCTGGCTTTGGCCACACAGCCCTAAAGCATGATGGAACCTCCACCAAATTTTACTGTGGATAGCAAGTGCTTTTCTTGGAATGCCGTGGTTTTTTGCCTCCATGCATAACGCCCTTTTGCATGACCAAACAACTTAATATTTGTTTCATCAGTCCACAGGACTTTCTTCCAAAATGTAACTGGCTTGTCCAAATGTGCTTTTGCATACCTCAGGCGACTGTTTGTGGCGTGCTGGCAGAAACGGCTTCTTTCGCATTACTCTTCCATACAGCTTCTCCTTGTGCAAAGTGCGCTGTATTGTTGACCGATGCACATTGAAACCATCTGCAGCAAGATGATGCTGCAGGTCTTTGGAGGTGGTCTGTGGATTGTCCTTGACTGTTCTCACTATTCTTCTTCTCTGCCTTTCTGATATTTTACTTGGCCTGCCACTTCTGGGCTTAACAAGAACTGTACCTGTGTTCTTCCATTTTCTTACTATGTTCCTCACAGTGGAAACTGACAGTTTAAATCTCTGAGACAACTTTTTGTATCCTTCCCCTGAACAACTATGTTGAATAATCTTTGTTTTCAGATCATTTGAGAGTTGTTTTGAGGAGCCCATGATGCCAATCTTCATAGGAGATTCAAATAGGAGAACAACTTGCAAATGGCCACCTTAAATACCTTGTCTCATGATTGGATACACCTGCCTATGAAGTTCAAAGCTCAATGAGGTTACAAAACCAATTTAGTGCTTTAGTAAGTCAGTAAAAAGTAGTTAGGAGTGTTCAAATCAAGAAATTGATAAGGGTGCCCATACTTTTGCACCGGTCAAATTTTGTTTAAATGTGGATTGCACATTTTCTGTTAGTACAATAAACCTCATTTCAATCCATAAATATTATAATATATATATATATATATATATCAGTCCATCAGTTATTCGATATATGAAACTGAAATAGCTGTTGCAAAAACCCAAATTGTTATAAAGAAAAAAGGTTAACATTAATAGGGGTGCCCAAACTTTTTCATATGACTGTAAGTGGTCCAAGGTCACCTTTATACGAGGGGCTCCTGATACGTCTTTGTGATCTTTTTTTGTTTCCATGGTAACAAATGTTACATCTCGTGAAAGCCTTGTGTCTAATATATATTTTCAATATTTTGTGTTTGTTGCTAATGGCAACAGTGTTCTATGAACGCGGGAAAACAAAATAGCAGAGTCTAATGAGATATTAACAGCAACTGAGAGCAGAGGAGTGATTAAATTCTTGTTTCTGCAAGGAAAGTCCATAAAGGATATTCATGGTGATATGTAGCAGACATTAGGGGAGCAATGCTCTTTATATTCCACAGTTAAGAACTGGGTTGCCAAATTTAAAACGAGCTACTTCAGCACCAATGATGCGGAACGTCCTGAATGACCGAGAGTGATTGTTGTTCCGGAGATCGTCGATGCTGTGCACAACCTCATACTAGAGAATCAACAAATTTCAGCTAAAGCAATAGCAGACATCATGGTGATTTTCCATGAACATGTTTGTGTCATTATCCATGAACATTTGGACATGAGGAAGCTATCTGCAAAGTGAGTCACCAAATGTTTGACAACAGAGAGAAGCGTGCAAGTGAAAACTTCCTGATCCATTTGTTAGCGTTTCCGTATTGATGATCACTTCCTGGATCAATTGGTCACTATGGATCAGACCTGGATTTATTTGTATGACCCTGAAAACAAGGAGCAGTCAAAAGAGTGGAAGAACAGTGGTTCTCCTCGTCCAATGAAGTTCAGGGTGCAAAAATAAGCCACTAAGGTGATAGCGTCTGTGTTCTGGGATAAGGAGGGTGTGCTGCTAGTGCACTACCTTCAAAAGGGTTGCACCATCAATGTAATATATTACAATGAACTTTTGGACCAATTGAAGGCAGCTCTGAAGGCCAAAAGGTGCGACAAACTGTCCAAAGGAATCTTGTTCCTGCAAGATAATTCCTTTGCTCACACTGCACAAGCAACCATGGCAAAACTGGCAGACCTGGGCTTCCAGCTGTTTGACTACCCACCTTATTCACCAGATCTAGCTCCCTGCGACTATCATCTGTTTCCAAACCTGAAGACACACCTCAAGGGTACCAAATTTCACACCATTTCTGATGCCTTGGCTGCTACGGATGCCTGGATTGAGTCACAACCAAAATCCTTCTGTTTGCTAGGCTTACAGAACTTGGAATGCCGATGTAAGAAATGTGTTGACATCAGTGGGGAGTATATTGAATAAACATAAAGTTTCATCATCCTATCTCATTTCTTTCTAGGTAAAGCCGAAGACTTTTCAGCAGCCCATCGTATATGTTACTTTGGGATTTACATGGCAATGGTTTTACTTCATGAATGCACCTTTCCACACTGTAAAAATTGTTCAGGAATGATTTGAGGAATTTCATAAATATTTCAAGGTGTTGACTTTGCTTCCAAAATTTCCAAATATCAATCCCATTAAGCATTTGTGGGATACAAAATTGGGTTAAACAAAAATAGGGTTAAAATTAAATAAAACTAACACCAGTTCATTAAATATCATAGTACCTATTAAATTTATAAATTAACCTGGGAAAAATTGGCAATTTACATTCACTGGTACAAATCAATATTGGAAATTGGTATAGTTATAATTAAATTACTAGAAAGCAACTAATTTAAAAGATCTTGCTGTAAACATGGCTGGATTGCATTTTTAAATCAAATACTTATTAGTCTTGTTAGGATACATATACATCAGTAAGAGCCATAGCAACTAACAACTAATATCATTACATGGTAAAAAAAAAACACACAACACAGTAACAATAATTATATTAAAAAATAACTGAATTTATACTCCGTGTAAAAACGTATGCATATATCACATACTGCAATACCTATTACATCAAGGTTGTATACAATAAACTATAATGTAATTCAATATACTAAGATATTTCACTATTTTGGAACTTCCCTTAAAGGCTGTTTTACATGCAGTGACATTGCTAGCGATATCGCTCATGAAAGCCCCCGCCCCCATCGTTTGTGCAACACGGGCAAATCGCTGCCCGTGGCGCACAATATCGCTAATACCCGTCACACGTACTTACCCTCCTAGCGTCGTCGCTGTGGCCGGCGAACAACCTCTTTTCTAAGGGGGCGGTTCGTGCGGCGTCACAACGACATCACATGGCAGGCTTCCAATAGAAGCGGAGGGGCGGAGAGCAGCCGCATGAAAGTCACGCCCGCCTTGCCGGAGGACGCAGGTACGATGTTGTTCGTCTTTCCTGGGGTGTCACACATAGCGGTGTTTGCTGCCTCAGGAACAACGAACAACCTGCGTCCTGAAGCAGCAATGATATTTTGGAAATGAACGACGTGTCAACGATCAACGATAAGGGGAGTATTTTTGATCATTAGCAGTCGCTCGTATGTGTCACACGCAACGACGTTGCTAACGAGGCCAGATGTGCATCACGAATTCCTTGACCCCAACGACATCTCGTTAGCGATGTCGTTGTGTGTAAAGGGGCCTTAAGCCTCTAGTCAAGATTTTTAAAGCATTTTTTCTTTTGGCAAAAGCATCATGAACATAAAATGTTTTCTGGAAAGATTTCTTTTTTATAATCATTTTAGTGTTTCAGGCTAGAAATGTAACCTAAATCGCATTTATTGTCTTTTCTGGCTGCTGGCTGGCCAGATTGTGAGACATGGTGGTACAGCAGTCTGACAATCTGGCAGTCAAGTCACCATAGTTCACACTCAAGGGCCCCCCTGCTGGATTGCCAAACTGCTGTGTTAAGCAATCGAACAGTCCGGTAATCTGGTAGCAGGTTCCACTAAAGTAACTAAGAGCAGCAAGGGAGTTAGTGTGAACTCCAATGACCTGATTGCCTGATTGCCTGACTGTCAGATTGTGGGACACAATGGCACAACAGTCTGACAGTGATGTGAGACCCAGAGCCTTTAAGGTTCCTCGAGTTTCCAGATGCTGTCACATCTAGAGGCTGTGAACCATTATCATAGTTCCCAGCTAGGTATCCCAACATTTGGGAACTCCAGGAAGCTTAAAGGCGGCTGTGAGCTTCCATGCGCACGCTGCGTTTTTTGCTGCATTTTTGCTGTGTTTTTTTGGTCAGTTTTGTTGTCAGAACTTTCTGACATCTGACTTCCCAGCAAAGTCTATGAGAAGTTAAATTTGCTATGTGCACATTGCAGTTTATTTGTCAGCTTTTTTTTGTGAAACGTTTGTGACAAAAGAGATGCAGCATGTTCATTCTTTCTTGCGTTTTTGTCAACATTTGTCACTCATTGAAATCAATGGGGGCATCAAAAACTCAAGGAAAAATGCATGCTATCATATTGGTGCGTTTGGCATGCATTTTGCATGCGTTTTACCTGCGGTTTTGTCAACAAAAACGCAGCTCACCAACTTAGTTCCAGAATGACAAAATCAATGCTGGAGTGATTTTTGACATGCCGGTGTTGTGTCCGTGTGTCGGTGCCTGTGTCAGTGTCAGTGTCTGTCTCTCTTGCACTCTCTCTCTCTCTCTCCCCAAGCAGTACATACTTACCGATCACCGGCTGTCACACTGCTCCCCCGCCTCTCATCTTCTTCCCGACCCACTCATTAGCCTCATACATATTGACTCCTCCCCTTCTGTGATTGGTTGCAGTCAGACGAGCCCCCATGCTGAGTGACAGCTGTCTGACTGCAACCAATCACAGCCGCCAGTGGGTGTGTCTAAATTGTACAGCACTGAAGAGAATCACTCTTTCAGTGGTGGAGGACTCGAGCTGTGACAGCAAACACCTGAGTGACGACACCGCCGATCGCGCTGCTCACTTCAGTCACTCAGGTGGTTTGCTGTGACAGCTGGGGGACTCATAGCTATGATGTCAGGGTTCACCCTAGCTTATTCTGTCTCTGTGGCTCTGTCCACACTCACAGCTGGCAGCCATGCTATATGACTGCTGGCTGTGACAGGACAGGGATGTAGCAGAGCTGGAAGCGTCGTGGGACCTCGTAAGGATTACTTTGGACCTGGAGGGGTGTTTTAGGGGTTAATAAAGTGGTGAAAGAGGGTGGCTTTTTATTTTATTTCAAATAAAGGATTTTTTTGGCTGTTTGTGGTTATTTACTTTCACTTATAGAGTAGGGATGTGGGGTGTCTCATAGATGCATGACATCACTAACCTAGGGCTTAGTAGCAGCTATGGGCTGCTGCCATTAACTCCTTGTTACCCCGATTGCCACTGCACCAGGGCAACGGGAAGAGTTCTGGGGTGGCTGTGGGCTGCTATTGCTAGGCTGGAAAGGGCCAAATAAGGATGGCCCTTCCCACCCTAATAATATCAGCCCACAGTTGTCTGCTGCACCTTGGTTGGTATTAGAAAAAGGAGGGGATCCCACATCATTTTTTTTTTTAATAAATCAAATAATTAAAAAAAAAAGTGTGGGATCCCCTCTATTTTTCATAACCAGCCAAGGTACAGCAGAGAGCTGAGGGTTGCAGCCTGCAGCTGCTGCTGTTCCTGTGCTGGATATGAAAACATTTCTTTCTATGTATTCTTTCTGTTCTTTCTTATTATCTAATCTATATGTTCTTATTATCTATCTATTCCTCTAGCTATTCTTTCTATTTTTTTCTATCTATAATCTATTCTAGCTATCTATCCATTATTCTTTCCTATCATATTTCCTTTAAAAAAATGCAATTCCAAAAGAGTTTTGGTTGCAGTTTTGGTTGCAGTTTGTGTGCAGAAAAAACTGCAGCGTGCGCATGTAGCTTATATAAAGATACTGAAGGACACACATGAGTTGAGTGCCAAAGAACAAGCTATTTATTAACATACATGTTACCAATAATGGACAGTGACGACAACAGTTAAAAAAGAAGAAAAAAGATGGGTGACTACAACCAGGTCTGGAAAAATGTGCACAAAGAATGGAAAAAATGGAGGCATTCACATATAAAAGGTATGTTTACCATCCGTATGAAATATGTTATTCTCAGCTGCTGTTATTCTACAATAATTTTCAGGACCATTTACAGTGTTCTATATTACAGAATGGTAATGTATCTGTGAAAAATGGACAGAATACAGGTAGTCCATGTGACGTCCGTTTTTATTCTTATACTCATAGACTTGCATTGGTGAGTTACGGCTGTTGTACATCACCATACACAGCATGCAGCAATATTTTCCTCAGGCTGAAAACAGCTTAGGAAAAATCTTAGATCAGCACTGCCTATTGTTTAACATTGGTGCATTGCTTAACTGTATTTATACACAGATGTGAGCTTAAGCCAAATAAATTACTTATAATTAATTATTATCCTTAACCATTTTGAAAAATTGAATGAAATGGCCATCATAAAATATGTTGTTTCGATTTATATAGTATGTTTAACCCCTCAGCAACGAACCCAATTTTGACCTTAAAATCAACCTGTCAGGTCCATTATACATCCAGAACCAGGAGCAGTTCTGGGTGCATATTGCTAATTCCTGCCTAACTGTCCCTATATACACTAGCATAGATAAAGAGATCTTTAGAATAAGTATGTCTAAAGATTCTTTATGATATGCTAATAAGGCCAGGGACTAGTCACCAGGGCGTTACTTCCCCCGATTAGTCTGCAATCGTTGCATGTTAGCACGACCACACAGAGGTGTGCTAATATATTATTCAATGCCCAGTGTCATCAGTGGTGACATGCATACTTGTGTCCATTGTCACTGCCTCAGATGCCGGATTTAGGCTCAGTGCGTTTTATCAGAATTCCTGGCACTTCTGGTCATGTGCACTATGAAGCTGGGTGTACGCTTCTGATCATGCACACTGAGCTTAAACCCAGCATCTGAGATGGTGACAACGGACACAGATACACAAGTCAACATCGGTGACGGTGGGCATTGAATAGCATGTTAGCACGCCCCTGTGGGCGTACTAACATGCTAAAAGGGTGCACTAGTCAGGGGAACTATCGCCCTTGGGACTAGTCCCTGCGCTCATTAGTATATCATAAAAGATCTTTAGAAATACTTTTTCTAAAGATATCTTTAGCTATGCTAGTATATACAGAGATGATTAGGCAGTTATTAGCACTATGTACTCAGAAAGGTTCCCTTTATTGACCATGCCAAATTTTAGTAATCTTACCAGCGTCAATTTATGTGGTAATAACTCTGGAACTCTTCAATGGATCCAAGTGATTCTGAGAGGAGTTTTTCCTGACATACTGTACTTCATATCCCTGCTAAAATTAGGATGACATTTTTTGCATTTATTTGTGAAAAAAAAAAAAAAGAATTGGAAATCTGGCAAAAAGTTTGAATCTTCTCTGCAATTTTCATTTCTTGAATTTTTATACCCTTAAACCAGAGAGTTATGTCAACTCACTGTAAGTTAAACATAATTTTAAGTAAGTAAATGGTTAATAAATTACATTGACCACATGTTTCTGTCGCGGGCGGGGAGGACACCGCCGGATGCTCTGCGCTCGCTAACGCTCGGGTCCGGCGCTGCTGCGACTGCTGCTCGGTGGCTTTAGCGGTGGGCCGGATCCGGGGACTCGAGCGGCGCTCCTCGCCTGTGAGTGAAAAGGGTGGTTGGTTTGAGGGGGTTTAGTCCGTGACGCCACCCATGGGTTGTGGTGAAGGTGAGCACCACCGCTGCTGGTGATGGGGATCCCGGGAGCGATGGTAGGGAGCAGCTGGGATGTTGTTTTCCCCCTCCGTGGGTAGGGGTCGGTGTTCCCGGGGCTCGGTGGTGAGACGGGGAGGCAGGGTTGGTGAGGTGCAGGGTTGCAGGGGCAGCGTGGTGCGGTGCCAGATGGCACGGGCGTACTCACTCAGCAAGAGATGCACAAAGTCCTCGGTAAACCAAACGGCTGGATGGACGGGTCCCACAGCCGGCTGCAGTGTGTCTCCCCGGACACGTGATGGCGGCTTTCTTTCCCTGCACCTTAGTGTACTGTCTTGACTACGATGGATTCCCAACGGTAGTCCGCTCCCCGGTGTATGGGTGCCGGAGGAGCCTGTTTGCCCACAGGCGCTGGTCCTTGGGTCTCTAGCCTTAGGCGGTAGCTGTTACCCTCACGGTGTGGGCGGTTGCCTTCTAACAGGACTTTGGCTGTTAGGAAACCCTTGGGGTTCCTGTCACACTCGGGTTTGGCTGTTGACGGCGGCTCCAAGCCTAGCTGGGGTCCGATGGCCCTGCCTGGGTGTGCTGGCTTCACTTCGCTCCCCAGTCGGTACCGGCGGGCTGTCGCCCGTCCCCGATCCTACGGTTCCGCGTTGATTCACCACTCCTGCAGACGGCCACCACCGTCTGCCAACCTTGTTGTCAGTGCCTGGGCCACAAACCCAGACACTCTCCACTTCACTCCTCTCACTACCACTGCTCTCACTTAACTGTCACTTTTCCCGCCTCCAGGCCTGTGAACTCCTCGGTGGGCGGGGCCAACCGCTTGGCTCCGCCCCACCTGGTGTGGACATCAGACCCTGGAGGGAGGCAACAAGGGTTTTGTGTTTGGCTAATGTTACTGTCTAGTTGGGGTGGGGTTGTGGGGGTGTTACCTTTGACGACCTGGCTAGTCCAGGGCGCTACATTTCCTTTACATCAGCACCATTTTTTAAATGTTGTTTTGTTAGAAAGACGGGTTCAAGGTTTATCAGCAATTTCTCATTTTTCCATAAAATTTACAAAACCATTCGCAATTGAAGTAACTTTGAGAAGCCTATGTAAATAAATACCCAAAAGTGACACCATTTTGAAAAATGAACCGCTCAAACTGCTCAAAACCACATCCAAAAAGTTTATTAACCTTTCAGGCGCTTCAAAGGAATTAATGCAAAGTGTAATGAAAAGAATAAATAAAATTATATTTTGTCTGAAAAAAAGTTACTTTAGCCCCAAGTTATTCACCTTTACAAGGGATCGCATAACAAAATGGACTACAAAATGTGTTACCCAGTTTCTTCTGAGCATATCTATACCCACATGTGGTCAGAAATCTCTGTTTGGACAAACTGTCAGGCACGGAAGAGATAGAGCAATATTTGAATTTTGGAACCCAAATTTGGCTGAAATAAATTATGGGCACCATGTCTCACTTACTGGTCATATAAAGTGCCTAAACAGCAGAAGCCCCCCCCCCCCCCACAAGTGACCAAAGTTTGGATACTAGACCTCTCAATGATTTAATCCAGGGGCATAGTGAGAAATTTGAGCTCACAAGTACTACACAGAATATGATAACATTAGGTTGTGTTTTTGAAAATGCTCATTTTTTTCCCAAATATACTGCTTTAGCGCCACATTTCTCATTTTTACAAGAGGTAACACCAAAAAGTGGACCCCACAGTTTGTTTCACACTTTCTTATGATTGCAGTGATACCCCACATGTCATCAAAAAGTTCTGTTTGGACAAACAGAAGAGCTTAGGATGGGAAGGGGTCAGAATGGAAAGTGCAACATTTGAAGTTTTGAAAGCAAATTTGGCTGAAATAGATTGCAGGCACCATGGCGCATTTGCAGGGCCAAACGTACCTATACAGCAGAAATACCCCAGAAGTGACCCCATTTTGGAAACAACAACTCTCATGGATTTTATCCAAAGTTATAGGGAGAATTTTGAACCCACAGGTACTGCACAGAATTTTATAACATTAGGTCAACATATTGAAAATTTTCATTTTTTTTCACAAAAATGCAGGGCTTGGAAAGGAAGAAGCAACATTTGGAATGGAAATTTGTCTGGAATAAATTGCAGACACAGTGTCTCATTTGCAGAGACCCTGAGGTACGAAAACAACAGAAACCTCAACAAATGACCCCTTTTTATAAATTAGACCCATCAAGGAATTCATCTAGGAGTGTGTTGAGCACTTTGAACCCTTATATGCTTCACGGAACTTTTTAAATGGGGATGTGAAAATGAAAACTCCCATTGTTTCCGCTAAAATGTTTTAGCCCCAAATTGATAATTTTCACAATGGATAATAGGAGAAAATGGACCCCATAATTTGTTACATAATTTCTTTCGAGCACGATAATACCATATATGTGGACAAAAACTGCTGTCTGTCTAGGCACATGGTTGGGCTCGGAAATAACAAAGCACTATTTTTTTTTTGGGGGGGAGTATAGATTTTGTTAGAATAGTTTCCTGGCAACATTTGTGGAGTCCTTAAGATGCCACAACAGCATGAAAAACTCCAAAATAATAACTAGTAGACATTGCACCTGTCAATTAATTCATACATGGCTGCAGTGACTATTTTGTAACATCCATTCTGTCATTTTTTTCTGGAGAACTACAAATATGCCAGTTTAGTACCCATATATTGTGCCCAGCTTGTAAATTAAGTGTGCTCTCCCTACTATGGTAATGCCAAACATTGGCCGCTTACTGCGGTTTATGCACAGGGGGACACAGAAGGAGGGGAACATTTGGATTTGGGAGACTGAATTTCACTTACTTTTATTTGGGGGGTGAGAGCAATCGCTTTTCCAAAGTCTTTTTTTCTACCAGTAATGTGGGAAACCCCAATATTTCTAGTGACAGATGATGGACCTGAGTGGGGGCAAGTTATTGGCATGGTTGTGATTGGCCAGTGCACCACTCTAAAAAAAAATAAATCATCAAAAACTAAAGAAAATGATGACGTGGGCTCCCACCTGTGTTTGATAAAGCGTGGGTAAAACAGACAGCTATGGACTGCAACCTCCAGTGGTCTGCTTTACTTTGGATGGTTACCAAAATTAAAAGGGATTCCATGACATTTTTTTAAGTTATTTAAATAAATAAATTTTAAAAACACTGCGTGGGGTCCCCCTCATTTTTGATAACTAGTTAAGGTAAAGCAGACCACTGCTTTACCTTGGGTGGTATTACCAGGTGGTATACCAGGGTGGGAAGGGCTATAGTTATTTGGTCTTTCCCAGACTTAAAGTAGTTGCCGCCCCAGAAGTCCCGCATCCATTAGGCCTCCATTACATGTCAGTGAAAAACACACACGTTTTCAGGGACATGTTGAAGGTGCATATGGCCCTTTGTGTGCTGTGATTATGGCACACATGTGTTCTCTGTGTTCTATCAATGATAACACACAAAAAGCAGGAAATTTTAATAACCTGTCCCCAGTGATGGTGATGTCTCCAGCGCTGCGGTCACACTTGCTTTTGGGTCCGCGGTGCACTGAATATGCAAGTAGCAGGCCTTGAAGCAAGTGACAGCAGGGCTGAAGACAGCATTGTTTGAGACAGGTCAGGATATAAATCCATTTTATTTCAAATACACGTGTTTTCTCTGGTACATGTCACATGGATCACACCACTGTGTGGTCCGTGTGACATCAGTGCTGCTGGGAAAAAAATGGACTTGTCTCTGTGCGGAACACACGGACTCACGGTCCATGAGAAATCACTGATGTGTACGCAGTCAAATCTGTTTTTTTTTTACCTGGCTTTCCCCAGTTGCCCTGTTGCAGTTGCAGGCAGGGTAATAGGTTGATCGCTTTTAGGTCAACTGTAAAATGACAGCTGAAATCTAGACCAGAGGTTAGTAATGGCTAAGTGTCTATCAGACATCCCTATTACTAACCTGGCAAGTGAATACGTAAAAAAGACACCTGAAAAAATACTTTATTTCAATAAAGACTCCACTACACTCCCTTGTTCACCAATTTATTAAAGAAAAAGAAAGCTGGATGTTTCAGTAATAATCCAAATTGTAATGTCCCACAACCTCCCTCAATTCTTATGGTGTGCTGGCTGCAAGGTAAGTTTATAGCATAATTGGACATATCATCATAGTGCATAGTATTATTTATATTACTGGGAAAAAAAAGAGGGGGAGGTCTTGTGATTTGTCAGGTGATTCATTATGTTTGCTTTGCTATCTGGGTAGTGAACAATAAATTCCAGTCACACCAAGCAAGGCTGCTGAGCACGCGATCCTGCAATTCAAGTGCTGAATCCAAGGTAGGTATATAGCATAGTTGGACATACTATTAGAGTTGTGATAACTGTGTAGCTGGTTAGATTGTATTATCTATTTGTGCTATCTCGGTTACTGAGAAAAGGGAAAAAAGGAGAGGTCTTGTTATTTCTATCAGATGATTCTATGTGTTTGCTTTGTTAGCTAGGTAGTGAACAATAAATTCCAGTCACACCAAGTGATGCTGCAATTCAAGTGCTGGCTGCAAGGTAAGTGTATAGGATAGTTGGACATAATATTTTAGTTTGACAGAAGAGCATAGTTTTCTGTTACCTTTCTAATTTTCTATAGTTTTTATCTGTACTGTTTGTCCCCATTTAGTATGCGCTCCATGGATAATGCTACCAAGTGTACATCTTGTGAGATGTATTCATGCCTTGAACAGCCGTTCACGGGTGAATATGTCTGCACTCAATGTTAGCGTGTTACATATTTGGAAGTACAGATAATGGCTCTAAATATGTAGCTTGCAATACTCAGGAGCATTGCAAACCTGGAAAGGAGTTTAGAGCTCACTGAGCCTGCTCTAGCTGGGGCCAGTAATATAATTAAAGAAGGAGGTGAGGACGTTCAAGACACAGAAGTAGGTAGCTGGGTAACAGTTAGAAGAAGAGGTAAAGGGAAATGTGTCAAAGAGCCTAGTCCTGACCTGGCACAAGCTAGTGAATATGCTTGTTTGGCTGATATTAGGGATACAGATCCAGGACAAGAATCACTACAGCAGGACGTTGCTCCCTGCAACCAGGAAAAGGACTGCTGTAGGAAAGAGGGAAATAGGAGAGAAGGAAAGGAAAAACAGATGTTGGTAGTAAGAGACTCTATAATTTGGTGGACAGACAGGGCAGACAGGGTCATCTGTTGCCAAGACCGTGAATGCTGAAAAGTGTGTTGTCTGCTGGGTGCTCAGGTTTGGCCAATTGCGGATAGGATAGACAGATTGCTTGGTGGGGATGGGCAAAACCCAGCGGTCATGGTGGACATTGGTACTAATGACAAGGTTAGAGGGAGGTGGAAGGTCCATAAAAATGATTACAGGGAACAAGGAGAGAAGCTGAAGTCCAGGACCTCCAAGAAATACTACTGGTGCCACGGGCATCACTCTAAAGACAACAGGAACCTAGGGAAATAAATAGGTGTCTTAGAAATTAGTTCATGTACTTCTTGGCCTATTCTCTGTCAGCTACAAGCTTTATGGTAGAGATGGGCTGCACCTCAATGGGGAGGGTGCAGCTGTGCTGGGGGAAATAATGGTCAGATAGATGGAGGAGCTTTTAAACTAGGATCTGGGGGAGCCAGGGTAGTTGTGCAAAAAAAGAAATTAGATAGAGTAGACAGAGAGAGTGAGACAGTAGGGGTCAATGCAGGTTTAGGGGAGCAAGGACATGGAAGGGTAGTATGCTTTTAAATAATATGAGTCAGCCCATATGATGATGTAATGTCTTTGGAAGCATCTAAGTTAATTAGAGACACACCTGTGGATGTATTTTAACACCTGAAATACACTGCTTCTTTGTGTAGCAACATGGAAAAGTCCAAAGAAATCAGTCAAGATCTGATTCACACTAGGGTGCAATTTCCAGATACCTGAAGGTGCCTCATCGATCTGTACAAACAGGATGAGAATGTCCAGCCTTCAGAACGCTCTGGAAGGAGACAGGTTGTGAATACCAGAGATGAGCATACTTTGGTCAGACATGCACATACCAACCCAAGAACAAAAGAAAAAACACCTCGTGAAGATGTTGGCGGAAGCTGGTAGGATTGTGTAATTATCCACAGTGAAATGAGTACTGTATCAACATTGGCTGAAAGCCCACTCTGCCAGGAAGATGACCTTATGCCAAAAGAATCACAAAATACTCGTATTAATTTTTGTAAATGCATACAGGAACACAGACCTTAATTTTTGGACACATGTCCAAAAATCTGATGAAACTAAAATTGACTGTTTGGCCATAATGACCATCGTTATATTTGCGAAAAAAGAGAGAAGCTTTGAACCCTATGAACACTATCCCAACTGTGAAACACAGGGGTGGTAGCACCATGTTGTGGGGTTGTTTTGCTGCAGGAGTGACTGGTGCAGACAGACAGCACCCCCACCCTGTGTGACAGTGTGTCTGACTGCAACCAATCACAGACACTGAGTATGTCTATATTGGTGTAAAAATAAATACATAAATAAAAAAATTGGGGTGGAGTCCCCCAATTTTATGATACTCAGCAGAGTTAAAGCATATGGCTACAGTCTGCATTCGACATCCATGTGCTTATCTTGGTTGTGTATCAGAATAAGAGGGACCGCATGCAGCTTTTTTTTAATTATTTAAAAAAACATATTCTAAAAAAAAACAGCGTGCAGTCCCGCCCAATTTTGATACCCAGCCATGATAAAGCTGAAAGCTGGTGTCGCGGGCGTAGGGGCCGCGCTCGCTACGCTCGGGTCCGGGGCTTCAGCTGCTGCTCGGTGGCTCGAGTGGTGGGCCGAACCCGTGGACTCGAGCAGCTCTCCTCGCCCACGAGTGAAAAGGGGGGTGGTTTGTTTGGCGAGATAGTTCGTGACGCCACCCACGGGTCGTGGTGATAATGGGCACCACCGCTGCTGGTGACGGGGATCCCGGGAGCGATGGCAGGGAGCAGCTAGGACGTCGGTTCCCCCTCCATGGGTAGGGGTTGGTGATCCCGGGGCCCAGTGGCGGTACGGGTAGGCAGGATAGCTGGGGTGCAGGGTTGCGGAGGCAGCGCGGCGCGGTGCCGGATGGCACTGTTGTACTCACTCAGGCACAGATTCACAGAGTCTCTGGTAAACCAAACGGCTGGATGGACGGGTCCCGCAGCCAGCTGCAGTGTCTTTGCTCTCCCCGGACAGGTTGATGGTGGCTGTCTTTCCCTGCACCGCTGTAGAATGTTTTGACCCCGATGGTTGCCCATCGGTAGTCCGCTCCCCGGCATGTATGTACCGAAGGAGCCCGTTTTGCCTGCAGGTGCTGGCCCTTGGATCTCTAGCTTAAGGCGGTGGCTTTTTATCCTCACTGTGTGGACGGTTGCCTTCTATCGGGTCTTGGGTGTGAGGGAACCCCTGAGGTCCCGGTCACTATCGGATTTGACCTTTTGGGCGGCTCCTAGCCTGGTCGGGGTCTGATAGCCCTGCCTTTGTGCTTGGTACAGATCTGCTCCCCGGCTCGGTACCGGCGGGCCACTGCCCGTCCCTGGTCCTACGGTTCCGCTGACCTGCACCTACTCCTGCAGACGGCCACCACCGTCTGCCGACCTTGCTGACAGTGCCTTGGCTCCTACCCAGACACTAACAGTTTCTGTCCTCTCCCTTTCAACTCCAACTCGAATCTGTCACTTTTCCCGCCTCCAGGCCTGTGAACTCCTCGGTGGGTGGGGCCAACCGCCTGGCTCCGCCCCACCTGGTGTGGACATCAGACCCTGGAGGAGGCAACAAGGATTTTGCTTGACTGTTGTTGACTATCCAGGGGAGGGGTTGTGTGTGATGTTGCGTTTGTGACTACCTGGCTAGTCCAGGGCATCACATTCCCCCTCGGTGAAATGCAGACCGTCCGCGGGCTGCCCGTCCATCACCGGTTTTATTTCTGAAAAATATAAATTAACATGAAAAACATATAGCATTAAACAGACTTTCATTCTTCCCTTACGGGAGGCTTTTCTCTTAAACGTTACTTAACGGCATAAAACATTTTTATTAATAAAGGACGGGTCCATGTTCTTCCGCTCCCCCACCCAAGCAACCTACACCTTGATGCTGCCCCTAAGAAACGGGCAGCACCCCTTTACCCCAGTCCTGGTCCAGGTCACCCGAGCGGGAACGGGTACTGTGTCTCGCACCTGGCTGTCATTTCAGGGGACCCCATGTCCCGGGGGCCCCTGATCCCCGGAGGATGGCCACCGGTCCTGGTGGTGGCTGGGCCCCAGCCTGCTCTGCTGCGGGTCCTTCCTCCAATCTGCCTCTCCGGAGGCAGCAACGGAATAAAGCCCACAAATTATTTACAAGACCACAAGTTCGGGGTTGGCCTGCAAGTTCTCGGCCTTGTTCATGAGTAGTTTCTCATGTGGGCTGTTTCGAAGTAGTAGTATGGCAAACAAGGAATAAATGTACTGATGGTCCCAACGGGGGCAACTCCTTCGTCCACGGACGGTAAAAATCAGGTAAGTCATTCGGATTAATTGGTGCTCATTCATTCAGATATGTGAACAAAAACAAGGTGCTGATGGTCCCAACGGGGACAACTGGGTTGCAACGAAGGACAGCTGCCATTATTTGAGGTCGCCTTCCTCATACGCCTCCTCCAACTCCACATCCGGACGGGACGGTGGGGGAGGGGACTGGGACCGCATCTGGACACCACGGCCTTCTCTCTGCTTCACATCAGAGGCAAACCAGCCCCTCTCCCTGCAGTGTTGGGTGTAGGTCACTAGGTCGCTCGGTTGCAGGTCACGACCAGGGTGGCCCGTTGGTTGGTAGATGGGAATTTACATCACGGCGAGCCACAAATATCTCAGCCTCCAGGCGCGGTTTGTAGATGAAGCCATATCCACGTTGAGGGTCAAACCGTCTGACTTGGCCCTCGTAAATCGGGCCCCGCACCCGGAAAGTGGCGTTGCGTAGATTGTCCTTTTCTCTTATGATGCAAGCCAGCACTTTTGCCCTCTGCTGCTCTCTGGCGGCAATCTCGCGGCCCAGCTGGCTCGGCTCTCTGTCCCAGTAGGGGGTGTCTGCGTGCCCTGCGCTCGGGTCAGGCCCCGCTGGATCTACCCCGCACTGGCCACGACCGGTATCCTCTTTAGGGGGTCCTGTGATGACGCGGCCTGGAATGCTGCCTTGCAGCAGCGACCCGGCGCAGCCTCAACTGAGGCGTGGGGTTTAGGGACAACAGGCCTCACCGGCTGGGCCTTCCTGCCCGCGGCTTCCACCTCTTCTGTAGCCGGACGGACTGCTGGAGCCGGGACTTTCGTGGGCGCGGCCACTTTCGGGGCCGATGGCTTCTTCTCATGGACGGGCACCTCCCGCGGGATCTTCCATGGCAGCGGGATCAGTGCGGGTCGTTCACGGGCAACGCCTATAGGCTGGTCCTCTAGGGCGGATGGGTTGAACTCCGCTACCGGTTTTGGGGGCAGTGGACCTAATGGTGGGGCAGCAATAACCGATGCGGATGGCGGGGGAAGCAGCAGGGTGAACGGATGCAGACCGGGCCCCTCAGCCGCAGCAACTGGTCCTTCAAGGACACAGGGGCGTGAATCGCTTACCCGCTCCTCCAGCACTGTCTCCACCTCGCATCTCCGCACGGCCGCCACTACTTCCTCCATTTTGGCCACCCATCGCTCCATTAAGAACCGGACCTGGGCCTGCAGGCAGAAGCACATCTGCACGGTCCCTGCCTCCACCCACACCGCTGTTCCTGGCGTGGGCTCTGGGAACTCAGCATTGCCGGACGGGACGGACTTACTGGCGCGTGTGCTTCCAGGAACCAGATGAAAAGCAGAGTCCTGGCGTCCCTGCTCTTTATACCTTCGGTTTCATCAGGTACACCTTCACCCGCCCCCCCCTTGGTTCTTTCTAGCACTTCCTTCTTCTGGGGGCGGGGCTTCACTTTCGCGCCCTCCCTGCTCGGGGAAGACGCTCGAGCGGGAAATCTTCGCGCCCAAGATGGCGGAACTTCAAATTTTTCAGCCAGACGGCGCCGGCGGGGACTGCAAGGCACACTTCTACCGATAGGTAGATTGGTTCTAATCCTGTTCATGACGCCAAGTTGTCGCGGGCGGAGGGGCCGCACTCGCTACGCTCAGGTCCGAGGCTTCAGCTGCTGCTCGGTGGCTCGAGCGGTGGGCCGGACCCGGGGACTCGAGCAGCGCTCCTCGCCCATGAGTAAAAAGGGGGGTGGTTTGTTTGAGGAGATAGTTTGTGACGCCACCCACGGGTCGTGGTGATAATGGGAACCACCGCTGCTGGTGACGGGGATACCGGGAGCGATGGCAGGGAGCAGCTAGGATGTCGGTTCCTCCTCCGTGGGTAGGTGTTGGTGATCCCGGGGCCCGGTGGTGGTACGGGTAGGCAGGATAGCTGGGGTGCAGGGTTGCGGAGGCAGCGCGGCGCGGTGCCGGATGGCACTGTTGTACTCACTCAGGCACAGATTCACAGAGTCTCTGGTAAATCAAAAGGCTGGATGGACAGGTCCCGCAGCCGGCTGCAGTGTCTTTGCTCTCCCTGGACAGGTTGATGGTGGCTGTCTTTCCCTGCACCGCTGTAGAATGTTTTGACCCCGATGGTTGCCCATCGGTAGTCCGCTCCCCGGCATGTATGTACCGAAGGAGCCCATTTTGCCCGCAGGCGCTGGCCCTTGGATCTCTAGCCTAAGGCGGTGGCTTTTTATCCTCACTGTGTGGACGGTTGCCTTCTATTGGGTCTTGGGTGTGAGGGAACCCCTGAGGTCCCGGTCACTATCGGATTTGACCTTTTGGGCGGCTCCTAGCCTGGTCGGGGTCTGATAGCCCTGCCTTTGTGCTTGGTACAGATCCGCTCCCCGGCTCGGTATCGGCGGGCCACTGCCCGTCCCTGGTCCTACGGTTCCGCTGATCTGCACCTACTCCTGCAGATGGCCACCACCGTCTGCCGACCTTGCTGACAGTGCCTGGGCTCCTACCCAGACACTAACAGTTTCTGTCCTCTCCCTTTCAACTCCAACTCGAATCTGTCACTTTTCCTGCCTCCAGGCCTGTGAACTCCTTGGTGGGTGGAGCCAACCGCCTGGCTCCGCCCCACCTGGTGTGGACATCAGACCCTGGAAGAGGCAACAAGGATTTTGTTTGACTGTTGTTGACTATCCAGGGGAGGGGGTGTGTGTGATGGTACATTTGTGACTACCTGGCTAGTCCAGGGCGTCACACTGGGGGCTGGTATTTTCAGGCTGATGAAACTCATATTTATTGGTCTCCCCACAGCCTAAAAATAATAGCCTGCAGCCGCTTACATTTGTTAGATAAGACTATCCCGGAACTTTACCCGGCTCATCCCAATTGCACTAGTGCGGTGGAAATCGAGTTAATAAGGGATTAATGACAGCTCACAACTACCACTAAGACCTAAATTAGTAATAGGAGGCGTCTATGAGACCCCTCATTACTAATCTGTAAGTGAAAAGAATTAAACATAAACTGAAAAAATCCTTTCTTTGAAATAAAATACAAAAAAACCACCCTTTTTCTCCCATTTATTAATCCCCACAAAACACAGTTCTGACATAATCCACATGAATTCCCATGACGATTCTGACTCTGCTACATAAAACACAAAAAACCTGAGCTGAAACAATGTTCAGTAAACATGCAACATTAAGCATGTGAATTGCAGCCTTAAGACTAGAAAAAAACCAAAGAGAAAATTGCATGAAAAATACCCTGACTATAAATAAATAAATTGCAAGTGCTTAATAACAGGGTACTTAGTGTATACATTTTTGCAAAAAGGTAAAAAGCTGTCTCACCTCATCAAGGTGTACCCATCTGAGACAGTCCCTAACCTACTGAAGTTAAAAACATTATCAATACCTGACTTGTGTCATGTCAAACTCCAATATGAATGGTGGCAAGTGGTCAGCTGTGTCCCAGATTAAATACACAGTGAAGTGAGACGCAATTAGTTGTTCAGTCTCAGTATTAGGAGGGCTGCGCCCCCAACTTGCAAAAAAGCAAGACAACATACAAAAAAACCTGAGCTGAAACAATGTTCAGTAAACATGCAACATTAAGCATGTGAATTGCAGCCTTAAGACTAGAAAAAAACACACAGCTGACCACTTGCCACCATTCATATTGGAGTTTGACATGACACAAGTCAGGTATTGATAATGTTTTTAACTTCAGTAGGTTAGGGACTGTCTCAGATGGGTACACCTTGACGAGGTGAGACAGCTTTTTACCTTTTTGCAAAAATGTATACACTAAGTACCCTGTTATTAAGCACTTGCAATTTATTTATTTATAGTCAGGGTATTTTTCATGCAATTTTCTCTTTGTTTTTTTTCTAGTCTTAAGGCTGCAATTCACATGCTTAATGTTGCATGTTTACTGAACATTGTTTCAGCTCAGGTTTTTTGTGTTTTTTGTATGTTGTCTTGCTTTTTTGCAAGTTGGGGGCGCAGCCCTCCTAATACTGAGACTGAACAACTAATTGCGTCTCACTTCACTGTGTATTTAATCTGGGACACAGCTGACCACTTGCCACCATTCATATTGGAGTTTCACATGACACAAGTCAGGTATTGATAATGTTTTTAACTTCAGTAGGTTAGGGACTGTCTCAGATGGGTACACCTTGATGAGGTGAGACAGCTTTTTACCTTTTTGTAAAAATGTATACACTAAGTACCCTGTTATTAAGCACTTGCAATTTATTTATTTATAGTCAGGGTATTTTTCATGCAATTTTCTCTTTGTTTTTTTTCTAGTCTTAAGGCTGCAATTCACATGCTTACTGTTGCATGTTTACTGAACATTGTTTCAGCTCAGGTTTTTTGTATGTTGTCTTGCTTTTTTGCAAGTTGGGGGCGCAGCCCTCCTAATACTGAGACTGAACAACTAATTGCGTCTCACTTCACTGTGTATTTAATCTGGGACACAGCTGACCACTTGCCACCATTCATATTGGAGTTTGACATGACACAAGTCAGGTATTGATAATGTTTTTAACTTCAGTAGGTTAGGGACTGTCTCAGATGGGTACACCTTGACGAGGTGAGACAGCTTTTTACCTTTTTGTAAAAATGTATACGCTAAGTACCCTGTTATTAAGCACTTGCAATTTATTTATTTATAGTCAGGGTATTTTTCATGCAATTTCCTCTTTGGTTTTTTTCTAGTCTTAAGGCTGCAATTCACATGCTTAATGTTGCATGTTTACTGAGCATTGTTTCAGCTCAGGTTTTTTGTGTTTTTTGTATGTTGTCTTGCTTTTTTGCAAGTTGGGGGCGCAGCCCTCCTAATACTGAGACTGAACAACTAATTGCGTCTCACTTCACTGTGTATTTAATCTGGGACACAGCTGACCACTTGCCACCATTCATATTGGAGTTTGACATGACACAAGTCAGGTATTGATAATGTTTTTAACTTCAGTAGGTTAGGGACTGTCTCAGATGGGTACACCTTGACGAGATGAGACAGCTTTTTACCTTTTTGCAAAAATGTATACACTAAGTACCCTGTTATTAAGCACTTGCAATTTATTTATTTATAGTCAGGGTATTTTTCATGCAATTTTCTCTTTGGTTTTTTTTTTACTCTGCTACATGCATACTGAAGGCACAGTGCATGGGCACAGGACATGTCTGCACACTATGAGCTTCAGGCAGAGAATGGCTGAGCAGCTGGGATGAGCGGTGACATCACTCAGTTTATTTGCAGTTACAGCTGGAGGTTCTCACAGTCCTCCACCTGTGACTGCAGATAACCTGACCTTAAGAGACCTAATTAAACTCAGTGACCTCACCTCAGGTGAGGTCACTGATTTCACAGACCTGCATCTCCTGACACAAAACCACGTTTTTTTTCCCAAGAGATGCAGATTTGGTGGTGAAATTTATACACCATATTCCTGCACCAAGTCTGCAGCTTCTGGCAAAGAAAGCATCAAAATACAATACGATTTTGAACAGATAGTGATGCAATTTTTTTGCCAGGAGATGTAAATTTGCTGCAGGAATAAGGTGTTCAAAATTCAGCACCAAATCTGCAGCTCAAAAGCAGTTTTGACACCATTTTTGTCCGGCTTTCTGTTAGGAAGTTGCTGAATTTATTGAGATCACCTGAGCTGTGGTCCCAGGTAGAGGACTGTGGGAATCTCCAGCTGCAACCACAAATAAACTGAGTGATGTCACCGCTTATCACTGTGGCTCAGTCATTCTCTGCCTGAAGCCAACAGTAATAGAATAACAAAAAGAGAGCAAAGCAAACAGCTAAATAAAATGTAGCCCACAGTGCGTAGACATGTCCTGTGATCGCGCACTGTGCCTTCAGTATATATGTAGCAGAGTCTGAATCGTTGTGGGGCTGTGGATTATGTAGGAACTCTGTGTTTGGGGGGTTAATAAAGGTCAGTTTACCTGTGGTCAAAGCTGGGGTAATATTTGTTTGGTGTTTGTGTTTATTTCTTTTCACATACAGATCTGTAATGTGGGGTTGTCTCATATTTGCTTAGTGGCAGCTGTGAGCTGTCATTAATCACTTATTACCTGGATTGCCAATGTACCAGGACAATCGGGATGAGCCAAGTAAAGTGCAGGGATTGTCGCATCTAATGGATGCAACAATCCTAGGTCACTGCTACTTTTAGACTGTGGGGGCCCAATAACCATAGGTCTCCCCAGCTTGAGAATACCAGCCCCCAGCTGGGGGTGTTATCATGATTGGGTATCTTGATTGTGGGGACCGCATGCCATTTTTAAATTATTTATTTCAATTAAAAAATCCCTCTTATTTTGATACACAGCCAATAGATGCACGTGGCTGGGGGCAGCAGCCTGTAGCTGTCTGCTTTATCTGTGCTGGTTTTCACAATATGGGGGGACCCTACACCATTTTTTTAATTTACTTATTTCTTTTTACACCACAGTAGGAACACACACAGTGTCTGTAATTGATTGCAGTCAGACACGCTGTCACACAGGGTAGGGTCGCAGTCTGACTGCATCCTATCACTGGCGCCAGGACTGCCGTTGGGCGGGGGAAGAAGTGCATATGCATGAAGTCAATGAGTGGCCTGGGAAGTAGCATTACAGCCTCACAGAAACTGGTCAGTATAGCACACTTCCTCTAATCCCTTATCCCTCTACAACTATTTTAAATCACATGATTCAGATCCCCATAGAATTATATTGGGACCAGCAGCCGGGCAGATATCCAAGAACAATTCCGGGCCCAAACTGTTTTTTTTGTTTGTTTTTTTATAAACCCAGCTGGACCCGCAATCCTTTGTATCTGCAGGTCAGCGCCCATCACTAGTTGAGGCTCAAAAGTGGTCCAATGCAGTCCTAAGAGATGTCCAAGTCTTTTATATCAATTTTCAGGACCATTACAGGATTTTTCAGTATTGAGATTTGCAGTGAAGCCAATGAAATCAAAATTCTAATGATTTGATCATCTCTGTTACAGTTTTGGTCATTTAGACTTAAAATTTTGTGACTATTTCTGGGTTAAAGAGAAAATATTATAGTAAACATAATAGTTGTCATGAATGCTTAATGAAATATTAGATGATCCAAATGTAATCTAAGAAAGTAATATATGAATAATGAACTTTCTTATCTTGACAGCATATATTTGATGTACTGTTTTTTAAAAAGATATATTCTAAATAATGCAGGTAGTTTGTTTTTTTTAATGAGATTTGCAATTCACTCGTATATGTACATGCTATTAAATATAACTATTCACTGTATAGCATGAAGAATGCTGCTCTCACAGCCCCAACCAGTCTATTTCTAGAGTTCAGTAAAATGTGTCATCTTACAGGTAATTTATTATGGGTTTGCATTTAAAATAGAACCGGTCTTATTTTTAGGATGCAGGTGGCAGAGAATGAACTTTTGAAGTTGTTCAAAAACTAGAGCATTAAAGTTTCCGTTTATCTATTCGAATATTAAGTCTACCTTTACACTTACGGTAATTACGTTAAATGCGGTTGTCCAGTACTTCAATAATCCTTTCCCATTCCCCATGTCTTATGAAGTTGTTCAAAAACTAGAGCATTAAAGTTTCTACTGGTCTATGAACATTATTTAAGTCTATATTTAGACTCAATTAGGTTAATGAGGTTGTCCATTACTTGGACAAACCCCTTCCTATTCCTAATACTTGCCCCATTAAAATATAAAAGCTTTATACTCACTTCCCGTGCCGTCACCATTCCAGCGGTGTCAGCGCTGACATTCCCATGGCTCATATGAGGTTGTTACATCAAGTCAGTCATGCGTCAAATCACCACCGTCTTTTCTCTTCGAGTCTTTAGACGTGTAAGGAATCAACAGGAAGTGAGAGCTGCAGCCGGTGTCTTACTTCCTGTTAATTACTCATACGTCCAAAGGCAGGGAGATAATGGCTAGCAGTGATTGGGAATGGTACTCAAGTTACGTAGCAACCTTACTTGAGTCCGATAATGCTAGTACTGACATCGCTGGAATGGTGCTTTCATGGGAGATGAGTATAAACTTTTTTATTTTAATGGGGGCTAAAATTGGGAATAAGAAGAGGTTGTCTTAGTAATGGACAAACACTTTAAGTGTACATTTTCATAAGACACTAAGAAGGGTAATATAAACATTACCATAAGCAGTAATTTAGTACATTTTACATTGTTTTGCATATTTTAATTTCATATTATTGTAAATTGAGTATTTGAAGTCACAAAGTATTTCCAATGAGAATATTTCTCACTTACCCATGTTATAGGGACAAATGTATGATCACTGTGGCTCCTAATGGGAATATATCGTAATTTAGCATCAGGCTCCCTTTGGATGGTGGAGGAGAGTGATGAGGCCTCTATCAGGAAGAGCAGTGCAAAGGTAAAGCACACTGATTACTGAGACACTAAACTATAGATCCACATCTACACATCAGCATTCAATGATTTGTTAGTCATATTTTGTTGAGGAATGTCACAAAACTTAGAGATTTTTGACAATGTCATGTTATTGGCATTTCCGTAGAACATGATATCAATATCTGATTGGTTGGCAAGTGTCCAATTTGAAGCATTAATAAGTGAAAGCCACATACCCTTAATTATTTACTTTGCTTGATACGTTAACTTTTAGTCATATTGGTAAATATATGGCTTTTTTTATACAAAGCCGTGAAGTGGGTTAAATCATCTCCAATGGAAATGTGAAACTACAATTTCTCCATATATGCAACACAGTAGTATGCAGTATACAATACAAGCAATTGACCAATTGCAGGTAAACTAAAAGTTAAAATGGAAGAAAAATGTATAAAAAAATGCAAATAAAGTTATCCTACTTTTCCATGATTAAAAATGAGGAAAAAAAATATATTAAAAAATATTTAGAAATGTTTAATTTACGCATTCATATGAATCTCTTATAAGAGATAATTAACAATAATAGTTTGACACATGGATGTAGCCTAAAGGGTGCTTTACACGCTGCAACATCGGTAACGATATATCGTCGGGGTCACTTCATTAGTGACGCACATCCGGCGCCGTTACCGACCTTGCAGCATGTGACACCAATGAGCGACAATCAACGATCGCAAAATTGTTCAAAAACGATGATCGTTGACATGTCGATCATTTCCTTAATGTCGTTGCTGCTGCCGGTACGATGTTGTTCGTCGTTCCTGCGGCAGCACACATCTCTATGTGTGACACCGCGGGAGCGACGAATATCTCCTTACCTGCGTCCACCGGCAATGCGGAAGGAAGGAGGTGGGCGGGATGTTATGTCCCGCTCATCTCCGCCCCTTCGCTTCTATTGGCCGGCCGCTTAGTGACGCCGCAGTAACGTCGCTATGATGCCGAACGCACCTCCCCCTTGAGGGAGGGATTGTTCAGCGGTCACAGCGACGTCACTGACAAGGTATGTGCGTGTGACACTGCCGTAGCGAACATTATGATCAACAAATGTCGCACAAGCAAGGGGGGCGGGTGCTATCGCGCTCGACATCGCTAGCGATGTCGCAGCGTGTAAAGTACCCTTAGGGTGTATTATAGGTTAGGTGAATGTTTGGAAGTAAGTTTCAGATTAATTACTACTGAAATACATCTTTGTGAGAATTGCATCACTGACTTGGTAACTTGGTAGCTCCGGGAAGTGATGTCAGATAAGAGCTTGAAAATAATGTGTGCAAAGTTAACACAGAGCTTTTCCCCTTCCTACTATTGTACTCTTAGTTTCTTAAAGGGGTTGTCCACTACTTGCACAACCCCCTTCTCATTCCCCTTTTTCGCCCCCACAAAAAATAAATAAGCCTATACTCACCTCTGGTGCAGCCAAGTTTTAGCGATGTCTGGGGCCCACGTGACATTTTCAGTGCTGCGCTGACTTTCTGCTCAAATGTCTGAAGGCTGAGAGAAGGAAGCCATTGCTGATTGGTTGTGGGTCTTACGTGCCATAATAATGTCCCATCGGCCATTGCACTGTAGTTTTAGACATCAAGGGGGATAAGAATGGGTTGTCCAAGTAGTGGAAACCCCCTTTAATGAGACTTGTGCTCCATTACTAACCTCAGAGAAGCAGTCAACGTTAAGGACTCAAGGCATTTTATCTATGGTCCTATAACTAAACTGATCTACAAGGTTTTTGCATCTTGATCATAACAGTGATAGCTGGTAATCTGGTTAAAAAAATTACTTTACATACAATACTTTACATATATGAGTTGTAAATGGATTCCTTTTGTAGCACCCCTGAGGTACCAGGTGCCACAAATGTAACCCGTGAAAACCCAAACCCCAGAATATCCATGCCAGTCAATACACCAGCAGCCTCAGGCCACACACACAACCCCAACGCCAAACTGGGAGACTGCCTATCAACAGGTAGAAGGGGGGGGCACTGATTGGACGGTAGCCACCCAACCTGATGGAGAGACCCAGCAAGGGGAGAAGCCAGTGGTCAGTTGGAAAAGGCGGGAGAAAGTGGTGTGAAGTCTGTTAAGGAGAGTTGAAGGAAAGAGTCAGTCGGAGGAGAGAGAGAGGAGGAAGTGAAGGAGAGGAGGAGAGGAGTTGTAGTAGAAAGTGGAAAGCACAGAAACTGACCTGAAGATCTACCAGAGTGTGTAAAAGGAGTGAGTGACTGTGGAGTACGGAATCGGGACTCCAGGCACCGTGGGTTACCTGTGGAAGTGTCAGACTCCAGGAACCACGGGAGGCTTGTGGAAGTCTGGAACCAAGGCTCACAGTACTCAGCACAAGGCGGGGTGCAGACCCTAGGACAGTGGAACACTTTATGGACAGCTGTTAACTCTGCCGGGCGAGAAGATCTCCAGGGTCCATTGCCAACCCAAAAAGTCTGAAGCACAAACAGCAAAGAGGGGACCGGGGACTGAACCCCTTACATAGTCCAGGCTGCCTGCAATAGGACCAAGAAAGAAACGGAGGGGTTCCCAAGCAGCTCTAGGCCACATGAGCCCATCAATAACAAGTGCGCATGGAGGACAGCCAACCCAGGTCACAGCTGGCATGGAGAACAAGGGGAGTGGATACACCTGGGACCGGCACCCGTGGTTTCAGGTACCACCACAGCAAAGTAAAGGCAAGTGGAAACTTCAATACTGTCGTGAACTGTGTTCTTGATCACCCCGTGCACTCACGCTGACTGTTTATCATTACAATGCCTATCATCCACTGCTGGGGTCCAGCCCTGCTTGCAGAGGGCCCAAAACTCCTAAGCTGCACAACTCCATCAACCCCAGAAGAACCCTGCAGCGGCGGCTTCAAATAACCTGGCCGCACACCGCAAGTGGCGTAGTCAACAAAAACTCTTTTATTTTCTTTTCTTTTATTTAAACCCCTTTTTATTTTGGACTGACCCCCGGGGTCACGTAATCGGGAATCGGCCGCGACCACGACTCCCCTGAGTGTCACACTCTCCTGGGACCGAGTACCCCACAGGCCTGGGGCCTCACGCTTTCATAGTGTTATATATGATATACATACTGTAAATTCAGAACTTTTCCCAACATTAAAGGGGTGGTTCACCCATTTTTTTAATTTTCTGTAGGAGTTCTACTTACCTTTCTAGGCGTTTTCTCCATTGGCTTCTGTTTCCAGTTCTGGCACTGAGCGGCGCTATCCTGCACGCTCAGTGCCGGTCACATGACCCCCTGGAGCTGTGGCCGCCAGCATCCTCTGACGTCCCGGCATTTCCGGTCTCTCAAACAAGACGGGTACGTCAGAGGAGGCTGGCACCACTCACACTGAGTGACAGGGCTGTGGGCGGTGACTACCACACATCACAGCCCAGTATCGAGGGGAGGATCCGGAGGACGTCAGTGTGGAGCCGGCGTCCTGCAGATGGTGAGGCACGGGGCGCCAGTGTGCAGTACAGGGGGGGGGTTCTTCAGCTGAACCCCCCCTGCACGTAAGTATGTGACCACACTGTCCACCCGCCCGCTCTGCTGCGATGTCAGGAGAGCGGCCGGTGTCGGGCAGTGTGAGCATCTGCTCCTCCCAGCAGCACGACACTGACAGGCATGTCACCGCTGTGCTCTGCCATCTGTCCTGCTGCATGGGACCAACTGTCTGCACTCTGTCACCTGCCCCACAAGTCACAGAGTGGAGACAGTTGGTGACATGTAGCATCCGGTCACCTGCACAACAAGTCCCAGAGTGGAGACAGTGACATGCTCTGCTCTGACACATAGTGTGCTATATGTCACTATCTGTCTCCACTCTGGGACTTGTTGTGCAGGTGAGAGTGTATACAGTTGGTACTATGCAGCAGAAATCACAGAGTGGGGCAGTTAGTGACATGTATCATCCGGTCACCTGCACAACAAGTCCCAGAGTGGAGACAATGTCATGCTCTGCTCTGACACATAGTGTGCTATGTGTCACTAACTGTCTCCACTCTGGGACTTGTTGTGCAGGTGACCGGATGATACATGTCACTAACTGCCCCACTATGTGATTTCTGCTGCATAGTACCAACTGTATACACTCTCACCTGCACAACAAGTCCCAGAGTGGAGACAGTTAGTGACATGTAGCATCCGGTCACCTGCACAACAAGTCCCAGAGTGGATACAGTGACATGCAGCACACTATGTGTCAGAGCAGAGCATGTCACCAACTTGCTCTGCTCTGTCATCTGCGGTGCTGCATGTCACGTTTTTGCCGCGATTTGGTGCGTTTTTTGCTGCGTTTTTGCTCACTGCGTTTTTAATCAGTGCACAATGCCATTAAAGATTGTTGATGAAAAAAAAAAAAGGTCTGATGTCATTTCCTTATTCAAAATGTTCATTGTATGCAGGAGAGCAGACAGCAGCTGCAGAACTACAAGGCTCAGCATCCTCCATTCACTAGTGTATGCAGGAGAGCAGACAGCAGCTGCAGGACTACAAGGCTCAGCATCCTCCATTCACTAGTGTATGCAGGAGAGCAGACAAGCAGACAAAAGCTGCAGAACTACAAGGCTCAGCATCCTCCATCGAGGACTGTATGCAGTTTTTTACCCAAAAAGAAAAAAAAAATGACGTGGGCTTCGCCATATTTTTGTATGCTAGCCGGGTACAGCAGGCAGGTACGGGCTGCCCCCAACCCCCAGCTGCCTATTTGTACCTGGCTGGGAACCAAAAATATAGAGAAGCCCTTTTTTTTTTTAATTATTTCATGAATTTCATGAAATAATTTTAAAAACAAATGACGTGAGCTTCGCCTTATTTTGGTGTCCAGCCGGGTACAACTAGGCAGCTGGGGATTGGAATCCACAGTGAAGGGTGCCCAAGCTTTCTGGGCACCCCCACTGCGAATTGCAGTCCGCAGCCACCCCAGAAAATGGCGCTTTCATAGAAGCGCCATTTCTAGCGCTGTATCCAACTCTTCCAGCTGCCCTGATGCCGGGTGGCTCGCTGGGTAATAATGGAGTTAGAGCTAGCTGTATATTATCAGCTAGCCCTAAGCCCGAAATTCATGGTGTCACGCCAATATTAGACATGGCCACCATGAATTTCTAGTAATGATAAAAAAAAAACACAACACACAGAAAAATATTTTTATTAGAAATAAAACACAACACAATTAGTGACTCCATCTTTATTGAAATAAACCCCCCTCCGCAGTAATCCTGGGTTAGGGTCCCGCGCCATCCAATCCAGATCCAATATCATCTGATCGGTTTGCTGGAAGGCAAAGCGATCAGATGATGTGTCAGGTTAAAGGATGTGAATCACATCATACATCAGCTGATTGTATAAAAGCCGATTATACAATCAGCTGATGCATCAGTAGAAAAAAAAAAAAAATAAATAAATACATACTCACTTATGTGCTGATTACCGGCAGCTCCTGCAGCGGAGTCTGATCCTGGCCCATCACTGCAGGAGCTGCCGGTAATCAGCTGATGAAGTCCCCTGACGGCAGGATCAGCTGATAGCCGGCCGGGCGCGAAAAAGCCGGCGATACCGTGAGAATCGATCAGCTGATGCATCAGGTGACTGCATCAGGTGATCCACCGCCAGGTCCTGCAAGCTTCGTACGTGCCCCGGGGAGACTGCACACAGCCAGAGCGGCGGTACCGAGACAGGGGCTGGAAGCAGGCATGGCACCGGGACCCTGCAGACAGGTGAGTATGACATACACACACACATACACACTCACACACACACTGTATATATACACACACACTGTATATACACACACACACTGTATATACGCACACACACTGTATATACGCGCACACATACACACACACTGTATATACGCGCACACATACACATACACTGTATATACGCGCACACACACTTTCTTCCCCTGGCTGTGTAGAGCTGCTGCTGTCTCTGTGTGATTGCTCTCAGTGCACATCCACTGGGAAGAGGCAGGGAGGAGGGTTTGGTCGTAGAGCAGAGTGGGTGTATTAGACACAATGGGTGTGTTAGATAAGCTAGACACCGCCCTAGAGCCACAAAGAATTCTGGGACTTGTAGGAACTGAACACAGGAAGTCAGAGGAGAGATTAACCCCATCAGAGCTGGAGCCAGCAATGAGCATGTGCTGCTAGTGCACAATAAAAGGTAATTTTGCTGAAAAAACATAATAGATGTGTTGAGGGGCACATATTAGCAAGATTTATCAGAAAAAAAAAAAAAACAGTTTTAGTAACTGGACAACTTCTTTAATGTCACCCATAACCTGTACACAGTCATTGGGGAAAAAAAATAAAAAAACTGAGACGAAAAATAAAAATAAAAAAACTAAAATAATGTGGTTGTATTAGTGTAAACACTCAGTTAAAGAAGACCAAAATAACATAATGGAGGGATCTCAAAAAGTTGTGAAAACCAATGACAAAAAACCCTCCAAAGTATATTTTATTTCGATATTTCAAAGTACAAGACATAGCAAAATAACACTCACAAAGGTACATGAGAGGAGACATGGACATCTTAATTTGACCATGCAATACTGTGAGGGACAGGGTGGGGCGCAGCTAGTGCTTATCAACTCTGTTCCCTACCTAGCAGTATATGTTGCCCTAGGGTTTTTGGCACTTCTACTCAACAGCAGACTCCCTAAAAATCCTTATTATTTCTCCACTCTTAGTAACAGCAAACTAGTAATACACCGATGGTGGTGATAAAAAAAAACTGGAGGGTATTTGGTCATATATAAAAAAATTAAAAAGCAAAATTGTTACTTAGCTTAAGAAGATGTCAGTCCAAAGTCCTGGTCCTGATGTGTTTTCTCCCATAGTGCATGGTGTTTATTAGAGGACAATCCTGGACCTATGACCTAGATTGCTCGAGAATAAAGGCTCAGTCACACTAAACAACTTACCAGCGATCCCAACAACGATACAACCTGATAGGGATCGCTGGTAAGTTGCTAGGAGGTCGCTGGTGAGATATCACACTAAGCGACGCTCCAGCGATCCCACCAGCAACCTGATCTGGCAGGGATCACTGGAGCGTCGCTACACGTGGAAGCATGCTGCGCTTGGTAACTAAGGTAAATATCGGGTAACCAACCCGATATTTACCTTGGTTACCAGCGCACACCTAACCACAGTACACATGGGGTTAATTACCCGATGTGTACTGCAGCTACATGTGCAGAGAGCAGGGAGCTGCGCACTCTGCTTAGCGCTGGCTCCCTGCTCTCCTAGCTACAGTACACATGGGGTTAATTACCCGATGTGTACTGCAGCTACATGTGCAGGGAGCCACGCACATTGCTTAGCGCTGGCTCCCTGCTCTCCTAGCTACAGTACACATGGGGTTAATTACCCGATGTGTACTGCAGCTACATGTGCACAGAGCAGGGAGCCGCGCACATTGCTTAGCGCTGGCTCCCTGCTCTCCTAGCTACAGTACACATGGGGTTAATTACCCGATGTATACTCCAGCTATGTGTGCACAGAGCAGGAGCCGGCACTGACAGCTGAGAGCGGCAGAGGCTGTTAACAAAGGTAAATATCGGGTAACCAAGGAAAGGGCTTCTTGGTTACCCGATATTTGCATTGGTTACCAGCGTCCGCAGAAGCCGGCTCCTGCTCACTGCACATTCAGTTGTTGCTCTCTCGCTGTCACACATAGCGATCTGTGCTTCACAGCGGGAGAGCAACAACTAAAAAGTGGCCCAGGACATTCAGCAACAACCAACGACCTCACAGCAGGGGCCAGGTTGTTGCTGGATGTCACACACAGCAACATCGCTAGCAAGTTGTGCATCAGCAGCGATGTTGCTAGCGATGTTGCTTAGTGTGACGGTACCTTAATACCTGAATGAATACCAGTGGCCGCCATTTAAAACCTTGTACCCTGTTATCTTTGGTGATGTGTTAGTACTCAGAATTATCCAATCACATAAACTTCTGTTGAATGGTAATCAGTAAACAGCTGCCATTATTTAAAGTGATTGTGGTTAACCCCACACAGTTTAGCTGTTCTAGTAGGATTTCTCTAACATTTTCTTTACTGCAATTTACAGTAAAAGCCATGGTCCGTACAACGCTTACAACATAGCAAAGGGATTTCATTGTTAAAAGTTGTCAGGGAAGGGTACAAACATTTTTTAAGGCATTAGAAATAACATTAAGCACCTTGAACATGATCATCAAGAAATGGTTTAAATTTGGCACAACAGTAAACTTATCTAGAACTTGGAGTCTGGAAAAGTCAATAAGAAAATTAGTCTGGGAATCTGCCAAGAGGTTTACAGCAACACTAAATGAGCTGTCGTAATTTCTGGCAAGTACTGGTGGTATACTGCATCTAACATCAAACTACAGCATTTATCATTCATCTAGCTATGCCTTAAGGCCGCTTTACACGCAACGACTTCGCAAACGAGATGTGAGGTTTTCTGACTTTTTGCCTTGTTTTGTCATTTTGCTTTAATCTGTTTTTTCTTCATAGGCCATCTTGCTTCCTGTTCTGTTGCCCTCACTTTTGCCCTCAGTCAATATGGATTCCTCAGCTTCTATGTTCCCGCCCTGTTCCCTGCCAATTACCTGCTTAAGCCATCTCAGCTGATGGACCAGTGCTTCTGAATCCTATTTGCAGTCTGCCTGTAACCTGATCTCCTGAAGTCTTTGGAAGAACTACTTTTCTGCCATCCTCTGTTTTGGATCCCTGGAACTCGTGTCCACACAGGAATCTTTCTGCTCTGCCATGGATGTTTACAAGTACAGTAAGAGATCCATTACTGATTAATTTGTTCCCAGCCTCTGCACCCTGCAACTGTATAACACTTCATGTTTTGTGCACTTACTTGTATGAAGTAATACAAGAACTGTTTAGCAAACCTGTGTCTGTGTTTCCCTTGTACCCTTGCACTACAAACAGTATTTAACACCTTACACGAGATGTTATTGGGGTCACGAAATTCGTGACGCACATCCGGCCTTGTTAGCGACGTTGTTGCGTGTGAAATGCACGAACAACCATTAACCATCAAAATTTCTTACGTAATTGTTGACGCATCTTTCCATTCCCGATTATCGTTGCAGGACGAAGGTTGTTCGTCGTTCCTGTGGCAGCACACATCGCTACGTGTGACACCGCTGGAACGAGGAACATCCCCTTACCTGCGGCCACCTGCAATGAGGAAGGAAGGAGGTGGGCGGGATGTTCGTCCCGCTCATCTCCGCTTCTATTGGGCGGCCGCTTAGTGACGCCGCTGTGATGCCGCACAACCACCTTAGAAAGGAGGCGGTTTGCCGGCCACAGCGACGTCGCTAGGCATTTAAGTATGTGATGGGTGTTAGCGATGTTGTGCGCCACGGGCAGCGATTTGCCCGTGATGCACAACCGACGGAAGCGGGTACGCTTGCTAGTGTTATCGATAGCAATATCGCTGCATGTAAAGTGCCCTTTACCTATGGGGTAGGATTAGCAGACACTAGCCTTTTCTTAAAAAAAAAAAAAAAAATATACAAGTTCAGCTAAGGTTTGACAAAACCTATATCAAGTCTGCCAAAAGCATGTGGGAAAGTGTGTTCTGCCCTAATAAAATATGACTCAACTTTTTAGCCACAATTCTAACCACAATTCTAATAAGTAGGATTGTTGGAAAATCAACATTGCGCATCCCCAAAAGAACGAGAGCAAAATGTCAGTTATTACTTGGATCAAACTGGTAATGACCCTTTACATTTAAAATAAGCTCTGGTGGCAGATTCTCATCTAAGAACAGCTCATTTGCACATAAGAAAAACATGACTTTCTTTGTAATAAATTTTATTGAGGTTTATAAGAAATAATTGTATTCAACTTTCAATGACCTACTGTACATGCCCATACAGACACCTTAGGAGGGTTGAGCTATTTGTTTTATTAATGTATATACTTCAATTACTGGATTGAATATGATAGGAATATAAACCTCACTTTTGAGATTAGTTGAAATTTCTATGGATAAATGTAGTTTTTTTTTTTCAACAAATTCTTCAGTATTGGTTACTTGAACTTAATTAGCAGGAAGCTTTTTCAGAAAATAAATTGTTCTCTAGACCAATATTAATTTTTTTCCTTAAAGCATAACCGTCATTTTAATTTTATAAATCAATAGTAAACATGAAAATAAGTAGTACCTTTTTAATATATCTTATCAGACAAATCTTCTATCTCTGCCAGAATTGATCAGTCATTATCAAAAATCTCAATTCTGATGTAAAATCTGTATTCAGTGAAGACTTTCCCATTACTGAGATAGGAGATGGCAGATGTTACTGATGAAAATCAGGGAGGAGCTAGAGGCAGAGAGAGAGGAACTAGAGGTAGAGAGAGAAGAACTAGAGGCAGAGCTCCGCCCCACCGTTATCTTCTATCTACATAGAACCTCATCAGCACCAACTCCCATCTCCTATCTCAGTAATGAGAAAGGCTTCACTGAACACAGATTTTACCTCAGAATTGAAAATGTTGATAGTGACTGATCACTTCTGGCAGAGAAAGAAGCAGATTTGTCTGATAAGATATCTTACTAAGTTGCTTATTTTCATGTGTATAATTGATTTATGAAATAAAATTTAAAACAATGTTTACGCTTTAAGGGGAATCTGTCACCCTTTTGTGTTTTTTTTTTGTTTTTTTTTATATTACTATGAACATACAGGTGAAATTAGCCATACCTGTATGCCTCCTGGATGATGGACCATTTTATAAAAATCCTCTTTTATATCTTCTGGGCTATGGGGCATGTACTGCCCAGAAGATAAGCCAGCCTCTTATCTTCATTATACCCAATTTCTCTTCCTCTTCTCTTTAGTATATGCTTGTCCAGAAATCCCGCTCCTGTACTTTCTGCCTGTCATCTCTCACCTGCATTGTGAAGTGACTCCCCGGTGCCTGTTCATCAAAATTGAAGACTGTGCCCACAAAATGGCGAAAAAGGACACAGGGAGAGATGGCATGCAAAATGTGCAGGACCTGGATTTCTGACCACACTCCTGACAGCACAGGCACATACTAAAAAGATGAGGAGGAGAAATTGGGGATAATGAAGACAGGAGACTGGTTTATCTTCGGGGCAGCTCACGCCCCATAGCCCGGAAGACAGAAGATATAAAAGAGGATTTTCCCAAAACAGCGCATCATGCAGGAGGCATACAGGTATGGCTAATGTCACCTCTATGCCACCTATATGTGTGTCACCCAGGGCTATGGGGTACTCTGTCCCGGGCCGTATATGTACAAGGATGCTGTGTCACAGTTGTGTAACGGCTGATGCCCAGTTCCATGACCCTGGGGATGCTTTTTAAAAGGGATTATATTCAGGAGAATTGAAAGAGTTTGTATTGTGATGCCACTTGCGAGTTGCGGTTATGGTTATGGAACCGCCGCTGCACAGTCTGTTACCACTGGGTTGATGGTGATGGCAGCCTGGATGTTAGGCCCTCCGCAAGTAGGGCCGGGCCCCAGGGAGTGAATGGTGGGATCCGGCGCAGAAAGAAGGGAGACCACACGATGGTTATGCAGTGTAACTTCTGTTTTACTAATGGTGGTGTTAAGCTGTAGCACTGAGGATGGCTGATTCAGACCCCTGGTCCCTTTTGTCCCAATGCCGGTGTGGTGACCTGGCCTCTTTCCCTGCCACCTTTGTTTGTGGGTCCCTTACTGTCTGTTGGCAGTCTCTCGTCCGTACGGCAGGCAATGTGAACCCTGTAGGGTCGGTGTTCTGTTCCGGTCCCAAGCTCAATATTTATTGCTGTTTCCCCCGGATTCTTGGGCCAGTGAGGTCTTTAAAGGTCCCCTTACTGTGCAGGTATTTGTTAGGTTGACTGAAACTGTCACCTGACCTAGGGCCCTGTGCACTGTCGGTGCTCTGGTTCCAGGGGTACCTGGCTGCACCCTCCCTGGCAACCACTCTCGTTCATCACCCAGGTCACTGCTACATGACTACGTCTGGAGACACGTTTGTCCCCTTCAACTGTCACTACCGGACTCTCTCTACAGTTTCTCTGCCCCTGTCCCCTCCCACCTGGTTGTCAGCTAGTGGACTGGACTTGCTCCACCTCTCAGTGGCCATCCATTGGGTTCCAGACTAGTCAGTCTCCCATGATTGGGAGAGGGATACTGGGGATGTTTATGTGCTTTGGTGGTACCAGCACAGGTCTTCCAGGTCCCTAGGGGTAGGCCCTGCCTCTTTGTCAGGATGCGGTACCTAGTAGTTTCCTGATGGGTTCAGGGATGCTACATTCCCCTTTGTTTAAACTCCGCACATCCTCGGGCTGCAAAAAGGGTAACACAGGTGAATATATTTTTCTTTTTGTTAAAACATTAAAACATTCATCCCGCGCAGGGGAGGCATTTCTTGAACGTCTCAAACTTGAGTACCTTCCCCATCACCCACCACCCAAAGGTCCTGGTCCCCAAAACCACTATGAGGAAGGTCACCAGTTTACATGGTGACAGAGTCTCAACAGACTCTACCGCAGACCCTTCCTACGACCTTTTCCTCTCCATAATGGTGGTGTTAATGAGGGTTCTTTTTGGCAAGTTGTACTCTGGTATTGGCACAACTGGTGCAACTATTTACACTGCGAGAGTTTGGGTCATTCCCAGTCCAATGACCAGTGGTCCATTTTTATCAAAACTGTGCAGTTATTTACTGTGTAATTGGGAGAAACAAGTAACATCACTCAACATTTACAGTTCATAACTCTATTTACATAAAGACACTTTGTCATTGAAGATGGTGGCAGCGGCGGTGGGGGGGAGGGCACCGGTACTCACAAAGACTGAACGGGTGACAGGGGGAAACTGTGACAGGGAGATGGTACACCAGCTGTGGCAAGGAGAGTAGGGGTGAGGGTAGCGGCAGGGGGAGCGGGGGTGTCATTGCAGATGGTAGCAGCAGCGGTGGGGGGAGAGGTGCTGGTACTCACACAGGTCGAATGAGATGATGGGGGAAAGTGCATCACACACCATACGTTGTGAGTTGCACAAAGATGGCGCCGATCTCCTCCCTCTGCTGTGATCTGGATAGCCCAGGGGGCGTGTCCAAGTCACAGCAGGGAGCTGTCCTGTATTAAGTATAGGGTCGCAGTCCGACTATCAGAGTGAATGCACAGAGGGCTGCCATAAAGAAGGTGAGTAACTGTCATTACACACAGCAAATCCAAGATGGCAGCCCCCAGTGCTTCAATAAAACTAGAATTAAATAAAATCTAAATAGTGAATTTAATTTTGTATTAAAAATACTTGATTTCATAATCACTATTAATACAAAAATAAAAAGCATGACACCTTCCCTTTAAGAGACATGCCTTGATATTAGATATTGAGCTCTCATAAAACTGGCCTTTTTTATATGCGAAGTATCTCATTTTTCCATATACTGTATTTTCTAATCAGTAATGTAATGTTCATATTTGTATTTTTATTGTTAACATAACTTAGCATTCAAAGTGAAACTGTCTATTTTTGTTATACTATATCACATGTTCAGTATGGACCTGTTCTTACTTGCGTGTAAGGAAGGGACATCAGTATTTTTACTTACATTGTGGGATCATACCTTTTGATTGAGTACTCCTTCTCATCAGCCTTAGATGATTTTATTTCTTTATTAGCAGGTTCCTATCCACCCAGAACTTTTTTTTTTTTTTTTTTTTTACCCAAAGGGAGGTGTGAGAGTAGATAGGCACCAAACAGTAAGAGATACGCCCTGACATTGACTGTTGGGCTCACATAAAACTGGCCTTTTATAAAATGCTAAGTATCTCAATAATTACATGTATTTTCTTAGCAGTAATGCATGCTCATATTCCTAAATTAATTGTTAACATCTCTTAGCATTTCATACTGCAACTGTCTCTTTATTTGTTATACACAAGAAGTATTAGGGACCGTCCGAAAGTGACATTACTTTGGCTTTTGCATTTTGAGTTGGATTTGTTACTCAAATATTATGCCTTTTTAATATCCTAAAATATCTGTTATAGGGAATCTGTCGTCAGGTTCTTGCTACCTCATCTATGTATATCATAATGTAGAGTCAGAGACCCTGATTCCTGCAATATGTCACTTACTGAGCTGTTTGCCATCATTTTGATAAAATCAATGTTTTCTCTGCTGCATATCTAACAGTTATACAGAGGTCATGAATATGCTGGACCTGGCAACAGGCCATGTAGTCCTCTAATGATGATCTACTGCTGATTAAGCAGTGATTTTATCAAAATGACACGAAGCAGACCAATAAGTGAAACACTGCTGGAATCAGGGTCTCTGTCTCTACATTATGCTGCTTTGCGATTAGAGGGCAAAAACCTGGTGACAGATTCCCTTTAAGGAACTAGATTTGGAATTATTGGTATATTGTTGATAATACTAATTGTAATGTTGAGCCAAAAAAGTGAAATGTGTTCCAAAGAGGAAGAAACTTTCATTCCAAATACAACCAAATATATGGTCCTGCATCCTACATAATAATAAAGGTACAACATTTGGCGTATTGTTGCCAGGTAATCAGATAGGCTATTAATAGAAAAATCTTGAGAAAACTCTTTAATCTTTGTCCCAAGATTCCTTTCTAAAAGACTGTATGTAAAAAGCTACAATTCCCTAACATAGTGTTGTTTACAGAACTAATTCCTTTAAGAGATTTAGTGATCTGATATAAACAATAGAATTGTTAGGATTTTAAATTCTCAAAAAATACAAATGCAATTTATTCTAGTCTTTATTCTGTCAATATGTTTCTCACTAATGCAGTTCTTCACATAATAGCAAATTGTAATAATGAAATTATATTACATTTGTTAATTGCCATCTCTTTTAGAATGTTAAAATTGTTTTCTTAACCACTTTTATTTTTTCCTTAGCTTTATAAATTCAAATGGGTTCATTATCTAAAAAAAGCTTTTATAATAATCCATATTATGTAACAAGATCCCAAATTTCTTTAAAAAAAACTTCACATTCACTGTCATATTAAAATCATTACAACTAGATGATTGTAGAGAAAATTGTCTAAAGGGGGCTTTACACGCAACGATATCGCTAGCGATATCGCTGGTGAAAGCACCCGCCCCCGTCGTTTGTGCGTCACGGGCAAATCGCTGCCCGTGGCGCACAACATCGTTAGGAGCCGTCACACATACTTACCTGCCTAGCGACGTCGCTGTGGCAGGCAAACCGCCTCCTTTCTAAGGGGGCGGTTCGTGCGGCGTCACATCGGCATCACTAAGCGCCTGCCCAATAGAAGCGGAGGGGTGGAGATGAGCAGCCGGAACATCCCGCCCACCTCCTTCCTTTCTCATTGCCGGCGGTAGCTGGTAAGCTGTTGTTCGTCGTTCCCGAGGTGTCACATGTAGCGATGTGTGCTGCCTCGGGAACGACGAAAAACCTGCGTCCTCAACAATCAATGAATTTTTGAAAATGAATGACGTGTCAACGATGGACGATTTGGTGAGTATTTTCCATCGTTAACGGACACTCGTTGGTGTCACACGCAACGACGTCGCTAATGAGGCTGGATGTGCATCACAGGATCCGTAACCCCTGGCGATATATCGTTAGATCCGTTGTTGCGTGAGCAGGGCCTTAAGAATGAAAAATGGTATGGAAAGTAGTTCAATTTTGTCCAATAAATCAAAAAACAAGATGCACTGGAGTTGCAGAAAATGAGCATAAAAGCCGCACAGTTGATAAGAAACATAAAAGGTGATGAGGTGATATAATAAAAAATACATTTATTCAGTCTTGAAAAGAGATCTTTCTACATCCTCAATTCCAAAAAAATTGGGATTCTGTATAAAATGTGAATTAAACAAGAATACTATGATTTAGAAGTATCTCCTAGCCAGATTGTATTCACAACATAACAAAGAACTGGTCCTCCTTGCTTCTATCGCACCACAACTCTGGTCTGGAATTCACTCTAGTCATGGACTTTCGGCTGTGAACAGGCTCTGGAGTTGATGACACATTCTCAGGGGCCTACGTGTGGCCGAATGCCATGGCCTAGAGTAACAACAGAGCTGAAGATGTGATGCTATGAAACTTGAAGGACTGGACACCAAGCAGAGAGCAGGGGGAGCAGCCAGAGAGGTGAGCAGTGGGGTGAGTAAAAATATAATTTTTTTTTTTTTTATTTTTCCATCCCACATTTTTTTTATGATCTCAGGTCTGGATAGACTATAGAGCATAATGGACATTACATTTGCAGAATTTAATGTCTTTGCAAATAGAATTTTCTGTTAAAATCCACACAAAAAAGGCAAATTTACATTTTGTCAGATTGGCTAACCTTTAATCAGAAGTTGAAAGTTTGACATTTTCTATATTTAAAGGGAACCTGTCACCAGGTTTTTCCCCTATAAGCTGCGGCCACCATCACTGGGCTCTTATATACAGCATTCTAACATGATGTATATAAGAGCCCAGGCCGCTGTGTAGAACATAAAAAATACTTTATAATACTCACCTAAACCGTCGCTGCGGCTCAAGTGGGCGTCTTCGTCCTCTGGTGCCAGCGCCTCCTCTTTCGGTCATCTTCATCCTCCTTCTGAAGCCCGTGTGCATGACGCGTCTACGTCATACACACTCGCCGGTCCCGTGCATGCGCACTACAATACTTGAGCCTGAGGGGTGGTGATCCTAAGAGGGTGTTGGCACAAAGGGAGGTTAGATGGATCACAATTTTGGAGACTGAGAAGCCTAAAGGGTTGAATGATTTTATTTCCTTCAAACCATTCTTGTAAGGTTGATCTTTTAGTTTTCCCGTCTCACTATGTGGTCCCCTTCTCGAATTTCCGCCATGTCCTTTTCCGCTTTACGTGGTCTGACTCCTCTGAATTGGTGGTTTGTTGACTGAGAATTAATTGATGGAGGCATTTTATGAAATTTATGCTATTGCTATGTTGCTGTCACTGATTATCTCACCTTTTTTGTGGTCTGTGGTCTCTTATATTCCTTTTATACTGTATTTTTCTTATACAGAATTCTCTGCGCATACATATTTAATATGGACGGGATGAAGTGCCTATAAATATATGGATTATTCTGCGGATTATGAATACTTAACTTCTGGAGGAAATTATTATTTGAAATCAAGATGCATCTTTTGAAATATATACTGATCGTCTATTCTGGATGTAATCTGACGGTTGAATACGTTTTTGTACACCCATATGTGGGAGATTTATGTATCTTGTCAAAACTAATACTGATTATCTGCATGGGGTTTTCTTCTGTGGATTAAATATGTCCCCTGTGTTATGTAGGGGTTTGCCCACTGGGTGTCATTGTCTCATGAATATTTATCACTGTTTTGACAATTTGTGATTAATGTACCCTAATTATCATGGGTGTCCTGTTCCACATGGTTATTGATTCTCCTTGTATGTAATCTTGTTCAAGAATTCGCTGTAATCCCATCCTGTAAGCTTTTAATCTTTTTTGCTTTACTCTGCCATTACCTTTGCCCTTCTTGAATATGGCCACTTGGCCACATTGACGTCAGAGCGCACTCTGCGTGTCGGAGCCTGCCTCTCCCCCTTAGCCGGCGCCCAATTGATGGACGTCTTCTACGCATGCGCAGGACGCCTTTCGGGACGCCGACGGAGGTGGATGACACAGCCTCTGCCGTGCGCCGTGCGCCGCGATATGGACATCAGGTGGGCTTTCTAGTACATAAGAGTGACCCCGCAGCTACCCCAGCATCTCCTGACGAAGCGAGAGGCGAAACTCGCGGGCACTGTGGTCCGCCATCTGGGTTTGCATCCTGATACCCCCTGATACCTTCCAGCTCTAACGGAAGCTTCCATTAGTCAATCCTGGCACTAGGTTGATACATATGTTCCATGAGTATTATAATGTTTGTTATGGATGATATACTGTTGTCTCCTGTGTTGAAATATGTATTCACTTTATGAATGCTTTCAACTATGCTTATTGGGCTATATATTTGGCTGCAATTTGAGATTGTGTCCAGGCTGAATACATAATTGCTGAGTTGCACTTGCATTTTATTTTAGCTGTGATAGGCTATCAGGCTTATATTTATTACATAGTTACATAGTTACTTAGGTTGAAAAAAGACCTAGGTCCATCTAGTTCAACCTTCCTCCACCAGTTCTACATTTAGTCACTAAGTCATTTATAACCAACAATGTTTTGTGTACTGAGGAAATCATCCAGCCCTTTTTTAAAAGCTGTTATAGTATCTGCCATTACTACCTCTTGTGGTAGGGCATTCCACAGTCTGACCGCTCTAACTGTAAAGAACCCTTTCCTATTTAGGTGTCGGAATCGCTTTTCTTCCACTCGCAGTGAGTGCCCCCTGGTCCTTAGTATTGTTTTCGGAAGAAATAAGTTATGTGCCAGTCCTTTATATTGACCACACATGTATTTATACATATAAATGAGATCTCCTCTGAGACGTCTTTTTTCTAAGCTAAACATATCTAACTTTTTCAATCTGCCATCATATGGGAGGCCTTCCATTCCTTGTAATAGTCTAGTTGCCCGCCTTTGAACTGACTCTAACTTCTGAATGTCCTTTTTAAAATGTGGAGCCCAAAACTGGATCCCGTATTCCAGATGTGGCCTTACAAGTGATTTATAGATGGGTAACAATACGTTGGGATCACGGGATCTAATCTCTCTTTTTATACACCCTAGAATCTTGTTTGCTTTAGCAGCTGCTGCCTGACATTGAGTGCTGCTGCTCAGCTTATTTGTAATGAGAATACCCAAGTCCTTCTCCTGTTCTGTAGTCCCGAGTTTACTTCCATTTAATGTATACGCAGCTATAGGATTACTCCGTCCTAGGTGCATTACTTTACATTTATCAACATTAAATCTCATTTGCCAAGTATCTGCCCATTCTGACATCTTATCCAGATCTTTTTGTAATATTGTACTATCCAGGTCAGTTTTTAATATCCTACATAGTTTGGTGTCATCGGCAAAGACTGACACTGTACTATCAATCCCATCCACAAGGTCATTAATATAGAGAGTAAAAAGAATTGGTCCTAGCACAGATCCCTGCGGCACCCCACTGCTGACTATAGCCCATTTAGAGAATGTAGCATTTATGACTACTCTTTGTTTCCTATCTTTTAGCCAATTCCTTACCCAGTTGCATATTGTGTCCCCTAGTCCTTGCTTCTGGAGCTTTAGTATAAGGCTATTATGTGGTACAGTATCAAATGCCTTTGCAAAGTCCAAATAAATCACATCAGCTGCATTACCAATATCCAGGTTTGCACTTACCCCCTCATAGAACCCCAACAGGTTGGTTAGACACGACTTATCTTTCATGAATCCATTGATACCCAGAAATTTATATAAATATGTATTGACATCTAATTTGACATCATGGCTGTTCCACACTGCACCAGTTTGTTTTTGTATGGTTTTATGGGGTAGGGTTCTTTTTAAACTTTTGTGAAGTACCAGCACTATATGAAATTGTAATTTATATGTGATGAAATAAAATATGATCATTTTCCTAACCACAATAGGCGTTTGATATATTATTGTATGGTGATACCTGCAGAACTCTTTTTCGGTTATAAATACTTTGATCTGCCCTGCTCAGGGCAGTTCAAAGTGCGACTGCTCAGGACCTGAATGCCGACGCATGTATATGACATCGGATGTTTCTTACACCGCGGCTTCAGAAGATGGAGGACAAAGATGGCCGAAAGAGATGGCGCCGGCACCGGAGAACAGAGACGCCCATCTGAGCCACATCCACTGCAGCGACCGGTTTAGGTGAGTATTATAAAGTGTTTTTTATGTTTTACACGGCGGCCTGGGCTCTTACATACAGCATGTTCGAATGCTGTATATAAGAGCCCACTGGTGGGTGCCGCAGCTTATATGCCGAAAAACTCATGACAGGTTCCCTTTAAAAAAAAAAATAACTCAATGAGAAATTGATGGTAGCAACATATCTAAAAAAAAAAAGTTGAGACCGTTACTTAATAAAAGGTTGGATATTAAGTATTGCTAATGATAAACAACTGGAGGATCAATATTCAACTACTATGACACATGACTGTTTTGAAAAAGACCATGTTAGAAGGGCAGAGTTTCTTAGAAGCAAAGATAGTTTAATGATCACTAATCTAAACATCTGCATCTAGATATTATGGAACAATTTCAGAAAAGTGTTCCTCAAAGTAAAATTGGAATGTCTTTGAATATACCATACTCTAAGATACATAACATCATCAAAAAATTCACAGATTTTGGAGAAAAGCATGTTCACTAGGGAGAAAGCTGATGATCAATTTTGGACGTGCATTATCTGTGGGCCTTCGGGTTTGCACTGTATTAAAAACAGGCATGAAACTATCACAGGAATCAAAGCATGGGCTCAGAAATACTTACAGAAATCATTGTCTGTGAAGTGAATACAGTATGGCGTGCAATACACAAACGTAAGCTGTATCATTTAAAGAAAAAGCCATATAGCAGGTACAATGAAAGACTGTTCTCTGGTCAGATGAATTAAAATTTGACATTCTTTATGCAAACCACATATGCTACGTCCTGCTGACTCAATAGGAGAGGCACCATGCAACTTGTTATCAGTTCACAGTTTAAAAGCTCCCATTTGGGGTTCTATTGCATAGCAGCTTACACACTGGAAAGCATTATCAATGCTAAGCATCAAATAATGCCTAATTAAGAGAAAGCCTTGCATATTTCTTCAAGCCAATGCTAAATAAAATATGGCTTTCATAACAGCAACATGACGTCCCAGAACAAAAGGTCAGATTATGAACTTGTAGCCTGCAGTTCAGACCTTTGACCAATAGAAAGCATTTTGTATATTATGAAATGAAAGGTCCATTAGAGAAGACACAGGACTGATGAACAGCTAGAATCCTAAATCAATTAAGAATGGGACATCATTACTATACACCGTGTGCAGAATTATTAGGCAAGTTGTATTTTAGAAGATTTTTTTTATTATTGAACAACAACTATGTTCTCAATCAACCCAAAAGACTCATAAATATCAAAGCCTAATATTTTTGGAAGTTGGGGTGGTTTTTTTTTTAGATTTGGCTATTTTAGGAGGATATCTGTTTGTGCAGGTAACTATTACTCTGCAGAATTTTTAAACAACTTAAAAAAAAAAAAAACAAATATATTCCCATCTTACTTGTTTATTTTCACCAGGTAAACAGATATAACTTCACAAAATTTAGAAAGAAACATTTCTGACATGCAAAAACAAAACCCAAAAAAATAGTGACCAATATAGCCACCTTTCTTTATGATGACACTCAGCAGCCGACCAGCCATAGATTCTGTCAGTTGCTTGATCTGTTTACGATTAACATTGCATGCAGCACCCACCACAGCCTCCCAGACACTGGTCCAAGAGGTGTACTGTTTTCTCTCTCTGTAGATCTCACATTTTATGAGGGATTACAGGTTCTGTATGGGGTTCAGATCAGGTGAACAAGGAGGCCATGTCATTATTTTTTCATCTTTTAGACTTTTACTGGCCAGCCACGCTGTGGAGTAGTTGGATGCATGTGATGGAGCATTGTCCTGCATGAAAATCATGTGTTTCTTGAACGATACTGACTTCTTCCTGTAGCACTGTTAGAAGTTGTTTTCCAGAAACTGGAAGTAGGTCTGGGAGTTGAGCTTCACTCCATCCTCAACCCAAAAAGGTCCCACAAGTTCATCTTTGATGATACCAGCCCACACCAGTACCCCACCTCCAGCTTGCTGACATCTGAGTCGGAGTAGAGCTCTCTGCCCTTTACTGATCCAGCCTCTAGCCCATCCATCTGGCCCATCAAGAGTCACTCTCATTTCATCAGTCCATAAAACCTTTGAAAAATCAGTCTTAAGATATTTCTTGGCCAAGTCTTAATGTTTTATCTTATGTTTCTTGTTCAAAGGTGGTCGTTTTTCAACCTTCCTTACCTTGGCCATGTCCCTCAGTATTGAGTACCTTGTGCTTTTTGATACTCCAGTAATGTTGCAGCTCTGAAATATGGCCAAACTGGTTGCAAATGGCATCTTGGCAGCTTCACGCTTGATTTTCCTCAATTCATGGGCAGTTATTTTGCGCCTTTTTTGCCCAACAAGCTTCTTGCAGCCCTTTGCAGCCATGCTTCTTGCAGACTTTTCAGAGCCCGTCAAATCTCTCTTCTGACCCATTTTTCCAAAGGAATGGAAGTTGTTTAATAATTAAGCACACCTTATATAGGGTGGTGATGTCATTACACCACATCCCTCCTCATTACAGAGATGCACATCACCTGATTTACTTAATTGGTAGTTGGCTCTCAAGCCTATACAGCTTGGAGTAGGACAAGATGTATAAAAAGTATCATGTGATCAAAATACTCATTTGCCTAATAATTATGCACACAGTGTAGAGTGGCTACAGCAGAAGGCTGTAAACTAGTTATACCTGATGTATCACTACAAACAATCAGAATTTGTGAATTATAGACTCAAGGGATGTCCAGCAAACTACATCTTACATGACAGACATTGAGATGAGCAGCTATTCATGTAATTCTTGAGCTGCTCACGTCTGCCACTTCTTGTCAGAAACCTTTACTTGTACTTGCAGAGAAGTGTCTTAAATGAATGACTAACTTCTGTTATGTCTATATGTCACCCCCAAAAACTAGGAGACGTTAGAAGGAAAAAGGGAAGGTGCAGTAGAGTCTTATCCCACCCAAAAAAATATGAATAAAATTGCTTTTGCTCACCTGGAGGGGTTGTGAGAGACACAACTATAAATGAGCAAACATGTTTGAAAAAGGTTGGCAAATCTCAGATTCGGCATGAGCCTTGCCCATTTGGATTCAGGTTCAAATTCACAAACATTCTCAAAATCGGTAACATTTTTTCATGAGGTGGCATGGGATAACAGTGCACCAGATTTCCTAAACTGGCCCTCGGGCTAGGGAGGCGATAGCTGTCCCTGATTCCAGAGATACATCTGAAGGTGACAATGTTTGGGCCACCTTCCTACTCCAGCTCCTGACCAGACCTGATCTAGTATCCCCTCCCTCCCTACTGGGGGGGGGGACTCGGGACAGAAGCATGTAAACACCCACAGTGATAGACAAACAGGGGAACCCAAAACACGCTCTAACACGCAGTAAATCAACAGACTGGAAAACAACAGCACATGGACTCGTGTAGCAGAACACTATAGTTGGAGTGGGAAGACATTCCTCCATCTTAAAAAGGCTGGTAGTATTTATGATAGGTCTCCTATAACATATGATTCAAAAGGTAACCAGCATTCTAGTAGAAATTATCTCCTCATAATCTGATCACTAATGAGCCCACAGCTGGTCGATGCTTGCCTGTGCAACTCCGAAGCACCAGAGAAAGTAAAAAAGTATAATGAGGAATGTCAGAGTCTGTGGTCTGAATAAAGTCTGATGCCAACACAACACTTGGTGAGTTTAGAGTAACACATTGTGTGACAAATTTGGCCTTTGTTCGGCATAAAGCTCTCCGCTGGAGAATATAAATCGGTGAACAGAAGTGGACCCACTTAACCACAGGGGGAACCCAGGCTTACCCTTTAGTAGGGGTGACTTGATTAAGTACGTACTAAGAGGCAAAAGCCAGGTGCCACTTCCAGGGCAGTGACTGGGACTGTGGCAGCTGACCCCCAGGGCAAGGATGGACACAGATGCAGACAGGCAGAGTCTCTAGTGTAGACAGGGATCACCAGGATAGCCAAAGCAGATAATATGGCCAGGATTGACAGCGTAACTAGTGTAGCAGGTGCATCTGTGATAGCTGAGGCAGATAGTATGACCAAGCTGGACGGACCGCGTCTATAATGTAACAGCTGCAGTCAGGGCAAATGGCACAACAGGAGCAGGCCAGTATCAGGGGTACAGCCAGGGTACAAAGACAAGGAATGATAAAGCACACTGAAATGGGGATGCACAGTGGACAGGGATCGGACCACTAACTAACCACGTTGATTAGGCATCTCCCCTAGTGGGAGAGTGCCTTCAGTATCTGAAAGGTTGAGAGGCACTTGCAGGAAATGGCATGCTAACCCTTTAGGAGAAGGGCAGTAGTGTACGCAAACTTCCTAGGTGCATTCCCGGAAGACCTGCCCTGGAAATAGAAAGCAGGGGAAACCTACGTAGAGGACCACGGGGAAGCCAGGCAAGGTAGTGTGGGCTGGATATGGCAATAAGTAAGCCGGCATCCTTGCAGGGAGGAGAGCAAGTGGTGCAGGGATGCCATCGCTACAGTACCATCCTCACTTACAACCCTTCTTTACCAGGCCAGAAGGAAATCTCTTTTCCGAAAAAGTCCGCAGAGTTGATGGAAGAAGTAATGGCTGGTGGAAGGGGTAGGCTGGAAGGCCTTTATTTAGAAGGCTCTCTCCAGGACACACAGAACTGGTAACCAAGGTAGACATCACAGAGGCTTCACGGACACCTTGAGATTTCCCTCAACTAAGTCAATGGTAGGTGGCTGAAAGGCAGATGGTGCTTCTGAAGTCCTGGATGGATTGGCACTAACCAGATACTTCTTGTGGCCTCTCTGCCCTCAACGAGGCACCTCACTGGATTTTCACTCCAGAACAGGCTTGTGAGCATGGAGTCAAGACAGAAGAAATGGACAAAACAAATTTCAAAGAACAAGGAAAGAGATCTTCTCAAAATATGTATCTCCCCAATGTAGTTCCACAGTCTCAGAAATGAATGCAATGAAGAGGAAATAGAAGGCTCGCCACTATGGGAAATAGATCCATAGACCAGGACAGGTGGCTGGCAGCCACCAATCAAGTCCAAAAGAAGAAAAAGAGAAAAAAATCCTTTAAGATAGGACTACTGTCCGAAACACATAAGGCGGGGCAAAGAATCCGGAACATGTAGTTTTTTCAACAGGATTTTAAATGCTTCAATACATTTTGGATGTTTTATAGAACAAGAGACTACGGGATTTTTTATCTTTTTCCCCTTTTAGCCAGAAATGAAGCGTATAGGTTTGGATAGGAGCATTCCATGCATGGATGACATCAACATAGGCTTCAGAAGGTGTTGGATGGGGAACTGGTAACAATTCACCACAGCTCACTGTACAAAAATTACAACAGAACCTGAGTCCAGATGAGCTGTCTCAGAGAACTGAACTTCCTCCATATGATACAGACACAGACAAGGTCAACAAAGAAGGGAATACTGCTTCCACCAAGGAAAACCTCTCCTACAAAGCCAAGGCAAGAGAGTTCCGTTCTCAAAGGACAGGTCCGGATGAAATTTTCTGCTCCTCAACAGTAGAAGTACAAGCCCAAAGCTCGGTGATGTTCTCGTAGTTGATCACACACCTTAATATCATCTGCAAGGGTTTAGGAATCAGAATAAAAGCTGGAGCATGAGAAGTTAACTGTCTATGGAAGACAGGAGCCAGGTGTGTAGGTTTCATTTCATAGGGGACTTCAGTGGATCATTCCTGGAACCTGCGATCGACCACGTAGCTAAGGAGATAAGATCATCAAGAGTAGCAAGAATATCATGACCAAACAGCTTGTCCTTGATTGTCCCAGATATTCCTTCTCAAAAAGTGGGCACCAGCACCTTTTATTATTCCATTCTAGTTCAGAAGATAGAGTGTCAAATTGAACCGCATATTGACACAGTCTAGACTCCTTGAAACAACAGCAGTAGACGGAGTGAAAGAATCTGTAGAGGGACACTAGAGAGCTCAAGAAACAGCTTCAGGTGCATTCAGGAGGTGTCCCCTCACCCCTCTCTCAAACAGCAGGGCCCACCATTCTTAAAATGTCCCCAGTGTACCCTGTTTGTGGTGGTGCTCGGCGGGGGTTCCTTGTTATTGGGTGGAACCCTGATAGTCACAGTATGACACATAATTTGAAGTCACTTAGACTTTATTAAGGCGGTGTTGGCATCAAAGAGTCATAGGGGACCAAAGAGTGTTTTACATCTATTTTCATGACATTAGAGGCTTTAAATTATTACACTGTGTGCAGAATTATTAGGCAAATGAGTATTTTGATCACATGATACTTTTCATACATGTTGTCCTACTCCAAGCTGTATAGGCTTGAGAGCCAACTACCAATTAAGTAAATCAGGTGATGTGCATCCCTGCAAAGAGGAGGGATGTGGTGTAATGATGACATCAACACCCTATATAAAGTGTACTTAATTATTCAACAACTTCCTTTCCTTTGGAAAAATGGGTCAGAAGAGAGATTTGACGGGCTCTGAAAAGTCCAAAATTGTGAGATGTCTTGCAGAGGGATGCTGCAGTCTTGAAATCGCCAAACTTTTGAAGCGTGATCACTGAACAATCAAGCGTTTCATGGCAAATAGCCAACAGGGTGGCAAGAAGAGTGTTGGGCAAAAAGGCACAAAATAACTGCCCATGAATTGAGGAAAATCAAGCGTGAAGCTGCCAAGATGCCATTTGCCACCAGTTAGGCCATATTTCAGAGGTGCAACGTTACTGGAGTATCAAAAAGCACAAGGTATGCCATACTCAGGGACATGGCCAAGGTAAGGAAGGCTGAAAAATGACCAACTTTGAACAAGAAACATAAGATAAAACATCAAGACTGGGCCAAGAAATATCTTAAGACTGATTTTTCAAAGGTTTTATGGACTGATGAAATGAGAGTGACTCTTGATGGGCCAGATGGATGGGCTAGAGGCTGGATCAGTAAATGGCAAAGATCTCCACTCCGACTCAGATGCCAGCAAGGTGAAGTTGGGGTACTGGTGTGGGCTGGTATCATCAAAGATGAACTTGTGGGACCTTTTCGGATTGAGGATGGAGTGAAGCTCAACTTCCAGACCTACTTCCAGTTTCTGGAAGACAACTTCTTCAAGCAGTGGTACAGGAAGAAGTTGGTATCGTTCAAAAAAACCATGATTTTCATGCAGGACAATGTTCCATGACATGCATCCAGCTACTCCACAGCGTGGCTGGCCAGTAAAGCTCTAAAAGATGAAAAAATAATGACATGGCCCCCTTGTTCACCTGATCTCAACCCCATAGAGAACTTGTGGTCCCTATAAAATGTGAGATTTACAGGGAAGGAAAACAGTGGTGGTTGCTGCACGCAATGTTGATCGTAAAACAGATCAAGCAACTGACAGAATCTATGGATGGTAGGCTGTTGAGTGTCATCAGAAAGAAAGGTGGCTATATTGGTCACTAATTTTTGGGGGTTTTGTTTTTGCATGTCAGAAATGTTTATTTCTAAATTTTGTGCAGTTATATTGGTTTACCTGGTGAAAATAAACAACTGAGATGGGAATATATTTGGTTTTTATTAAGTTGCCTAATAATTCTGCACAGTAATAGTTACCTGCAAAGACAGATATTCTCCTAAGATAGCCAAATCTAAAACAAACCCACTCCAACTCCCAAAAATATTAAGCTTTGATATTTGAGCCTTTTGGGTTGATTGAGAACATATTTTTTGATCAATAACAAAAAAAATCCTCTAAAGTACAACTTGCCTAATAATTCTGCACACAGTGTATGGTTTGTGTCTAATTTATTCTTTGCAAATTGAACTGGATATTTTAATAAAATTATTTTGCAAATTTGTTAAATGATTCTTTCATTTATTCTTTCCATTACAATTGGCACGCAGTTTTCTGTACAACACAGATGTCTTACCTTCTTTGCAATTTTTGTTGCTTACCTTATGATGGTGACCAATACTAAGATGTTTCCCACTAATCCAGTTGAACAGATAATTCCAATAAAGGAAGGGAGGATAACAGTTTCTGCAGTATTAATGAGATGATATTCATTTCCCATAGTCCATGATTCATTAGATAAATTGCCACTACTATTCCAAGATGTGATTTGGATTCCATTCATTGTGTTGCTGTGATCTGCAACAATAAAATATATATTTATGGTTTGTATGTAGACCTTTAAAAGCTTCTAACCCTGCAAAAGAGACATCATTTGGCTGCACAATGCAATCCATAACCTGGCCGTGTCCAAGAATCCAATAAAGATAGACATTTTTATTCCTGATGGTTAGTGCCGATAGAACTTTTTTTATAATTAAATACATATTTAATTCACACTGAGTTCTTTATATCTATAACATTAGCTCTTCTCAGTAACCAATAAATTTGAATTAAAACTTCTAATGCATTGTCAATATAATACAAGACTTTACCTACTAAATTACTGCTTAATTACCTTTATAATCAAACAAATGAACAACCTGATAGAAACCATTTATAACTCCCACATTCTAATCACTATGTCTTACATCTTAATCCATTGTCTAGATTTGAGCATCAAAAAATATCATGTGGATAGTAGTGATGGAAGAACATGAATGAGAAATTTTGCAAAAGGGATTTTCCAGGAACAAGAAAATAATGTTAAATTGTCCAAGATGTTAAAATAATAAAACTTAATACATTAAGGTTTATAATTTCGTTAACATTGCAGGGCATCGAATTTAGGAGTTAAAAACAGATGACAGCTTTTTTGTACTTGTATTTCTTTAGGCCTAGATAAAGGAGAATAATACAACTATCTACCAATAATAATACTATTCAGCAACTCCCAAAAGACATGTTTCTGAAACCACAAAGGATGCTAGAACATCCTGGTTAAACCTTACTTGCATATAAGGAGTTAATCTGCAGGTCAACAGCATTTTGAACCCACACCCCAATCTGCAGCCTATTATCAGTCAGTGCCAGAGGCGCGCTTACAACACTATAGATTGAGCTGTGACTGAACCCACATTAGCATCACTCCTATAACTGGACGCCGAATGCTGGGAGGAAATAATTTTATTTCCTCCTGGCAGTGGGGCTTTAAGTGCACGCACTGGTCAGGTTCAAAATGCTAGTAGAACCACATGGTCCACATGTTTATCACAAAGTCATAAAAGATAGCATCCCATATATCAACATTATCCACTTGAACCTAAAAAGAATACCAATGATGCCAATGATTCCATTAAAAATTTCATTTTTATTAACAATTCATGCCATTATCATGCAGCCCTAACACACTACTATCTACCACAGGTGGTGATTATATTCCGCTGCACACGTGTTAATTTTGTACATGACTGCCACAGTTGGTGATAGTGTCCTGAATCATATGGTTCTACTTTGTATGTGATTCTATGTGCTTATAACTAGATGTGCTGCTGGATACTGTGACCGATGTGGTGAAATTTTTCAGCTTTGAACATTTTTATGCCAGCTGGCTAATTGACTGGTGAGTGCTCCTTATGGGGCTATCTGGACTAGGGTGACGGTCTATATATGCCCATGATAGATCACTACCAGCCCATTTGAAGAAATCTATCTTGGGCTACTACCAATATGCATGGTACTTGGACCAATAGAGATCTATATATATATATATATATATATATATATATATATATATATATATATATATATATATCTGTTAAATACTTATTGTAGGCTTAAGGCTTCTCCACCCGCCCCTCCCCATCGGATGGAGGGTGGAGTTTTGCATTTCTTGTTCGCCCTATAATGACAAGTGTTATGGTTTTATGAAATGTTAATAAAAATATAATTTTTAATGGATTTATTGGCCTCATTGGTATTCTTTTTAGGTACAAGCGGATAATGTCAAAATGCTAGTAACCTGCAGGTTATCCCTATATCTGTAGGTTTGTACCATTTTTTTTTTCACATTACAGGTTCCCTTTAAAGGGATAATTTCACAAACAACGTACATTTTAATTAAAAGATCTTGGAATAATAAGTTTCACAATTTTCTGTGTTAAAAAAAAGTTCCTGTGCTGAGAATCTTATATAGAGTGGCCCAAAAGTAGGTGGGCAGAAAATAATAACATTTATTTTGATTTATATATAAAATTATATTTACTAACACAAGCATAACATTGACAATTAAATTTTACTCTGAGCAATAATACACAAGCCCTTAAATTTTATTAACGCAGGTGCTCAAACTGTTTTCCATTACAATTTGCACAGCTTTGAAGTCTGCCTCTTACGCTTCGACAAACATTTTTGCACAAGTCTCTTTGGGTATAATTTCTTGAAATGCATCTCTTATGTAATTTTTCAAATCACTGACACTTTTTGGTTTTCGACTATAAATTTTGTCCTTGAGAACTCCCCAAAAGAAAAAATCCATTGGGGTCAAGTCTGGTGAATGTGCCGGCCAATCCATTTATTAGGGCATGTTTCATCAAAATACTCGCAGACTACTTTTGAATAATGTGGAGGTTCTCCATATTGTTGGAAATAAAGGTCATTTGAATTAGGTTGTTGCTGTAACTGGGGAACAACTTGATTCATTAGAATTTTGAGATACTTATCTCCTGCGACTGTTCCATCAAAAAATATTGATCTTAATGTGGCGCCCCTGAGGTTTCAGTTGCCACAGAGTATTGCACCCAAATTTGGGTGTAATGCTAAACCCGGATCCTGAGGAGGTCAGTCCCGGGTTCACCACTTACTTACACACTCAAATACGCACCAGGTTGCCCTGTTCCCACTGGGGACTGGGCTAGGGTCAGGTAATAAAGGGGTTGCCTACAGAGTGGCATTTACAGGATGCCCTCATACATGGGCCCCAGTCCCACTAGCTTAAGACCTGGCAGGGGGGAGGTACAGCCAGCAGGGGGAGTCAGGAGCTAACACAACAGTTAGAGAGTTCTCCAGCAGGAAAGCAATGGAGCAGACATGCCTTTCAGGTGCTCCGGTGGGAAGGAGGAAGAGTTCACACGATTGCCATGGGGAGAGTGCATCTGCTCCCCTCGGAATTGGCGCCACTCAGGGTGGCAGGACCCTAGGGAAGATCATACTTCACATTGGTTTTCCAGAATCTGCCTGGAGGGGGAAAGTTTCAAGCTTCTCTGACCACACAGTGCCCAAAAGCACAGTGTCAGAGAGCATCCTGGACCTCGCATAAAGCCAGAACCCATATCGGAACAGCTGCACCTGCATATAGGGACAAGAGTACTACTCATGAAAACCCGGGTCCCCATGTAGCTTGAAGGCAGGGGATAAACAGACAGACGCTTTAAGGAGGGAACCCACCGAACACCACACCGGACTGATCTCTAAAAGGATTCGGGTTCCACGGAGCCCATCATAGCAAGTGACTGGTATTACCTAGTAGAGCGGCACATCGCAAAAGTGAGTAAACAGCCTGCAAATGCAGCCATAGACTCTGCCTCTTTATTACCGGCACCGCCTCTCCGCGCTTCGGCGCCCAACATTACTACTCCCATTCATCATCCTCCTCGGGGCCTGCTCCACCTGTGGGGAGTGATACCATCTCTGGCTGCTACTACTATCCACTCTGGCGGAAAGAGACAGCAGCGGCGGCTAATTCCCTAGCCGCATACTACAGGTGGCGTCATGACATTCACCCCACTACTACCCCCATCCTCTATACCCTGCCATCTTCTGTACACCTCGGGGCAACGAAGCCGGGCTAGGCTGCCCGTGACAACAACAGTCAACGGCCCAGCGATGAGTAGGTTAACCTCCTGCCCCATGGGGCACTACACTAAAACCTCAAAACTTGAAATACTACCCCAAACATTGACACCAGGTTCATTTAGTTGTTGCTCAAATGTTAAATGCATGTTCTCATTATACCAGTAAATACAATTATGTCTGCTAATATGGCCAGATAATTTGAAAGAAGCTTCATCACTCCACATAATGTTATCTAAAATTACTGGATTTTCTTCAATTTTGTTAAGCATAATCTCACTAAATTGCAGCCGCCTGTCTGGATCATCTTCCAATAAACCATGAATTAGACATGGACGATAAGCTTTCCACCCAAAAGATTTCAGGATTCGCATGATAGAAGCTCGTGAAATTCCCAATTCTAACGAGACTCTTCTGGTTGACTTTTTTGGACTCTGAACAAATGTTTCTGCAACAAGTTGTTTATTATTTTCTGTACAGGCTGTTTTGGGTCGACCAGTTTTTGGAGCATTAAAGATTGAGCCAGTGGCATCGAATTTGTCACGAATCCGGTAAATGGTTTGTCTCTTTGGGGCTTGAGTACTAAAATGTTTCAACTCAATTTGCTCTAACGGTTTCAGCATTTTGAGATTGCCAATGCTCTTTTAAAATCCATTTTCTTCGATCTGTATTTAAATTATTTGGCATTATGGGTTATCTGAATTATCTGAAAAGAAAACTGATTTGTGGGAGATTTATCTGTGAAAACTGGATCTGTGTCCACCTTTCATTTTCCAAAGAGTCTGTGAAGAGTTAAAAGTGGAATCTGATTTGTTGCTAAGGGCAACTGAGTCAGTTTCACTTTACACCATGTTTAATAAATCTTTCCCTTCATAACCCTATTACACATACTGTCCATATACTTTTGGACCACCCTGTATGTGTCCTTGCTGTGTGCTCCATAATTGCTGTTCTGTACCTGCAGGGCCATTGTTTGAACATAAGATATCTCTTGGGTAGAGGAGGAAACAATACAAAGTACAGAGACATTAACACATCCAGTTTTGGAACTTATTATTATTACAAGATCTATTAATTAAAATGTATTCTGTTTATGGAAAATCCCCTTTAACATATTCACAACCTTGCAATTTTCTGTTTTTGTGCTTTGTTTTTTCCTCCCCTGTCATGGGAAGGAATGGAGGTAACGAGGATAAAAGCTCCTAGACTGACCCTCAGGCTATCGGACCCTGGCTATTCCTGATCCCAGAATTACTTCTGAAGGTAAGGACATCTGAGCTGCCACTCTGGACCTGCCCCTAACCATCCCTGATCTAGTACCTGCTCTCCCACCACCAGGGCCGGATTAAGGTTGGTGGGGGCCCCTGGGCAGAAAATCTGGTGGGGGCCCCATAACGTTAACATTTTTAGCCATAACAGTAAAGCGCGAACTGTAGCATTTAGATATAAATCCAATGAACATGTGTCTTATCCTGTTCTGCCACATTCAGATTTACAGTACTACAATACAGACACAGTCCAGGATCACTCAGAGCTGTCCACTTACACACAGAAAGATCGAGGATCGCGCTGTTCCCTGCCGTCATCGGTGGCCCCTTGACACGATCACGGGAAGTCGATGGTTGCTATGGTAGCGGCGGGCCATGTAATGACCCCTGTTGCTATCATGACATATTTTCTGTCACAGTCGATAGAGCGCCGACTCACACAGGAATGCTGTATTTCTGATAATCAGAGCTGTACAGCTCTGATCAACAGGGATGCACAAGCGATCAGACTGCTGATCCTTATAGCTCTCAAGGGGACAAGTAAAATAAATACAAAATGTAAAAAAAAAAAAGTTCAAATCACGCCTCATTCGCCCCACTGAAAATAAAACAGTTAAAAAATATACACATATTTGATATCTCAGAGTTCAGAAATGCCCGATCAATAAAAATATAAAATCAATTAATCAGATCGGTAAATGGTGTAGCGAGAAAAAAATCCAAATGCCAAAATTATGTTTTTGGGTCGCCACAAAATTTTTAAAAAGATCCAATAACGGGCGATCAAAAAGTAGCAACTTCATAAAAATTGTATAATTGAAAACACCAGCTCAAGATGCAAAAATATTAGGAGTCACTGGGCCTCACATCCCAAAAAATTAGAACACTACGGGTTTCAAAAAATGGCACCAAAAGCATATTTTTTTTTTAACAAACTTCTGAATTTTTTTAACCCCTTAGATAAAAGTAAGAGTATACCTGTTTGGTATCTATGAACTCGGCATCATACTGACATGGTAGTTTTACAATATAGTGAACATGGTGAATAAAATAACCCAAAAACAATCGTGCAATTGCACTTTTTTTGCAATTTTATCGCACTTGGATTTTTTTCCCTGTTTCCTAGTACAATATATGGTAAAACTGATGATTTCACTCAAAAGTACAATTTGTCACACAAAAAATAAGCCCTTATATGGCAAGATTGATGGAAAAATAAAAAAAAGTCACGGCTCTCAGAAGAAGGGGAGAAAAAAACAAAAAAAACCCGGAAAATCGGGGTGAAGGAGTTAAATTTTGAGTACTATAATACTATGACAAAATTTTATGAAGTCAATATGAATAACAAAACTGATAGCTGTCAGTGAATGGCACTCAGCAATACGTCTGGCACATGTACATGGAAAGAACACATTAAACTCCTGGGGGGCATCATTTTACTGCAAGGGGTGTATGTAATTATACTCCAGGAGTCGGTTATATCACAATAAGTTAGTGTATGAATATACTCAAAAAGGGGATAATGATTATAGTCAAAGGGATGGGGGACATTATTCTATGATTATACTCCACTCTAGGGAGGGGGCTTTATTTTATGATTATACTCCATTAGTGAGGTGTTTTACTCTATTATATTCCAGGGGAAGGGGGGGGCATTATTTTATGATTGCTCTCCAGGTGAGGGGAGTGTTATCCTATGATTATACTCCAGTGGGGGAGGGGGCATTATTATATGATTACAATCTAGTGGGGGAGGGGGCATTATTGTATGATTACAATCTAGTGGGGGAGGGAGCATTATTATATGATTACAATCTAGTGGGGGAGGGGACATTATTATATGATTATAATCTACGTGGGGGGCATTATTATATGATTATAATCTAGGGAAGGGGCTTACATTCTGATTATATGAAAAGGGAATAGTGTAATTAAGGAGGTGTAGGTAGGTTTAAACAATGATGGGTGTCAGGGACTATACTGCAATATGTAGCTCCTATGTAGGTCGTTCATACACACTTCACCTCTTGCAGTAAAATGACCCCCCCCCCCAAACTCCAGGAACAAAATGTACACCACTTGCAATAAAATGTCCCTGTCTCCACCTTTCATGTGCAGCTATATGCAGTTATTCCCCCTTACTGATTGCTCTGTTTTGGAGTTACTTGGAGAGCACTGTGCCCCCCTCTACACCCCCCTCCCCCTGCCCTGCTGAGTGACCTTACTCTCACAGCTGACATCGTCCTTCTATCACAGCCTGCATCTCTCATGGACGGTGCAGGCTCTAGCTGCATCCACAGCAGCAGAATGGCCGGTGACACATCAGAGACGATGAATTTCCCGCCCCCACAATCCTCTCGGGCAGATAGCAGCGGCAGAGAGGAAACTGAAAATCAAAATGACATCTGTCTCCTTGCACCGCCCCCCTCTGGAGCCTGGCGGACGGCACACTGTGCAACTGCACTACTCACATATAGATAAAGCCAGCTATGATCATGGGGGCCGCCAACACAGGGAGCCGAAGACAGCTGGTGGTGGGGGCCCCCTTGGAGGCTCTTGTGGTGGGGGCCCCTGGGCGGCAACCCCGCCTGCCCTGCCTATAATCCGGCCCTGCCCACCACCCAAGGGGGGGACAGGGATCAGAGCAGTAACCCCACAGAAAATAGAGAAACAGGGGGAAAACCAAAACAGGGAAGAAGACAAAGGGTAGCTCCACAACAACAAAGCGACTCCCTCGCTCAATGGCAGAACTTAGTAGACTGATTCTATCAACTGCAAGGAGAGGTGGCTGATGGGGTTTTTTAAGAAAGAGGGGAGTGACCACAAAAGGCTGCAGCTGAGCTTCAAATAAGCAACTTTCAGCAAGGGAAAGCTGACATTAACCCTCACTGCAGCAACAGAAAGCAAAGTACATTTAATATGTCTCCAAAGTACGGAGAAAGCTCAGATAGAACCGTCGCAAATCTCTCCACGCTGAGAGATAAACGTGACATCCCTTCCTTCCAAGAGCCATCATATTTTTATTTTATATTGTTTTTTGGAGGACGAGTTGTACTTTAGAATGACCGCATTCATTTTACCATATAATGTACTAGAATACAGGGGAACAAATCCAAGTGTGTTGAAATTGCAAAAAAAGTGCAATTCCACCATTGTTTTGTTTATTTTTATTTTATTTACCATGTTCAGTACATAGTAAAAAAATTACCTCACAATAGGATCTCTCAGGTCAGTACAGATACACAGATAGCAAACGTATAGTTTTTTTTAAGTTGTGAAAATAAATTTGGAAATTGGTGAGAAAAAAATGTTTGCTTTTGTCACCATTTTCCGTGTCCTGTAATGTTTTTTCATTTTTCAGGAAATGAGGTTGTATGAGGACTTATGTTTTGCACCCTAAACTGACATTTCACTGATAACATTTTAGGAAGATATATTAGATAAAATGTTTTGATCGCCTCTTGTTGCATTTTATTGCAATATTGTGGCAATCACCTAAAAAAAAATGGGACAAAAGGGGTGTGATTTGAACGTTTGTGTTTGTTTTTTATTTGTTTCATACTTTTATAAACTTTTTTTCTCCCAGCTTTTAACTGTATTTACTATTCCTCTTAGGGGACGTAAAGCTGTGATTGTCTAATCGCTTGTGGCTTTCAGTACCATCTTTATGCTGATGACACACAGCTATACACCTCCTCCCCTGAGCTCACCCCCGCTGTACTACAGAACACCAGTGACTGCCTGACTGCAGTTTGCAATGTCATGTCTGCTCTCTATCTGAAACTTAACCTTTCCAAAACTGAACTTCTTCTTTTCCCTCCATCTTCCAACTTTCCTCAACCTGACATCTCCCTCTCTGTGTGTGGCACAACGATAAGTCCTAGGCCGCAAGCCCGCTGCCTGGGGGTTATACTTGACACTGATCTCTCCTTCACCTCCCACATACAATCTCTTGCCCGCACCTGCCGCTTGCACCTCAAGAACATCTCTAGAATCCGCCCCTTTCTCACAATGGAAACGACAAAAACCCTCACCGTGGCCCTGATCCACTCTCGCTTGGACTACTGTAACTCTCTATTAATTGGTCTCCCCCTAACTAGACTCTCTCCTCTACAGTCAATCCTTAATGCAGCAGCCCGGGTCACCTATCTGGCTAACCGCTACTCGGATGCCTCTGCTCTGTGCCAGTCATTGCACTGGCTGCCCATATATCATAGGATCCAATTCAAACTGCTTGTTCTCGCCCACAAAGCTCTCCACAGTGCAGCACCCCCCTACATCTCCACCCTCCTCTCTGTCTATCAGTCCACCCGTTCTCTACGCTCTGCAAGCGACTTTCGACTAACATCCACACTAATTCGAACCTCCCACTCCCGGATCCAAGACTTCTTCCGAGCTGCACCAACCCTCTGGAACGCTCTACCCCAAGAAGTTAGGACAAATCACAACTTACTCAGCTTCAGACGCACCCTAAAGACGCATCTTTTTAGGGCGGCCTATCACACTCCCTAATCAGATTCGATTCACATAGTCCCTCTACAACCTCTCACAACATAGCTCCACATCAAACTCCATGGCACCCAAAGGCATCTCAAGGCTCGGGCCCACTGGTCCAGGAAACCATTATCCAGCCCCATTTCCGTGAGATGGTTGGATTGTCATTGTAAATAAGCACTTGAACCTTGCCTCTCCCCCCATCTCATTGTAGATTGTAAGCTCTCACGAGCAGGGTTGTATTTTTTTTCCCCTCTAAATATTGTATTTCTATAACTGTTACTTGTTTGTATATGATCCTCCTGAATTGTAAAGCGCTACGGAATATGTTGGCGCTATAGAAATAAAGATTATTATTATTATTATTATTATTATATTATTATTATTATATACAGAGCACTGCATAGGCACTGCTCTGTATAACAGAAATGACGATTTCCTATGAGTGCCAGCTGCAGGCTAGCATCATCAGGAGGCTTGTAATGACAGGCAGGTTGGTCATCAACAGATCCCCGGCTGTCATGACAATCCATTGGAGCCATGCGATTACGTCATGGGCGTGCGGATGAGAGCGAGGAATAATGCTTCCCCTTGCTGGTCCATGTTGAATCCTGCTGTCAGAGATTGACAGGAGATTTAACTGGTTAATAGCTATGGATGGGACTCCAATTCATTCACGATTGGTAGAGGTACATGACGGCTGATTAAAGCATTCAAGCCTACATCAAAGGCAGAGACATGACTTTTGATATAACAGTACGTCAAAGGTCGTGAAGGCGTTAATAGTTTATTTTTATTAACAAAATGCATAATTAATGAACAAAAGAGAAATTTAAATTAAATCAATATTTGCCATCAAAACAGAATCAATTCTTCTATATACACTTGCACAAAGTTAGGAATTTTGTAGTATCATAGTGTATGCTACAAAGGTGAGGTTACATTATTATTATAGGTCATATTATATATACTTTGGCAAGAATGAACACTGCAAGAAAATAAAAAGTAGTTATAATGCATTAGCTGTATCCTCCAGGCAAAGATTTCAAAGGATTGGTTATCCAAGGAAACGTATTGAAGTTGATTAAATAGACATTGGATCTGATTAATCATTTGTGTGTTTTTTTTCTTCTGACTTTGATTATTTTGTGTTGGTATTCACTAGAGATGAGCGAACCGGTCCCGGTTCGGCTCGAGGTCGGCTCGCCGAACGGGGGTCCCGTTCGAGTTCGGTTCGTCGAACGTTCGACGAACCGAACTCGAACATATAGGCTAGAATGGGAGGCAATCACAAACACATAAAAATGCATGATAAATGTACACAAACAGTTAATAAACATTGCCATAACACTTAGCGGTCCTCGCGATCCCTTCTGCACTCTGTCTCCTGCCGCTATTCCATCCGATGATCGCTGAATCCTCCCGGTGACCGGCACTGCCAGCAGAGATGCAGGACCTATCGTGACGTCAAAATAGCCATGTGACCAGTCACGTGGCTATTATCTCATTGGCTACAGACTGGTCACATGACTATGACACGTCATGTAGGACCTGCGAGTGCATCTCTCCGGTACACGGTGCACATATGTGTATCGCCGTGTACCGGCGACATGCTCTAGCACACGGTCGACTCCCCGTTCCGTTAGGGACCGGCTGACACAGCCGGTCATTAACGGAGATCACCGTTGCCATAGCAACGCAGTTAGCGGTGATGTCACCGCTAACCGCGGCTCCGAGAGCACCGTTGCTATGGTAACGCGTCTGTCAGCGTTACCGCTGTTACCGCTGACAGCCAGCACTGATCACTCATGGAGTGAAGGCTGCACGATTGTAGTGAGCATTGTAGTGAGGATGGAGGTTCCCCAGCCCCAAGTCATGAGCTGGTGAATCTCATCCTCACTACAATCGTCACTACTACTACACTAGAAAGAAAGAAGACAGAAGAGCAGGATAGTGGAGGGCTGACAGGGGGTAATAAAGATGGAGTCTCTAATGTGTCTGTGTATTTATTTCTATTAAAGTATTTTTTCTCTGTGTGGTGTTTTTTTTAACCCTTTATTGGAGATTCTTAATGGCCGGGTCAAACGTGCCTGACATTAAGAATCTCTGGCTTAATACTGGCTAGTAAAACAAAGCCAGTATTAACTCATGATTACCCAACAAGCCACCCGGCTCCAGGGCTGTTGGAAGAGTTGGATACAGCGCCAGATGATGGCGCTTCTATGAGAGCGCCATTTTCTGGGGCGGCTGCGGACTGAAATCCGCAGTAGAGGCGCCCAGAAACCTCGGGCTAACCTGTGCTGCGGATTCCAATCCCCAGCTGCCTAGTTGTACCCGGCTGGACACAAAAATGGGGCGAAGCCAACGTCATTTGTTTTTTAATTATTTCATGAAATAAGTGAAATAATTAAAAAAAAACGGGCTTCCCTATATTTTTGGTTCCCAGCCGGGTACAAATAGGCAACTGAGGGTTGGAGGCAGCCCGTGGCTGCCTGCTGTACCTGGCTAGCATACAAAAATATGGCGAAGCCCACGTCCTTTTTTTTGTAGTTTTTTGGCAAAAAAAATAAAAAATGCTTCCCTGGATTTTCCATTGCCAGTGAAGGTAACACCAAGCAGTGGGGGTTAGCAGCCAGTAGCTGCTTGGATTACCCTTAGCTAGCAATACAAAAAATGCAGCGGGAGCCCATATATATTTTTTTTTAATTATTTATTTAAATAACTAAAAAAAAAATGGGCTTCCCTGTATTTTGATTGCTGGACATCACAGTGCTGTAAAAATAAATCTTTAAAAAAATGACGTAGCGCTCCGCGGTATTTTTGATTCTCAGCGCAGATAAAGCAGACAGCTATGGGTTGCCACCCCCATCTGCCTGCCGTTACCTTGGTTGGCAATCAAAATACAGGGAAGCCCATTAATTTTTTCTATTTAAAAAATGGTTAAAAAAAAAAATGACGTTGGGTCCCCCCATTTTTGATAGCCAGCTAGGGTAAAGCAGACGGCTGTAGCCTGAAAACCACAGCTGGCAGCTTTACCGTGGTTGGGGATCCAATGTGGAGGTCCCCTCAGGCTCTTTTTTATAATTATTTTATAAATATTAATAATTACACAATAAAAGTAGGGTCCCCCCCAAATTGGATCACCAGCCAAGGTAAAGCGGACAGCTGTGGTCTGGTATTCTCAGGGTGGGAAGGTCCATAGTTATTGGGCCTTCACAGCCTAAAAATAGCAAGCCGCAGGCACCCCAGACGTGGCGCATCCACTAGATGCGCCAATCCTGGCGCTTCACCCCAGCTCATCCAGTGCCCTGGTGCAGTGGCAAACGGGGTAATAAATCGGGTTGATACTAGCTGTAAAGTCACCTGAGATCAAGCCCAGCAGTTTGTGATGTCATGGCGTCTATTAGATACCCAACATCATAAACTGTCAGTACTAACAAAAACAAAAAATCGACAAAAGAAATTTATTTGAAAAAACAGTCCCCAAAACATTTCCTCTTTCACCAATTTATTGTAAGAAAAAAAATAAAGGGGTCCCACGACGACTCTGGACCGTCTAGAATATGGGGGGGAGAAACTCAGGGAACGTATCCCCCATTTTCTAGGAGTGCGGACCCTTCATGTGAGGAGTGTGGGTGCAATGAATCTGCACTCACTCTCCCCGGGTCCACAGCAGCAGAGTCCATGTCGTAATGGTTGCTACCAAAGCTGCAATGCCCTGCTCATGAGGTAAGGGCATGCCTAATCAGGAGAACTACTGTAGAGGAAGCTCTGCTCACTGGTATATAGGTGCTCAGAGGTAATAATAGATAAAATTAGTGAGTAACCTCGGCACTCTAAATCTCCCAGACTAAGTCAGTAAGTCACAACGGATAGTAATGCAAAATCACTCTTTATTGGTCCGTATTAAGAAAATTTTTTTTTTCATAAGCATATATGTTTTTGTCCAAAACAAGTTACAAATGATGTTTCAGCCTGAGCCTTCGTCAGATTGGACTTATCTGCATGTAATCATGAAAAATGACAATAATCAGTATCACATAAGAGTGAGAGAACAATAACATAAACTCGAAGAATGTAGAGGTACAATTGGCATGCAGCAAAAAATGAAACACATGATACAAATGTCATAATACAGTACAAGGACAATATAGTAATGACAAATATGGGGTCAGAGTAGGCTTAGACAGCTCTGGTACGAAAGAGATGTCAATCATAAAGTAACATGTGCAGTAGGTGTAGAGCTACAGTATGCATGGCAGAGCTAATGGGTAGACCGACCATAGAAAAAGAACGGAGAAAAAGTGGAGAAAAAGAACGGAGAAAAAGAACGGAGAAAAAGTGGAGAAAAAGAACGGAGAAAAAGTGGAGAAAAAGAACAGAGAAAAAGAACGGAGAAAAAGAACGGAGAAAAAGTGGAGAAAAAGTGGAGAAAAAGTGGAGAAAAAATGGAGAAAAAAAATGTAGAAAAAGTAGAGAAAAAGTGGAGAAAAAGAACGGAGAAAAAGTGGAGAAAAAGAACGGAGAAAAAGTGGAGAAAAAGAACGGAGAAAAAGTGGAGAAAAAGTGGAGAAAAAGTGGAGGAAAAAGTGGAGAAAAAGTGGAGAAAAAGTGGAGAAAAAGTGGAGAAAAAGTGGAGAAAAAGTGGAGAAAAAGTGGAGAAAAAGTGGAGAAAAAGTGGAGAAAAAGTGGAGAAAAAATGGAGAAAAAGTGGAGAAAAAGTAGAGAAAAAAATGGAGAAAAAGTGGAGTAAAAATGGAGAAAAAATGGAGAAAAAAATGGAGAAAAAAGTGGAGAAAAAGTGGAGAAAAAGTGGAGAAAAAGTGGAGAAAAAGTGGAGAAAAAATGGAGAAAAAAAATGTAGAAAAAGTGGAGAAAAAAATGGAGAAAAAGTGGAGAAAAAGTGGAGAAAAAGTGGAGCACCCTTTGGTGCCTTTCATGTGGCACTAAGGGGTGCTTAGCTTTGTATTTAGCCAAAAAAATGAAAAAAAAAATGACGTAGGGTTCCCCCTAGTTTTGTAGCCAGCTAGGGTAAAGCAGACGGCTGCAGCCTTCAGACCACAGCTGGCAACCTCACCTTGGCTGGTAATCCAAAACTGAGGGCACCCCACGCTGTTATTTTAAATTAAATAAATAATTAAAAAAAAAAAACACGTAGGGGTCCCCCAAAATTGGATCACCAGCCAAGGTAAAGCAGACAGCTGGGGCCTGATATTCTCAGACTAGGGAGGTCCATGGTTATTGGACTCTCCCCAGCCTAAAAATAGCAGGCCGCAGCCGCCCCAGAAGTGGCGCATCCATTAGATGCGCCAATCCTGGTGCTTCGCCCCAGCTCATCCCGCGCCCTGGTGCGGTGGCAAACGGGGTAATATATGGGGTTAATACCAGGTGTGTAATGTCACCTGGCATCAAGCCCTGGGGTTGGTGAGGTCAGGCGTCTATCAGATACCCGACATCACCAACCCAGTCAGTAATAAAAAAAATAGACGACAAACACATTTTTATTTGAAAAAACACTCCCCAAAACATTCCCTCTTTAACCAATTTATTAGAATGAAAAACAAATCCAGGTCTGGTGTAATCCAAGGGGTTGCCATGACGATCCACACTGTCCCAGTCAATGAAGAGCAGGATGTTCCCCATTGGCTGGGAGAGCAATGCAGTGACCTGAGCTAACATCAATGGGTCAGCCCAGGTCACTGCAGGGCATGACAAGTGCTGCTGTCAGCGAGGTACATTACCTGCGCTGATCTCCAGCACTGCTGACAGCACCTGTCACTGAGTTCAATGACCGCCGCCTTCACAGCCAAGTATCGCGAGAGGCCCGTGACGTCACCGCTAGTCAGTCTCGGGTCGGAAGCGAGAGAAGGTGATGTGACAAGCGGCGGCCATGGAGGACAGTGACAGCGCTGAGGTCGGGATGGCGGGACTTCATCACCGCAGGCAGTGCCGGCTCCAGGTTTTTGTGGGCCCCGGGCGGAAGAGTCCCAGTGGGTCCCATACACAGGCAGACACACACACATACACAGATACATACACGTACATATACATATTTAAAGACAAACTCACAAAAATACATATAAACAGACAAATCTATACAGTCATATACACTGACATACATAGATACACATCATACATGCATACATACAGAGACACACACTGCTATGCTGCATACATACATACAGACACACACATACTGCTCTGCATGCATACATACATATAGACAGACACACACACACTGCTCTGCTACATACATACATATAGACAGACACACACATACTGCTCTGCTGCATACATACATACAGACACACACACACACTGCTCTGCTGCATACATACATACAGACAGACACGCATACTGCTCTGCTGCATACATACATGCATACATACAGACACACACACACACTGCTCTGCTGCATACATACATACAGACAGACACGCATACTGCTCTGCTGCATACATACATGCATACATACATACAGACAGACACGCATACTGCTCTTCTGCATACATACATACATACAGACAGACAGACACGCATACTGCTCTGCATGCATACATACAGACACGCATACTGCTCTGCTGCATACATACATGCATACATACAGACACGCATACTGCTCTGCTGCATACATACATGCATACATACAGACACGCATACTGCTCTGCTGCATACATACATGCATACATACATACAGACACGCATATTGCTCTGCTGCATATATACATACATACATACAGACACGCATACTACTCTGCTACATATATACATACATACATAGACACGCATACTGCTCTGCTGCATATATACATACATACATACATACAGACACGCATACTGCTCTGCTGCATATATACATACATACAGACATGCATACTGCTCTGCTGCATATATACATACATACATACAGACACATATACTGCTCTGCTGCATACATACATGCATACATACAGACACGCATACTGCTCTGCTGCATATATACATGCATACATACAGACACGCATACTGCTCTGCTGCATACATACATGCATACATACAGACAGACACGCATATTGCTTTGCTGCATATATATATATACAGACAGACACGCATACTACTCTGCTACATATATACATACATACAGACACGTATACTGCTCTGCTGCATACATACATGCATACATACATACAGACACGCATATTGCTCTGCTGCATATATATATACATACAGACATGCATACTACTTTGCTACATATATACATACATACATACAGACACGCATACTGCTCTGCTGCATATATACATACATACAGACACACATACTGCTCTGCTGCATATATACATACATACAGACACGCATACTGCTCTGCTGCATATATACATACATACAGACACGCATACTGCTCTGCTGCATATATACATACAGACACGCATACTGCTCTGCTGCATATATACATACATACAGACACGCATACTGCTCTGCTGCATATATACATACATACATACAGACACGTATACTGCTCTGCTGCATATATACATACATACAGACACGCATACTGCTCTGCTGCATATATACATACATACAGACACGCATACTGCTCTGCTGCATATATACATACATACAGACACGCATACTGCTCTGCTGCATACATACATACATACATACAGACACGCATACTGCTCTGCTGCATATATACATACATACATACAGACACGCATACTGCTCTGCTGCATACATACATACATATAGACACGCATACTGCTCTGCTGCATGCATACATACAAACACACACCTTGCTCAGCGGGGCCCACACACGCGGCTCCGGGGGTCACACACACGGCTCTGCGGGGCCCACACACGCGGCTCCGGGGGTCACACACACGGCTCTGCGGGGCCCACACACGCACGGGGGGACAGGGAGGGGCGGGGAGGGAGTGATGTCCCACATACTGATCAGGTCACGGTGCAGATGGGGCCCACACAGCGTCGGAGGGAAGCGATGTGCTGGGGGTCGCTGGCTGGCACTGTGACTCCTTCATCTGTGCGACCGAGCAGGACGCCGGGCGGTAGCTCCGCCCACAGATGATGCTCAATGCAGGAGAACACAGTGGCCTTAAAGGGCCGGCAGGCACAGTTTCCAGTGCCAAGGACTGCTGCCCCCGGGCCGACCGCAGGTAAGCCGAGCGGGACCGTCTGTGTGTGTGTGTGTGTGTGTGTGTGTGTGTGTGTGTGTGTACACGTGTGTACATGCCGCGGGCATGAGGGGGCGGAGTGAGCTGAGCGGGGAAGTGTGGGCTTCCTGCATGTAACTAGGGTAAACATCGGGTTACTAACCAAAGCGCTTTGGTTGGATACCCGATGTTTATCTTGGTTACCAGCTTCTGGCAGGCTGCCAGCGATGGCTCCTGCACACTGTAGCTGTAAAAAGCCCTGCTTTTTGCTGCTAGAACTGTTCTCGAACGTATCTAGAACTATCGAGCTTTTGCAAAAAGCTCGAGTTCTAGTTCGATCTCGAACAGCCCCCAAAATCACTCGAGCCTAGAACTGGAGAACCTCGAACCTCGAACCGCGCTCAACTCTAGTATTCACTGAAATTTTCTATGCCAGATTTATCTAACTGTTGCAAAAGATTCATGAATTGTATTGCAATGATCGCTGTTTTGTTTTGAACAGGTTTTACGATTTGTTTTAGCAGAAAAAGACGTACGTCACTAAATGTCTCAAAAAATGTGACTTAAACTGGCATATATTAAATCCTTCCAAGAGGACTTAAAAAGAGTTGAACCAATTGTTGCGACTTTTTAAAAAGTTGTATTTCATGAATCTGTCTAAAACATGTGGAAAAAAAAGCAGATGGAAAAAGCAAAAAACTAACTTTACCACAAAAGACAACTTGAAAAAAGGTAAATCATTTGATGAATTTGTTGCAAATCAAACAGCCACTAATTGAGAGGTATTCATACCCCCCCAAATGGAGGAAATACAGTGATGAATCGGGCCCACTGTGTTTCCTTCCATTATAGCTCAGAAGCTGTCCAGCAATGACATGAGCTAAGAATGGGCAGCAACCGTAGTGACTTAGTTACACCCATCCGCTTTTCAGAAAAGTCTGGACAGAAGTGGTCTTCATAAAATAATTTGGACAAAGAGCAATGCAAGTGGTCTCTCCTCCATTTAACATGGAGACTAGATCAAATGACTTAAGGGGGCTTTACACACAACGACATCGCTAACGAGATGTCGTTGGGGTCATGGAATTCGTGTCGCACATCCGGCCTCGTTAGCGACGTTGTTGCATGTGACACCTACAACCGACTGCCAACGGTCAAAAATACTCACCTTATTGTTGATCATTGTTGACACGTCGTTCTAATCCCAAATATCGTTGCTGTTGCAGGATGCATGTTGTTCGTCATCACTGAGGCCGCACACATCGCTACGTGTGACACACCGGGAATGAGGAACAGCACCGTACCTGTGTCCAGCCAGCAACGAGGTGGGCGTGTCTTACCTTCGGCTGCTCTCCACCCCTCCGCTTCTATTGGTTGCCTGCCGTGTGATGTCGCTGTGACGCCGAACTAACCACCCCCTTAGAAAAGAGGCAGTTCGCCAGCCACAGCAACGTCACAGGGAAGGTAAGTCCATGTGACGGGGCCTAGCGATATTGTGCACCACGGGCAGAGATTTGCCCGTGACGCACAACCGACGGGGACGGGTGCTTTCACTAGCGACATCGCTAGCGATGTCGCTGCGTGTAAAGCAGCCTTTAAACTGGAGTGCAGAGAAATAAAAATAATAATAATAATTTTTATTTATATTGCACCAACATATTCCACAGCGCTTTACAATTCAGAGGTTCATATACAGACAGTCATAAGTAACAGTTATAGATAATGCAATAATTAAAGCAAAACTAAATTACTTCAGGTGCTCAGGACTAAGTCAAAATGTAACTTCATCTAGTCTTCATTCTAGGTACACTAACAGCTTGGCTTTACATTAATTTGGTTTTGTAACCAATGGTACAGTCATTTCTCTAAAGGATTACTGAAGGATTCCTTTAAAGGATTTCCCTACAGGCCACATGTTACTAGTGCAACTGATGGCAGCCTTTGTGACCTAAACATGCTACAATAATCTGCAATATCTAAGTACCTATCTTCCATCAAGCACATCTAGGACTTCATTAGTCAGCAATTGGAATGGCAGCTGCTTGCAACAGCTCTGATGGTTTACAAGCCCATGAGCATTTAGCGAGGCAGAACATCCTTCAGACTGCCTTTAGAAATCTCATTGATGTCATGCCAAGGCATGTAAGTGCATGTATATGGTACTGAAACTCGAAGCTGAATAAATTAAGCTGTGTGAAAATGTAGTTTCCATTTTTGCAATATTTGCATATCATTAACATGTTTTTTGATCATTAATTTCCATAATTCTGCTTCTTTTCTTTTTGGTGATAAAGTTTCAATGCTGAATACTAGGCATAAGCAGATCTTTTCAAATTCAAATTCTTTAACTTTGCCGAATTTTCTACATAAAGTCAATTTGTGGCTAATAAATTTGGGTGAATCTAAATACTGGAAAGCTTGTAATTAGAGTTGAGCGCGGTTCGTGGTTCGTGGTTCGTGGTTCTCCAGTTCGCGGCTCGAGTGATTTTGGGGCATGTTCTAGATCGAACTAGAACTCGAGCTTTTTGCAAAAGCTCGGTAGTTCTAGAAACGTTCGAGAACGGTTCTAGCAGCCAAAAAACAGCTAAATCATAGCTTGGTTTCTGCTGTAATAGTGTAAGTCACTCTGTGAATCAAACTATTATCACATTTCAGTGTATAGTGTGCGTGAACAGCGCCTTCAGATCACTGCTGTTTCTATAATGGCGATCGCCATTTTTTTTTTTTTTTTTTCTTGTCTTCCTTCCCTAAGCGCGCGCGTCTTGTGGGGCGGGCCAGCATGTCAGCCAATCCCAGACACACACACAGCTAAGTGGACTTTGAGCCAGAGAAGCAACGGCATGTGTGATAGGATCTGCATGTCACATGTCCCTGCATTATAAAACCGGACATTTTCTTCACGGACGCCATTATCTGCCTTCTGCGTCTTTGGTGTCAGACATCACTGTCGCAGCTCCGTCTTCCTGAGTCCTATAGCCGATACAGCTGTATGCGCTGCATACACAGCGTTAGACAGCTTAGGGAGAGCACTTTATAGCAGTCCTTTTAAGGGCTCCAACCGGCAGGGTCAGAGAGCCATAGGTGACAGGTCCTGCAAACAGCAACAGCGTCTGTGTAGCCCAGGTCAGGGATTTCCTACCTGCATTTCACCATTAGGAGGGAATAGAAAGGCAGGCTTCCATTCCTCTACCCAGAGCACCACAATCCTGCCACTGTACCCTCTTGTCCTCTGCACACTCCAACTGATAACTAAGCCATTATACTAGCAAACACTCAGTGTACCTAGTGGCATCCTATACGTGGCTATTGGACTTTGCTATAGTCCCACTAGTGCAAAGACATTTGCAGAGCGCGTCTGCCTGCATTGCACACTACAACTCATTCTAACCAAGCCATTATACTAGCAAACACTCAGTGTACCTAGTGGCATCCTATACGTGGCTATTGGACTTTGCTATAGTCCCACTAGTGCAAAGACATTTGCAGAGCGCGTCTGCCTGCATTGCACACTACAACTCATTCTAACCAAGCCATTATACTAGCAAACACTCAGTGTACCTAGTGGCATCCTATACGTGGCTATTGGACTTTGCTATAGTCCCACTAGTGCAAAGACATTTGCAGAGCGCGTCTGCCTGCATTGCACACTCCAACTCATTAAAACCAAGCCATTATACTAGCAAACACTCAGTGTACCTAGTGGCATCCTATACGTGGCTATTGGACTTTGCTATAGTCCCACTAGTGCAAAGACATTTGCATAGCGCGTCTGCCGGCATTGCACACTCAAACTCATTTTAACTAAGCCATTATACTAGCAAACACTCAGTGTACCTAGTGGCATCCTATACGTGGCTATTGGACTTTGCTATAGTCCCACTAGTGCAAAGACATTAGCAGAGCACATCTGCCTGCATTGCACACTACAACTCATTCTAACCAAGCCATTATACTAGCAAACACTCAGTGTACCTAGTGGCATCCTATACGTGGCTATTGGACTTTGCTATAGTCCCACTAGTGCAAAGACATTTGCATAGCGCGTCTGCCTGCATTGCACACTCAAACTCATTTTAACTAAGCCATTATACTAGCAAACACTCAGTGTACCTAGTGGCATCCTATACGTGGCTATTGGACTTTGCTATAGTCCCACTAGTGCAAAGACATTAGCAGAGCACATCTGCCTGCATTGCACACTACAACTCATTCTAACCAAGCCATTATACTAGCAAACACTCAGTGTACCTAGTGGCATCCTATACGTGGCTATTGGACTTTGCTATAGTCCCACTAGTGCAAAGACATTTGCAGAGCGCGTCTGCCTGCATTGCACACTCCAACTCATTAAAACCAAGCCATTATACTAGCAAACACTCAGTGTACCTAGTGGCATCCTATACGTGGCTATTGGACTTTGCTATAGTCCCACTAGTGCAAAGACATTTGCATAGCGCGTCTGCCTGCATTGCACACTCAAACTCATTTTAACTAAGCCATTATACTAGCAAACACTCAGTGTACCTAGTGGCATCCTATACGTGGCTATTGGACTTTGCTATAGTCCCACTAGTGCAAAGACATTAGCAGAGCACATCTGCCTGCATTGCACACTACAACTCATTCTAACCAAGCCATTATACTAGCAAACACTCAGTGTACCTAGTGGCATCCTATACGTGGCTATTGGACTTTGCTATAGTCCCACTAGTGCAAAGACATTTGCAGAGCGCGTCTGCCTGCATTGCACACTCCAACTCATTAAAACCAAGCCATTATACTAGCAAACACTCAGTGTACCTAGTGGCATCCTATACGTGGCTATTGGACTTTGCTATAGTCCCACTAGTGCAAAGACATTTGCATAGCGCGTCTGCCTGCATTGCACACTCAAACTCATTTTAACTAAGCCATTATACTAGCAAACACTCAGTGTACCTAGTGGCATCCTATACGTGGCTATTGGACTTTGCTATAGTCCCACTAGTGCAAAGATATTAGCAGAGCACATCTGCCTGCATTGCACACTCCAACTTTTTTAAACTAAGCAATTTTACTAGCAAACACTCAGTGTACCTAGTGGCATCCTAAACGTGGCTATTGGACTTTGCTATAGTCCCACTAGTGCAAAGACATTTGCAGAGCACGTCTGCCTGCATTGCACACTACAACTCATTGTTACTAAGCCATTATACTAGCAAACACTCAGTGTACCTAGTTGTATCCTAAACGTGGCTATTGTACTTTTGTCTATTCACAGTATTGGAACGATATTTGCAGCACGTCTGCCTGCATTGCACACTCAAACTTTTTTAAACTCAGCCATTATACTAGCAAACACTCAGTGTACCTAGTTGTATCCTAAACGTGGCTATTGTACTTTTGTCAATTCACAGTATTGGAACGTTATTTGCAGCACGTCTGCCTGCATTGCACACTCAAACTTTTTTAAACTCAGCCATTTATAGTAGCAAACACTCAGTGTACCTAGTTGTATCCTAAACGTGGCTATTGTACTTTTGTCTATTCACAGTATTGGAACGTTATTTGCAGCACGTCTGCCTGCATTGCACACTCTAACTTTTTTAAACTCAGCCATTATACTAGCAAACACTCAGTGTACCTAGTTGTATCCTAAACGTGGCTATTGTACTTTTGTCAATTCACAGTATTGGAACGTTATTTGCAGCACGTCTGCCTGCATTGCACACTCAAACTTTTTTAAACTCAGCCATTTATAGTAGCAAACACTCAGTGTACCTAGTTGTATCCTAAACGTGGCTATTGTACTTTTGTCTATTCACAGTATTGGAACGTTATTTGCAGCACGTCTGCCTGCATTGCACACTCTAACTTTTTTAAACTCAGCCATTATACTAGCAAACACTCAGTGTACCTAGTTGTATCCTAAACGTGGCTATTTTACTTTTGTCTATTCACAGTATTGGAACGATATTTGCAGCACGTCTGCCTGCATTGCACACTCTAACTTTTTTAAACTCAGCCATTATACTAGCAAACACTCACTGTACCTAGTTGTATCCTAAACGTGGCTATTGTACTTTTGTCAATTCACAGTATTGGAACGTTATTTGCAGCACGTCTGCCTGCATTGCACACTCAAACTTTTTTAAACTCAGCCATTATACTAGCAAACACTCACTGTACCTAGTTGTATCCTAAACGTGGCTATTGTACTTTTGTCAATTCACAGTATTGGAACGTTATTTGCAGCACGTCTGCCTGCATTGCACACTCAAACTTTTTTAAACTCAGCCATTATACTAGCAAACACTCACTGTACCTAGTTGTATCCTAAACGTGGCTATTGTACTTTTGTCAATTCACAGTATTGGAACGTTATTTGCAGCACGTCTGCCTGCATTGCACACTCAAACTTTTTTAAACTCAGCCATTTATAGTAGCAAACACTCAGTGTACCTAGTTGTATCCTAAACGTGGCTATTGTACTTTTGTCTATTCACAGTATTGGAACGTTATTTGCAGCACGTCTGCCTGCATTGCACACTCAAACTTTTTTAAACTCAGCCATTATACTAGCAAACACTCACTGTACCTAGTTGTATCCTAAACGTGGCTATTGTACTTTTGTCAATTCACAGTATTGGAACGTTATTTGCAGCACGTCTGCCTGCATTGCACACTCAAACTTTTTTAAACTCAGCCATTATACTAGCAAACACTCACTGTACCTAGTTGTATCCTAAACGTGGCTATTGTACTTTTGTCAATTCACAGTATTGGAACGTTATTTGCAGCACGTCTGCCTGCATTGCACACTCAAACTTTTTTAAACTCAGCCATTATACTAGCAAACACTCACTGTACCTAGTTGTATCCTAAACGTGGCTATTGTACTTTTGTCAATTCACAGTATTGGAACGTTATTTGCAGCACGTCTGCCTGCATTGCACACTCAAACTTTTTTAAACTCAGCCATTTATAGTAGCAAACACTCAGTGTACCTAGTTGTATCCTAAACGTGGCTATTGTACTTTTGTCTATTCACAGTATTGGAACGTTATTTGCAGCACGTCTGCCTGCATTGCACACTCAAACTTTTTTAAACTCAGCCATTATACTAGCAAACACTCACTGTACCTAGTTGTATCCTAAACGTGGCTATTGTACTTTTGTCAATTCACAGTATTGGAACGATATTTGCAGGACATCTGCCTGCATTGCACACTCAAACTTTTTTAAACTCAGCCATTATACTAGCAAACACTCACTGTACCTAGTTGTATCCTAAACGTGGCTATTGTACTTTTGTCTATTCACACTACTGCAAATCTATGTGCAGCACCTCTGCATGACAACCTCGTGCTCTGTTTTTAATAAGCTATAATGATAGCACAAAATACTGCCATTTTGTGGCATCATAGAACTGGCTGTTGTATTCCATTAGTGCCCCACTGGTGACAAGCTATTTCTAGCACCTCTACATCACACCCTCATGCACATTTAGCTACGCTAATGTTATAGCAAACTCATGGAATTCATTGCTGCATTTCATAATTCGGAGGGATAGAAAGTCAGGCTTCCTTTAGCTTTTCCTTCTGTTCATAGACAGCATCTCCAAGACAAATTTCCCCTCCACGTCTAAGTGTGGAGAGGCAGCTAGTGCGCATGCGTGTGCCGATGTACCCCAGCTGCAGCATAATTACAGTGTTTCGCCTAGTGAGTATGCTCAGCCTGACTGTGCCATTCCTGACGCTAAGTCTTCATTTCGGGATACAGCGCATGCTCCCACACTAAGTGTGAAAAGCCTCTTTGCACAGGTGCTTGCATTCTGTGCCGGGTCTAAGTCCTGTTTTGTGCCTAGACACCATGCTAAAGCTGATAGTCTTTTTTCAGAGACTGTATTTCATGCTACTGAGCATGCTCAGGCACTTCCTGCATCAGAGACTAGGTCCGGTAATGAACTCTTTGGCCCTGGCCCTGATGTGGGGGTCCCATATAGACCACAGGGCATCAGGTGTCCTCCCAAATGGCTTGCAGAGGCCCACACCTATGACTTGTCACCGCATTATTGATGGTCAGACGATGACTGGTGAGGTGTTTGGGTCATGGCAGCCATGAGGTCATCATTGAAGTTGCGTTTCCAAATAGGACGCTAGTTATGCCACTCATGACGTGTCACTCTGCTTTTGTCTCCAGGAGGTGCATTGTGGTTCACCCTGGTTTGGGGCGGACCCAGGTTATAAAAGGGGCTGGAGCCAACAAGGAGGTGCGCAGTCTTCTATTATGCTCCGAAAGAGCACACCTCCATGTGTTGAACTCATTGCGGCTTTAGGCCAGAGGTAGGCAGGGATAGGGTGGTGGATGCAGGCCACCACCACAGTTGGTAACGCAGAACGGTTAAGACCAGCTCCTGTCCTAACAGTCCTGCTTGTGCAGCCCAGTGGCATTAACAGGCCTGCTGCTGCTGATGCGCCTGCTGTCCACAGGTGTGGCCCCTACGCACACGGTCAGCGTACTCAATGGCCCCTGTGTTGTTAACAGGGAGTTCCTGGGCTGGGTGGGCATGTGGACCCTGTGACGCTAACAGGGCTCACAGTCTCCAGATCCGAATGGCGTCTAACTCGGTTCAGGCTACTATTAGTTTCATAGCCACACAGCTCTGTATCCTCCACCAAACCTTCAAGTTGCCAACCTCTCCTTTTCCAACTGGGAGCACGGTGGACACTGACTGCTGAAGGTGATATATACCTTTCTCTTTCTTTTCTTATTAATTTTTGTTATATAGCGGTCACAGATTATATACCACTTTATCCAAATCTGCCAGTCCCACTGTAACAGATGTTGTTTCTTCAGCAAATGTTACAGTTGTTTAACCACCAAATCCACGGACCAAAATTTTTTTCCCCTTTCCAACACACCTGTTCCCCTTTCCAACAGCATCTGTCCTTTTTCAACTCATTTTGGGATATGACCAAAAGTGCAACTGTGCAGGGACACCGTACTCAACGCCATCTCAGCACAGCAGCCATCCCTCGGTCCCTCCGATGTGGACAAGTAAAAGACCATTTCCTCCTATCCATGACAAAGCATTGAGATCCACTCTGTGCAGCACTGGTGTTTACTGGAAAAACAGATCTAAGAATCCGTACCACCTTCTGCAGATACTCCTGCATACGTGCGTCCCTTTCTATGGCCGGAGTTATTTCGTAAAATTTTGTGTTGTACCGGGGATCTAACAGTGTGGCAACCCAGTAGTCAGCATTAATTCGAATTCGTACAATCCGAGGGTTATGTTGTAGGTAGTGCAGCAAGAAGGCGCTCATGTGTCTTGTGCATCCAGGAGGACCAAGTCCTTGCTGTGTTGGTGGCGGAGAGGTGAAAATCGTGCCTCCTTCCTCTGCCCTCTCCCCCCAACCTCGCACAACCGAAATGTGAGCAAGCTCTCACTCATCTGCTGAGTCTTCCATGCCCATCGCCAGTTCGTCCTCCATTTCTTCATGGGCTCCTGCACTTTCATCAACACTTTTTGCTGATACTATGCGCCCTTGTTAATCCCTCTCCCTCACCATGACTGCCGCATAGGTGCCGCTGACCATCTGGACCTCGTAGATCTTGTTATCCCTTCCGCATATGACTCCTCCTGTACTTCCTCCCCTTCCTCTTGTCCCAACACCTGACTCCGAATAATAATTACAGTGTGCTCCATCATGTAGATGACCAGAATTGTCACGCTGAGAATGACATTGCCAGTGCTAAACATCTTCGTCGACATTTCAAAACTGTGTAGCAGGGTGCATAGGTCCTTGATCTGACACCACTCCAGCAGCGTGATCTGCACCACCTCTGGATCAACTTATCCCAGGCTATATGTCTTACCGTATTTCAGCAGGGCTCTGCGGTGCTGCCACACACGCTGCAACATGTGCAGATTCCAATTCCTGCGTGTCGGAACATCGCATTTCCGGCGTTTAACTGCCAGACCCTAAGACTTCCGGAGTGATGAAAGTTGTTGAGCTGCTGTGTGCGCACGATGGAAGTGAGCACATAGCGAGCGTGCCCGCTGCACAAGGCCATGTAGGCCGTGATGGTGTTTTAAAAATTGCTGGAGAATTCGGATCAACACGTGAGCCATAAAAGGCACGTGTGTCACATTGCCCTGAGGATGGCCCGCAGCCAGGTTTGCATCATTGCCGCACACGGCTGTTAAGTCACCAACGGAGTCCGCTCCGTCAATTTGTACTCCGGTCGCCAGGTGACAACGTGTTCCTTTCATGAATAGTGCTGATGATGGGAGAGTAGTCGATGCCAGCGGCGCAGGTGGACGCAGGTTATGCTCACCCACTGGGCTGCATTACCTTGACAGATGCAGAATCTCTGGCTGAATGTAGCTGGTGGGTATCTCACAGATGAAATACCATCATTCAGCTACAACCAATGGGAAGACACCACACCCTTTTTTATGCCCATCCTGTCTGCAGACCACTGCCAGACATAGCTATGAACCTCTGGTTAATTTTACCCCCAGTTCAGTTTTATGATTTTGTGTGCTTGTTACCTGACTACTTTTCCTGCTTGCTGTTTATGTACCTTGTTGGCCGATACGCATTTCACCTCTGCTTGTTTTCTGATTAAGTCCTGGCCGTCCCATTCTGTTCCTGTTCCTCAATTAATGTTTTGACCCTGCCTGACTACTATTCTCTGTAATAGCGGTGTGACTCACATTTCCCATACATTTCAAAGTAAAACTTTGACCGCCTGATGGCATTGAGCTCTGCTGCCAGCATAGTAAGGAGGTGTGTGGTAGTCCTTGTGCGCAGTTGCAAGGAAGGGTGGCCTGACCACACAGGGTTTGCGCAAAGGTAGAGGACCCACACGAGGTTGAAGAGGCAGAAGCAGTGTATTAACTTCTACATACAGAACAAGGATTGAAACAACTCGTGGGGACGGCAAGACTTGTACAGCAGACCCTTCTCCATCTCTCACCATAGTTTGCCAGTGCCCAGTCAGTGACATGTAATGACCCTGTCTATGCTTACTGGTCCAAGTATCTGTGTTGAAATGCACCCTGTCGCACACAGATTTTCTCAAGGAAGTGGTGATGTTGTGTGCGACATGCCGGTGTAGCGCGGGCATGCTTTTCTTGGAGAAGCAGTGGTGATTGGGCATCTGGTACTGGGGCACAGCGACAGACATAAGGTCTGTAAAATCCTGTGTGTCCACTACGTGTAAAGGCAGCATTTCGGTAGCCAACAGCTTACAGAGGGATAGAGTCAACCACTTAGCTTTGTCATGGGTCGCAGTAAGTGGCCTTTTATTTGACCACATCTGAGAGACAGAGATCTGGCTGCTGTCTGTAGACGGTGTTGAGTAGGGTGTCCCTGGAAAAATGCAGGTTTGTGAGAAAAGTGCAGGCGGAGACATGATGTTGGCTTCATCTTGCCTTCAGATCTGTTCATCTTGTATCATTTTTAAAAAACACAGCAAGCAAGGGTTACTCCAAGCGGAGTCTCCCTTTTTTTCCAAAAATTGGGCCCCACACAGACACCTTATCAGTGGCAGCACTTGTGCCCTAGTTGCAAACAGGATGTTTTGATTTGCATCAAGCACATTCCAAATCCACAAGCATTTACTCTCCCCAGGATGACACAGGGGTAGTAAATTCCTTCTGGATCCATGACTTGTTCATTTTGATGAACGTCAGTCTGTCCACATTGTCACTGGACAGACGCGTGCGCTTATCTGTCAGCACACACCCAGCAGCACTGAAGACACGTTCAGAGACAACGCTGGCAGCTGGACACGACAAAATCTTCGAGGCGTAACTGGAGAGCTCTTGACATTTTTCTAGATTTGAAGCACAAAAGGAGCAAGGCTCCATTTGCAAAGTCATTGCATCGATGTTCATTTGGAGATACTCCTGTATCATCCTCTCCATCCGTTGACTATGTGTCAGACTTGTTGTCTCTGGTGGCCTTGCAAAGGAGGGTCTAAAAAAATTATGAAAAGATTCCATAAAATTGCTGTTACCAGCACCAGATACGGTCCTACTGGTACGGGTAGACTGTTGAAGATGACGAGGCCGTCCCATGTTTGTCAAGTTACAACTGGGAGAATCACTCCCTTCACCTGCACGGTTGTTTGGTGGAAAAGCCGAGCTAAGATCGAGTAACAGCTTCTGCTGATACTCCTGCATACGTGCGTCCCTTTCTATGGGTGGAATTATGTCACAAAATTTGGACTTGTCCCGGGGATCTAATAGTGTGGCAAGCCAGTAGTCATCATCACTTCTAATTTTGACAATACGAGGGTCATGTTGGAGGTAGTGCAACAAGAAGGCACTCATGTGTCTTGCGCAGCCATGCGCACCAAGTCCACGCTGTGTTTGTGGCATAGAGGTGCTAACCGTTCTTTCTTCCTCTGTCATCTCCCCCCAACCTCTTTCAACTGAAATTTGACCAAGGTCCCCCTCATCTGCTGAGTCTTCCATGTCCATGGACAGTTCGTCCTCCATATCTTCATGTCCTCCTGCACCTTCCTCAACATCTCACCTGCTACCATGCGCCCTTGTTGATCCCTGTCCCCCATGGTCCCATGCCTGCCGCGTTGGTGATGATGAACGTCTGGACCTTGGTGATGTTGTTGTGTCTTGCGCATATGAATCCTCCTGTAGTTCCTCCCCTTCCTGTTGTCCCACCCCCTGACTACGAATAGTGTTTAGCGTGTGCTCCAGCATGTAAATGACTGTAATCGTCATGCTGATAATGGCATTGTCAGCGCTAAACATATTCGTCGCCATGTCGAAACTGTGCAGAAGGGTGCATAGGTCCTTGATCTGAGATCACTCCATCAGGGTGATCTGCCCCACTTCTGCATCTCGTTGGCCCAGGCTATACATCATGACGTATTGCACCAGGGCTCGCCGGTGCTGCCACAGTCGCTGTAACATGTGGAGAGTTGAATTCCAGCGTGTCGCCACATCGCATTTCAGGCGATGAACCGGCAGGCCGAAAGACTTCTGGAGCGATGCAAGTCGCTCAGGTGCGGCGGTTGAACGGCGGAAGTGAGCACTGCAGACAGTTTCCGTGCCCTGGTCAGAAGGCCATCTAGGCCGGGATAGTGTGTTAAAAATTGCTGGACAACAAGGTTAAACACGTGAGCCATACAAGGCACGTGTGTCACCTTGCCCAGGCGAAGGGCCGCACCCAGGTTTGCAGCATTGTCGCACACGGCCTTACCAGGCTGCAGGTTGAGTGGAGACAACCATTTATCAAAATCAGTCTCCAGAGCTGCCCACAACTCAGTCGCTGTGTGACTCCTATTTCAAAGACATGTCAAGCTAAAGACCGCCTGATGCCGTTGCGCTCTGCTACCAGCATAGTAATGAGGGGTGCGTGATTCCTTCTGCGCAGTGAGAACGCTGGTGGCCTGACCAGGCAGGCTTGGGGCGGAGGTGGAGGACCCAGATGAGGTGGAGGATGCAGAAGCAGTGGCGGAACTTGGACAGACAGAGGATTGACACACAAGTCGTGGGGACGGCAAGACTTGTGCAGCAGACCCTTCACCATCTATCACCATAGTTACCCAGTGGCCAGTCAGCGACATGTAACGTCCCTGTCCATGCTTACTGGTCCAAGTATCGGTGGTGAAATGCACCCGTTCACACACAGAGTTTCTCAAGGAAGCGGTGATGTTGTGTGCGACATGCTGGTGTAGCGCGGGCACACCTTTCTTAGAGAAGTAGTGGCGACTAGGCATCTGGTACTGGGGCACAGCGACAGACAAAAGGTCTCTAAAATCCTGTGTGTCCACTAGGCGGAAAGGCAGCATTTCTGTAGTCAACAGCTTACAGAGGGATAGAGTCAACCTCTTCGCTTTGTCATGGGTCGCAGGAAGTGGCCTTTTATTTGACCACATCTGAGGGACAGAGATCTGGCTGCTGTGTGTAGACGGTGTTGAGTCGGGTGTCCCTGGAAAAATGCAGCTTTGTGAGGAAAGTGCAGGCGGAGACATGATGTTGCCTTCATCCAAAGTTGGTGCTATCGATGTCTGAGAGAGCTGTACACACTCACTTGTTTCCCCTTCCAAACCAACTGACGACCTACCAAGCAAACTGCCTGTTGCGGTTACAGTGGTGGAAGTTGTGGGTGGAAAAACAGGTGTGACAGCTGTCCCCACAGTCCTAGAAGATGACGAGCGCGCGGATGCACTGGAAGGGGCAGGCGGTGGATGGTTCGCTCCGCTAGGCCGCATTGCAGCACGGTGAGCTTCCCATCGGGCCATATGATATTTATTCATGTGACGATTCATGGAAGAAGTTGTCAAACTGCTGAGGTTTTGACCTCTACTAAGAGAACCATGACAAATTTTACAGATCACATAATTTGGGCGATCTTTTTCTATGTCAAAAAAGGACCTGGCTAGGCAAGGCTTAGAGGCCATGCGACCTGTTGATCCACCCCGAATAATGCTCAGAGGCAGAGTGGTGGCTGAGGATGCAGTTGTAGACGTGCTACCAGTGCTCCGACTGTGTCCAGGAAGGCGCCAGGTTACTTCGACGTCGGTTGCATCCTCCTCCACCGCCTCTGTTGACCTCCTCGAGTGTCTGCCTGTGGGTTGACAGTAGGTGTGATCTAGAACTTAATCATCAATTGTTGTGTTTGCACTCCCCTACCCCTCAGACCGAGTTTCTTCTTGCCCTGACCGAATATTTAAGTTGTCATCCCAATCGGGTATCTGCGTCTCATCTTCATCAGTATGTTCCTCATTGCCTATAACCACAGTTGTTGGAAAGGCAGCATTTTGGTAGCCAACAGTTTGCATATGATGAAAGTCAACCTCCAAGCCATTTCATGCCCTTCTAAAAGCATGTAAAACACAGCGAGGGGACTCCAACCACAGTCTCCCTCGTTGCCACTAACTGGGCCACACACACCCCACTTGACTGGCATCGGTTGAGCCCCCTTTTGAAAAAGAAAAAGATGCTTTGCATGAAGCACTCTCAAAAATACGCGTGCCTTTCCCGTCCCCTGGCTGACCCAGGGGAAGAAAAGTCCTCTGAGAGCCATGACTTGTTCATCTTGGTTCTTTTAGAGACACAGCGAGGGGACTCCAACCACAGTCTCCCTCGTTGCCACTAACTGGGCCACACACACCCCACTTGACTGGCATCGGTTGACCCCCCCTTTTGACAAAGAAAAAGATGCTTTGCATGAAGCACTCTCAAAAATACGCGTGCCTTTCCCGTCCCCTGGCTGACCCAGGGGAAGAAAAGTCCTCTGAGAGCCATGACTTGTTCATCTTGGTTCTTTTAGAGACACAGCGAGGGGACTCCAACCACAGTCTCCCTCGTTGCCACTAACTGGGCCACACACACCCCACTTGACTGGCATCGGTTGACCCCCCCTTTTGACAAAGAAAAAGATGCTTTTCATGAAGCACTCTCAAAAATACGCGTGCCTTTCCCGTCCCCTGGCTGACCCAGGGGAAGAAAAGTCCTCTGAGAGCCATGACTTGTTCATCTTGGTTCTTTTAGAGACACAGCGAGGGGACTCCAACCACAGTCTCCCTCGTTGCCACTAACTGGGCCACACACACCCCACTTGACTGGCATCGGTTGAGCCCCCTTTTGAAAAAGAAAAAGATGCTTTGCATGAAGCACTCTCAAAAATACGCGTGCCTTTCCCGTCCCCTGGCTGACCCAGGGGAAGAAAAGTCCTCTGAGAGCCATGACTTGTTCATCTTGGTTCTTTTAGAGACACAGCGAGGGGACTCCAACCACAGTCTCCCTCGTTGCCACTAACTGGGCCACACACACCCCACTTGACTGGCATCGGTTGAGCCCCCTTTTGAAAAAGAAAAAGATGCTTTGCATGAAGCACTCTCAAAAATACGCGTGCCTTTCCCGTCCCCTGGCTGACCCAGGGGAAGAAAAGTCCTCTGAGAGCCATGACTTGTTCATCTTGGTTCTTTTAGAGACACAGCGAGGGGACTCCAACCACAGTCTCCCTCGTTGCCACTAACTGGGCCACACACACCCCACTTGACTGGCATCGGTTGACCCCCCCTTTTGACAAAGAAAAAGATGCTTTTCATGAAGCACTCTCAAAAATACGCGTGCCTTTCCCGTCCCCTGGCTGACCCAGGGGAAGAAAAGTCCTCTGAGAGCCATGACTTGTTCATCTTGGTTCTTTTAGAGACACAGCGAGGGGACTCCAACCACAGTCTCCCTCGTTGCCACTAACTGGGCCACACACACCCCACTTGACTGGCATCGGTTGAGCCCCCTTTTGAAAAAGAAAAAGATGCTTTGCATGAAGCACTCTCAAAAATACGCGTGCCTTTCCCGTCCCCTGGCTGACCCAGGGGAAGAAAAGTCCTCTGAGAGCCATGACTTGTTCATCTTGGTTCTTTTAGAGACACAGCGAGGGGACTCCAACCACAGTCTCCCTCGTTGCCACTAACTGGGCCACACACACCCCACTTGACTGGCATCGGTTGACCCCCCCTTTTGACAAAGAAAAAGATGCTTTGCATGAAGCACTCTCAAAAATACGCGTGCCTTTCCCGTCCCCTGGCTGACCCAGGGGAAGAAAAGTCCTCTGAGAGCCATGACTTGTTCATCTTGGTTCTTTTAGAGACACAGCGAGGGGACTCCAACCACAGTCTCCCTCGTTGCCACTAACTGGGCCACACACACCCCACTTGACTGGCATCGGTTGACCCCCCCTTTTGACAAAGAAAAAGATGCTTTTCATGAAGCACTCTCAAAAATACGCGTGCCTTTCCCGTCCCCTGGCTGACCCAGGGGAAGAAAAGTCCTCTGAGAGCCATGACTTGTTCATCTTGGTTCTTTTAGAGACACAGCGAGGGGACTCCAACCACAGTCTCCCTCGTTGCCACTAACTGGGCCACACACACCCCACTTGACTGGCATCGGTTGAGCCCCCTTTTGAAAAAGAAAAAGATGCTTTGCATGAAGCACTCTCAAAAATACGCGTGCCTTTCCCGTCCCCTGGCTGACCCAGGGGAAGAAAAGTCCTCTGAGAGCCATGACTTGTTCATCTTGGTTCTTTTAGAGACACAGCGAGGGGACTCCAACCACAGTCTCCCTCGTTGCCACTAACTGGGCCACACACACCCCACTTGACTGGCATCGGTTGAGCCCCCTTTTGAAAAAGAAAAAGATGCTTTGCATGAAGCACTCTCAAAAATACGCGTGCCTTTCCCGTCCCCTGGCTGACCCAGGGGAAGAAAAGTCCTCTGAGAGCCATGACTTGTTCATCTTGGTTCTTTTAGAGACACAGCGAGGGGACTCCAACCACAGTCTCCCTCGTTGCCACTAACTGGGCCACACACACCCCACTTGACTGGCATCGGTTGAGCCCCCCTTTTGACAAAGAAAAAGATGCTTTGCATGAAGCACTCTCAAAAATACGCGTGCCTTTCGCCTCCCCTGGCTGACCCAGGGGAAGAAAAGTCCTCTGAGAGCCAGGTCCACATTGTCAGTGGACAGACACGTGTGCTTATCTGCCAGCAGACCCCCAGCAGCACTGAAGACAGGTTCCGAGAGAACGCTGGCTGCAGGACACGACAAGATCCTCAAGGCGTACGTGGCGAGCTCAGGCAATTTATCCAGATTGGAAGCCTAAAATGAGCAGGGCTCAAGTTGCACAATAATGGAATCGATGTTTCTTTGCATATACTCATATATCTGTGTGTCTCCCTCTTTTTCCTTGTCCAGCTGTTTTGTTTTCACATGAGTATATGTCCTTGTCACTTTCCCATGTGTTTGTGTTATGTTGTGAGTTGTTTGTCACCTTTTGGACACCTTTCAGGGTGTTTTCTAGGTGTTTTACTGTGTTTGTGATTGCCTGCCATTGTTTCCTATGGGCTCGAGTTCGGTTCGTCGAACGTTCGACGAGCCGAACTCGAGCCAGACCCCCCGTTCGGCGAACCGCCTCGAGCCGAACCGGGACCGGTTCGCTCATCTCTACTTGTAATTGCTCATAAAATACATTTGGTAGAGAAGAGAAATAGACAGGGAATCTTGCCGACCATAGAAGCTTACATTCTAAATGAGAGAGAGAACCATGCTGATTATAAAATCTTACACTCTACTGGAGAGAGAGAATAATGCTGATCATAAACCTTACACTTTACAGGAAAAGGAGAACTTTGCTTTTCATAAAACCTTACACTCTACTGGAGAGAGAGAACCATGCTGATCATAAAACCTTACACTCTACAGGAGAGAGAACCCTGCTGATCATAAAACCTTACACTCTACAGGAGAGAGAGAACCATGCTGATAATAAAACCTTACACTCTACAGGAAAAGAAGAACTCTGCTGCTCATAAAACCTTACACTCTCCAGGAGGGAGAGAACCATGCTGATCATAAAAACTTACACTCTACAGGAGGTAGAGAACCATGCTGATTATAAAACCTTACATTCTACAGGAAAAGAAGAACTCTGCTGATCATAAAAGCTTACACTCTGCAGGAGAGGTAGAACCATGCTGATCATAAAACCTTACACTCTACAGGAGGGAGAGAACCATGCTGATCATAAAACCTTACACTCTATAGTAGGGAGAGAACTATGCTGATCATAAAACCTTACACTCTACAGGAGGGAGAGAACCCTTCTGATCATAAAACCTTACATTCTACTAGAGAGAGAGAACCATGCTGATCATAAAACCTTACACTCTACAGGAGGGAGAGAACCATGCTGATTATAAAACCTTACATTCTACAGGAAAAGAAGAACTCTGCTGATCATAAAAGCTTACCCTTTATGTGTAGGGCAGAAAAAGGATCCTGCAGACCATAAGAGTTACAGGCAAAAGAGAGGGGGGGGGGGGTTCTTAGAAGCTACAGAAAAGAGAATTTTACCCAGTGACTCTGGAAATGGAAAATGTTGTACAAACTGCTCAACTGGGAACTGTGTAGGGAGTGCCAAACACATTACAAGGCATGATAATCTGTAAAATGTCATATCTGCAAGACATTATGAGGAAGCTTGTGCACAATGATCTATGATGCTTCAACAATTTGGGAAAGGATGCTGGACAAGTAGTTTTAATCTCAAAATGTTTGAATTTGCTTGAAACCTCGATTTTCAGGTAATTCAACTCGAATACAATCCTGCACAATTTAATTCACTTGTCTTTATTGAGTAGTGTGTTTAACTGTAATAAAAGGCAATTTGTTTGCGGAAAGGCTGGAATGTTTTACTATAATGTCAGCAGGCAACAATGAAGTACGGTGATAGTATGTTCGATTTCATGAAATTAGCTTTGAAATGTATAAAAAAAAAATGTTTTTTGTTATGTATACATTAAAAATTATTTTTTGTAATGTGTACTTTAAACGCATACACCGCTATATACACAAATATTGTCTGATATTTCAAACCTGCTATTCATTTCTGAACTGCAGTCTGAAACACACTCATTTTTAAAAGAGAAGCTATTATTCTGACTGAATGTTAATAGCAAATACTGAGCTGGAATAGATGAGTTTTAATAAATAAAAACTAAATAATTCTTATTGTTCATTCTATGGGGTGTTTAAAACTCAGTTTGGGTATTCAAAAATCTTCACACAATGCTATTCTTTCTGCCAATCTACTGCTCTTATTGGATGAAAAACATTTTCTATAGTATGAAAGAAAGAACTGGAAACATCTACCAGATTTTATTATTTTAGGTATGGGTATATTTTTTAAATAACTTTGTCTCAGCCTTTGAAGTTTAGCATTGTTTTCTATCTTATACTAGGTAAAACTTAAGTTAATAAACCATAATAGTTTATTTTAATTACTGGACATTTTTTTTACCAGAGAGTGTACACTTTCTTCAAGTTTCCTATAACACAAATAGCAGCAAAATTCAATAATGATTAATGAGAATAAAAAAATCCTATAATACATGTTTAAAGACTCCCCATTTATGTTCAGTATTCTCCATCAAAGTGTTTGTCAGAAAACTCTTGTAAAACACTTTGAAATGTCAAAATACACAACTCACAAAAAGTTAGGGATATTTGGCTTTCAGGTTAAATTTCAGGATGATCCTAAAATGCTCTCTAACTTTTTCAGGTGAACTTAATGTGATTTTAAATGTACTTATCCAACTGTTCAGTGTTTCAGTAGTTTTTGCGCAACTTGCTGTTCTCTAAAAAGGAGCTTAACAGCAAAATTCACAACAGGTGTTTAGTCCATGAATCACCCAATACATTTCGGAATTCAATTAGAATTGGTATTTAACCAGTCCCCCTCATCATGCTGTTCAGACTTTGACATCATGAGGCCAAGATGATACTTAACAATTGATAAACACTACCTCGCCATTAAGAGGCTTCAAGCAGGATGTCCCCAGACAGAAGTGGCAATGTCAGAGAGTTTCATCAGCAAGTTACAACAGAAATACAGAGAGACTGGAAGAGTCACAGAAAGGCATAGAAATGGATGTCCTTTGACTACAGATCAGACTGATGACCGCTTCATTGTGAACAATGCCCTTTGGAACTGGATAATAACGGCAACAAAACTCTAGGCACATTTAAGTGTAGTGAGAGGCACCCAAGTGTTACATCAGACAATTCAAAACCATTTACATCAGCATGGTCTGCATGCTAGGCAACCTGCAAGGGTACCTGACCACACCACAAGACACAGGATTAATCTTCTTGCTGGACAAGTGACCAGTGGGTCTCAGTACAGTTCACTGATGGAAGTCAAATCACGCTGAGCAGAAATGATGACAGCCCACCATTGTGGAGATGTCAAGGAGAGCACTGTGCATCAGCCACTGTTGTCACCAGATGAGCTTTTGATGGTGGCGGTGTCATGGTGTGGGCAGATGTCTCTAGTCAACATAGAACTGCCCTACACTTTGTGAAAGGTACAGTGAAATGGTGACTTAGCTGATCCTTTCACAATTTGAAGGAGGAAAATAGGAAAAAAATGTTTTTGTGTTAAAATGAGGGTCCTTTTTATAATCCTAGTGCCTCTTATATTTGCTCACCAGGGGGGTGGCTGTGGTGGAGTGGCTCAGGAAGAACACAGGAGACAGAGTAGGCGATGCTGCGGGCTCGGAGGAGGGGGTGTCATGGCTCAAGAGGGTCAGTGGGAATAGGGTCAGCGACACTGCGGGCTCGTGTGGTTTCACAGCAGTGGGCGTCATTGATCTGCCGATGTGCTTCGGCCGTTAACGTGATGGACTTTAAGTAAATGGCCTCAGAAGCAGCGCATGCATAGATTGGCAACCATTTTCTTGAAGTCCATCATGTCAACCTCTGGCGATTCCAAGCAGCCCACAGATCAATGCTGCCCACTGCCGTGACAACCCACAAGCCCGCAGTATCACCAACCCTCTGTTACAGCACACTGACCCTCCTGAGCTGCTCAACTGCAGTGACACCCCCTCGGAGCCCTCAGTATTGCCAACCCTGTACCACCACTGCCCCCCCCCCCAAGCCATATGCAGTTTCTAAGATGCACCCTCATTTTTCTCCCAGTTTTGGGGGAAAAATATGCATCTTACAAACTGGAAAATACAGTATGTGTCTCCAAAAAACTCTTTGAAAGCATGCCTTCCTATCCAATAAAAACACTATCTTTAATAACTTCTCTGGTGGGAAATTAGGAGATGGACACGCAAAAAATAATCTATATACGTTAATTTATTACAACCAACTGGTACCTCCTCGCAGCTGAGGCCAGTGGCAAATATGTCCTTCCACAGGCTATAACTTTGGTACAGTGGGGCACAGAAGAAAACTAAAAACCATTTCAGACTTAATGGACCAGCACCAATTGTAGGAGGTGCCAAGTTTAATTTAACAAATCCAGTGAAAGGTTCTGTATAAGTCACAAATTCCCAAGCTGTTCACTTCAACAGATTTTAAAACCTATTGATGAAATTAAAATGATGCACAAAATATATTCCCTTCCCATTCTGAATAAACATTTTTATGATGTAATTATGTTTTCCCCTTCTTACCATCCAGTTACTAATTCTGGATCAATATTTTTATCTTGTGGGGATATTGTAATTAATGTAATAGAGAAGGCTACATATGCTTTGTTCTACGGATGAACAGATGTTCCTGTCAAATAATGAGAAATTGTTATTGTATACTGCACAATAAAATGTCATAGCATCTCTTTCAATAAATTTGTAGAATTGAGGTTGTTTTTTGTAGTATTGCATATGATTTAACCTCTTAGTTGCAGAACCAATTTTGGCCCTAATACCCAAGGCCATTTTCCAAATCTGAATTGTTCCTTTAAGTTGTAATAACAACATTATAACATTAGCAAATAATGACATTAGTATATGAAATTAAATATATATATATTTTTTAATTAAAATGTTGATTTAATCACATTTTTTTTTGCTAAAATATTATTTTAGCCTGAAATTTTTATTCTCTCAGGTGGTAATTACACAAAATTAACCTCAAAATTTGTTTAACGATTTAACAATTTCTACCAAACGTGGCAATATCCTACAACCAAAATGAGTTGTACAATACTGTTTGAGCACACAACAGGACTCAAATCAAAAGGAGTACCATTGGGCTTTTAGAAAACAGATTTTGTTTGATTAAATTCTGGGTGCAATTTACAGAGTCTATCAGATGCCAGAACAGTGAAACCCCACAAGTAAGCCCATTCTAAAATCTATACGGCTAAACAAAGCGGTACCCTGTGAGAGTGGGGATGATGTCAGTAACCTTACATGATCTCACTGGTTATAATGATCATAGAGGGCAGCATCCCACCCAAAGATTCCCAAGAGTGGTGAGGTCATATAAGGTTGCTGAAGCCAGCACCAGTGAGAAAATCCAGGGCTGGTGCTCACTGGCAATAAACTATGGACCCTAGGTCTGAGAACATTCTCAGAACAAGACTCTATAGGAATCGATGGGCGTAGTGGGATATTACCTGGGGATTATCGTCAAACTTTCCAGGTTTTTTCACTCTTTAATTAATTGGTAAACGAGGGCATATGGGAGAGTCTTTAGTCACACAAAGTGTTTTTTTCTGTGTTTTTCTAATTATTCACTTGATGGGTTATTAATGGGAGTGTGAGATAGACCCCTATTTTTTTTAATAACCCCTGGGCTTGATGTCAGCTGTCAATTCCCAATCAGGATGAGCAGGGAAAAGCACTACATTTTGCACTTCTAATGGATGCGCTACTTCTGGGGCGGCCGAAAGTTGCTATTTTTAGGCTGGGAAGGGACAAATAACCATGGACCTTTTCACCCTGATTATACCAGGCCCCAGCTGTCTGCTTTACTTTTGCTGGTTGTCAAAAGTTAGTATTACCCCATGCCATTTTTTCCTATTTGTCTAAATAATTAAGGCATTGGATCTCTTCTATTTTTGATAACCAGTCAAGATGGGCTTCAGCCCACAGCTGTATGTTTTTCCTGAGCTTAATATCAGCAAAGATGGAACTGCAGCTGTACATTACCTAGACCAAAAGCTACTACTCCTGCAGGATACAGCTAAGTCCCCACTAGAGGGAGGCATCACAGGTGCAGGAGGAGCAAGTCACACACACTTCCAAACATGGAGGGGGCGATTGCTGGATGATAAAACTGATGGCTTGCATAGATTACTGTTCACACATGCAGGTCCACAGTCACAAACACGCGACGCCCATACTCTTAGATCTGGCCGGCTGCCAAGCCGTACTCCACTGCGCATCATACAGGGACAGAAACACTAATATGCAAGGCCTAACAGAAAGGGGCTATATATATTATATATAGTGTAGGGACCTACAAGCTTGAGGTTCCTGTGACGAGGGTTGTAGGCTTCCGTCTTATGACCATAACACTAACAAAAAAAAACTCATATTTTTTTGTACAGGATACAGCCAGGCCCCTTTCTATTAGTGTACCACCCCGGGGCTCGGCCGGCTGCCCTGTATGAAGCGCAATGGAGTACAGCTTGGCAGCCTGCCTGATCTAAGAGTATGAGCGTCGCCTAATAGGCTGCGGGTTTGTGACTGTGCATCTGCAAGTGTGAACAGCGCTCTATGCAAGCCATCAGTGTGCAGTTTTACCATCCAGCAATCGCCCCCTCCATGTTTGGAAGTGTGTGTGTGTGTGTGATTTGCTGCTCCTGCACCTGTGATGCCTCCCTCTAGTGGGGGCTTAGCTGAATCCTGCAGGAGTAGTAGTTTTTGGCCTAATTAACGTACAGCTGCAGTTCTATCTTTGCTGTAAGTAATTATTCCTCTTTTTTGTAGCTTTTTTTATATTATATATAGTGTAGGGACCTACAAGTATGAGGTTCCCGTGACGAGGGTTGTATGCTTCCATCTTATGGCCATATCACTAACAAAAAACCCTCAGATTTTTTTGTACAGGTTACAGCCAGGCCCCTTTCTGTTAGGCCTTGTGTTACGGTATGGCTAGCTGATAGACTAATAGATGGAGAAATACGCCAATCAGAAGTCAAGGTCCACCGTGCAGTGATGTTATGGCTGCTGCTGGTAGATAGGTGCCTGAACTGCAACTAGGAAAATGCTACTAAATATCAGACTCCCTTGAGTTAAAGAACCCACAGGGAGGAAAGTAAAGGTAAGAACATGAACTCTATTAAAACACAGAGAGGTATGGAGTATAACTATAGTAATGGCAACTCTGTTACTGCACAGGGCGCCAAGGCATGAGATCTCATGTTACAGATCACACGGATGCTCTAATATAAACTCTACCGAGCACTGTTATTTCATAGCGTCAGGTTACGACTTATCACTTGTGTTACTTCACAGAAGCAAATATATATATGCGGCATACACAGTACAAATAGGGGATATTTAGTGGACACTAACCGTATCCCACAATGGAAGAGACTCAAAGGGTGTGTAGAGGAGTCAATGAGGTCACTAGCTCCTATCAAGGACTACTGTGGAGTTCCACCAGCCAACCACCAGTGAACCCAATACTAGCATAGTCCAGAAGGTCTGCCTAACCGGCAGCTGACCCTAAATCAGTCTGATGTGACCGCGACGCCTTGCCCTACACCTGCCTCCTAACCCTGTATGCGGTCATGTGGGTGCCCAAGGCTTATATAACCTAAGGACAGCCCACAAGATGGAGATCCCCATGGCCCGGCCAAACCATAACCAATGAGTGGTCTTCCATGTGACCACACATCACTGATGATGTCACTGTGGCCAATGGGATCATGCCATGTCATCTGTGATGTCACTACGGCCAATGGGATCGCACCACATCATCTGTGATGTCACCACGACCAATGGGATTGCGCCACGTCATCTGGACCCCTGATGCACCAAGTGCCTGAGCATGCTCAGAAATAGAGTTGAGCGATGTTCGAGGTTCGAGGTTCACCAATTTCATGTTCGAGTGATTTTGGGGGTGCTTGAGATCGAACTCGAACTCCAGCTTTTTGCTAAAAGCTCGACAGATCGAGTTACTTTCGAGAACGGCTCGATCACCAAAAGCGTGGCTTTTTACAGCTACAGTGTGCAGGGAACCATCGCTGGCAGCCTGCGGTAAGCTGGTAACCAAGATAAATATCGGGTATCCAAGCAAAGCGCTTTGCTTGGTAACCCGATATTTACCCTAGTTACGTGTGAAGGGAGCCGACACTTCCCCGCTGGGCTCCGCCCCCTCCTGCACTCGGCATGTACACACACACACACTCACACTCACCTGTCCCCAGCCATGCAGTCCCTGGCACTGACGTCCTCAGCGCCACATGGCCCCGCTAGGCTCCACCCACTTCGCACTCCGCCGCCCGCACACATGGCCCCACTAGGCTCCACTTACTTCGCACTCCGCACACATTACCCCGCTTAGCTCTACCCAACTCGCACTCCGCACACATTACCCCGCTTAGCTTCACCCACCTTGCCCTCTGCACACATTACCCTGCTTAGCTCCACCCACCTCGCACTCCAAACACATTACCCCGCTTGGCTCCACCCACCTGGCACTCTGCACACATTACCCTGCTTGGCTCCACCCACCTCGCACTCCGCACACATTACCCTACTTGGCTGCACCCACCTGGCACTCTGCACACATTACCCCGCTTAGCTCCACCCACCTTGCACTCCGCACACATGGCCCCGCTCGGCTTACCTGCGGTGATGAAGTCCTGCCCTCCTGACCTCAGCGCTGTCACTGTCCTCCATGGCTGCCGCTTGTCACATCTCCTCCTCTCGCTGCCGACCCGAGACTGTGACTAGCGGTGACGTCACAGGCTCCCACGATACTTGGCTGTGAAGGCGGCGGTCATTGAAGTCAGTGACAGCTCTGCTATCAGCAGTGCAGGAGATCGTCACCGCAGGTAATGTACCTCGCTCCTGACAGCAGCACTTGTCATGCCCTGCAGTGACCTGGGCTGACCTATTGATGTTAGCTCAGGTCACTGCTCTCCCAGCCAATGGGGAACATTCTGTTCTTCATTGACTGGGACAGTGACTATGGTATGGATCATCATGGGGACCCCTTGGATTACAGCAGACCTGGATTTGTTTTTCTTTCTAATAAATTGGTGAAAGAGGGAATGTTTTGGGCAGTGTTTTTTCAAATAAAAATGTGTTTGTCGTCTATTTGTTTTTTATTACTGACTGGGTTGTGATGTCGGGTATCTGATAGATGCCTGACATGACAAACCCAGGGCTTGATGCCAGGTGACATTACACGTCTGGTATTAACCCCATATATTACCCCGTTTGCCACCGCACCAGGGCAACAAGATGAGCTGGAGCGAAGCACCAGGATTGGCGCATCTAATGGATGCGCCACTTCTGGGGTGGCTGCGGCCTGCTATTTTTAGGCTGGGTAGAGTCCAATAACCATGGACCTCCCTAGTCTGAGAATATCAGACCCCAGCTGTCCTCTTTACCTTGGCTGGTGATCCAATTTTGAGGGGACCCACACGAGGTTTTTTTTTTAATTATTTATTTAATTTAAAATAACAGCGTGGGGTACCCTCAGTTTTGGATTACCAGCCAAGGTGAAGCTGCCAGCTGTAGTAAGCAGGGTGCAGCCATCTGCTTTACCCTAGCTGGCTACAAAAATAGGGGGAACCCCACGTCATTTTTTTTTAAATGTATTTTTTTTTTGGCTAAATACAAGGCTAAGCACCCCTTAGTGCCACATGAAAGGCACCAAAGGGTGCAAAATTACAAAATGCAGGAGAGTGGGACATTATGTGTCTTTCTGCCATTATAATGACAGAAAAGACTGATATGAAGTGTACAAGCACAAGAAAATCACCAGAACGCTCTACGCTGTGAAAAGCAGTAGAAAATGGCACTGGAGTGAACATGTGACTGCTTCATGTAGGTTGAAGCTATTGATCCTGGGTAAATTAATGTATTTTCCCTCCTTCAGTTTTTTTGCAGTACGCAAAAAAAAAACGAAGGGACACGGATGACAAACGGATGACATACGGACCGTATACGGAACGAAAAACGAATGCCACACGGATGCACCCGTGAAAAAAAGGACCGTTTTTTGCGGACCACAAAAACGGATCGTTCGTGTGAATGTAGCCTTATTCTGATCTGCCATTTATAAACGGCAGGCAGAAATAAGTGAATAGCACCCCCCAGCGTCAGAAAATCTCCGGGGTTTTAAGGGGTAGCTGAGACCCTGGAGATCATGATTCAGGCCGGTTTTTCCGGTGCCCGCTCACGTGATCACCGGTATACACCGTACACCGATGATCACGTTACAGTAAATGACAGCACCGGTAAAAAATTATTTATCTCCCATCTGGCATGAACAAACATGTCAGATGGTAGATAAATCTCCTCCCCGGTCCCCCAGAGTCACCAAAGTGCCTCCCCTGACCCCCTCCCGGAAATCCAAGATGGCCACGTGCACAGCAGCGCGCCGGCCGCATTCACCCTACTCCTCTGATTTCTGTCGCTTGTGCCATGACACATGCGACAGAAAACTCCTCGCCAGGCCCTGTCAGGTCACCCCCTATAACCTCACCGGTGTTCCCCGGTGTCCCACGGTACCTGTGCAGCATTGATCCCCTGCAGCCCCCTCCTTCACAATAGACGCTGCCGCATGCACAGAGAGGCTGTCAGCTCAGCTTCCTGTGTTCAGGCACAGTGAGTGGCGGTAACCATGTACCTGTAAGCAACTGCAATGCCCTGGTAATGAGGTAAGGAACATAGTTGATCAGGAGAGCTATTCTATATTTCCAAATGGAGGTATTTGATTTTATAGTTGCCCTGCTGAACAACTACCAAACATGAGAGTCCGTTATACACCACAAGAAAACATGTCTAAATAGCAAGCTCTGTTGTGTAGTATTCATTCAGCAGGATAACTGGACTTAAAGGGGTATTCCATCTCCAAGATCCTATCCCCAATATATAGTAGGTGGAATAGCAATAATATAAGCAAATACCAATATTTGGAAACATAGAATAGTTCTCTTGATTAGGCATGCCCTTACCTCATGAGCAAGGCATTGCAGCTATGGTAGCAACAATTACGACATGGACTCTGCTGCTGTGGACCCGGGGAGAGTGGGTGCAGATTCATTGCACCCACACTCCTCACATGGAGGGTCTGCACTCCTAGAAAATGAGGGATACATTCCCTGAGCGTGTCCCCCCATATTCTAGACGGACCAGAGTCATCGTGGGACCCCCTTATTTTTTTCCTTACAATAAATTGGTGAAAGAGGGAATGTTTTGGGGAGTGTTTTTTCAAATACATTTTTTTGTCTATTTTTTTGTTAGTACTGACAGTTTGTGATGTCGGGTATCTGATAGACGTCATGACATTACAAACTGCTGGGCTTGATGTCAGGTGACCTTACAGCTAGTATCCACCCCATTTATTACCCCGTTTGCCACTGCACCAGGGCACGGGATGAGCTGGGGTGAAGCGCCAGGATTGGCGCATCTAGTAGATGCGCCATTCTGGGGCACCTGCGGTCTGCTATTTTTAGGCTGTAAAGTGCTAATAACTATGGACCTTCCCACCCTGAGAATACCAGACCACAGCTGTCCGCTTTACCTTGGCTGGTGATCCAATTTGGGGGGGGGACCCTACTTTTTTTGTAATTATTATTATTTATAAAATAATTATAAAAAAAGAGCCTGGGGTGACCTCCACATTGGATCCCCAACCACGGTAAAGCTGCCAGTTGTGGTTTTCAGGCTACAGCCGTCTGCTTTACCCTAGCTGGCTATCAAAAATGGGGGGACCCCACGTCATTTTTTTTTTACTATTTTTTTAAATAAAAAAAATTAATGGGCTTCCCTGTATTTTGAATCCCAGCCAAGGTAACGCCAGGCAGATGGGGGCGGCAACACGTAGCTGTCTGCTTTAACTGCGCTGAGAATCAAAAATACCGCGGGGCGCTACGTCATTTTTTTTAATGATTTATTTTTACAGCAGTGTCCTGTCAGGCAATCAATATATAGGAAAGCCCATTTTTTTTTAGTTATTTAAATAAATAATAAAAAAAAATATATATGGGCTCCCGCTGCATTTTTTGTATTGCTAGGTAAGGGTAATCCAAGCAGCTACTGGCTGCTAACCCCCACTGCTTGGTGTTACCTTCACTGGCAATGGAAAATCCAGGGAAGCATTTTTTATTTTTTTTTCCCAAAAATCTAAAAAAAAAAAAAATGAAGTGAGCTTCGCCATATTTTTGTATGCTAGCCAGGTACAGCAGGCAGGTACGGGCTGCCGCCAACTCCCAGCTGCCTATTTGTACCCGTCTGGGAACTAAAAATATAGGGAAGCCCTTTTTTTAATTATTTTATGAATTTCATAAAATGATTAAAAAAAAAAAAAAAACACGTAGGCTTTGCCCCATTTTTGTGTCCAGCCGGGTACAACTAGGCAGCTGGGGATTGGAATACATAGCGCAGGTTAGCCCGAGCTTTCTGGGCCCCCCTGCTGCGAATTTCAGTCCACAGCCGCCCCAGAAAATGGCGCTCTCATAGAAGCACCATCATCTGGCGCTGTATCCAACTCTTCCAGCTGCCCTGGTGACGGTGGCTACCTGGGTAATTATGAGTTAATACTAGCTTTGTTTTACTAGCTAGTATTAAGCCAGAGATTCTTAATGTCAGGCAAGTTTGACCCGGCCATTAAGAATCTCCAATAAAGGGTTAAAAAAATGACACCACACAGAGAAAAAATACTTTAATAGAAATAAATTCACAAACACACTTAGAGACAGACGGATTGCCATAGCAACGGTGCTCCAATCATGTGATTCCCAGTGCCATTGCTAGCGGTGACGTCACTGCTAACAGGCGCGTTGCTATGGAAACGGTGATCTCCGTTATTTACCGGCTGTATCAGCCGGTCAATAATGGAACGGGGAAGCAGAACGGGGAGTCGACCGTGTGCCAGAGCATGTCACCGGTACACGGCAATACACAAACGTGCACCGTGTACCGGAGAGTGCAATGACAGGACCTAGGACAGGACATGACGTCAAAGCCATGTGACCAGTCTGTAGCCAATGAGATAATTGACATGTGACATCTTGCATATTAGAGTTTCTGTCCCTGTATGATGTGCAGTGAAGTATGGCTTGGCAGCCCGCCTGATCTAAGAGTATGGGCTGCGAGTTTGTGACTGTGCATCTGCAAGTGTGAACAGCGCTCTATGCAAGCAATCAGTGTCCAGTTTTACCATCCAGCAATCGCCCTCTCCATGTTTAGAAGTGTGTGTGATGTGCTCCTCTTGCACCTGTGATTCCTCCCTCTAGTGGGGACTTAGCTGTATCCTGCAGGAGTAGTAGCTTTTAGCCTAGGTAACGAACAGCTGCAGTTCCATTTTTGCTGTAAGCAATGAGCTTAAAATCAAAAATAAGGTGGGAGCCCACGTCATTTTTTAAAATTATTTAATTATTTATTTTTACATGAATACAGCTTAGTGACTTCAACCAATCACAGACAACAGCACAGAAGATGGGCAGCGAGGGCATGTATAGCTGTCTGACTGCAACCACAGATTCTGATACAGATGGTGGGTGGTGGAAGCAGGGAGTATTATTGTAGTTTAATGAGCGGGCCCAGAGTCTGACTGCTGCCTTATCTTCGGGGACAGACAATATCTATAATTGTTCTAGAATAGCAAACGGGAGAAACGTGAAAGCTGGGCACCAACCACAGACCGCTCCACCAAAGACACGTGGCTATTCCATTATAATCCAGCATCTTTACAGGGCCGCTTACACCGGCAAAAAGGCATATACCCACGAGGGGTGCTCCTGCTAAGTACAGTACAGTCCACTAGAATAATCAGGAGAGCAGGGCACTCGCTTAGCGGTAGCCTTAAAAAATACCTTTATTGCAGCATACAGGTTATATCACTCTCGTGGGGGGGGGGGGGGGAAACAGACATCCGGCACAGCAGATGACGGCCGTTTCGTGCTCAGCAAGCACTTCAACAGATCTACCTCTACCTATTACTATAATTGTTCTAGACTTACCCCAATTTTGCCTCCTTTTGCAGTCCCCTAGCCCTTACTACCACCCTTTTACAGCCATTTTACAGCACAGACCTTCAACTTGTATGTGGTTCATTGTCCAGGGTCAAGTTCGGGTAAAGTTCAGTTCCTGAACCAATTTCTTTTTAAAGTCCGACCAAACCCGGCAAGCTTGAAAACCCACAGTTCGCTCATCTCTAGAAATAAACATATGTATAGCAAAACATATGTAATTGCAATAATTTTTCGGGAGAAATATTTCATTTTGTGTAACAATTTCAAGGGTACCAAGACTTTTGGCCATGACTGTATATATAAATAATAAATCTGGAAGTTGTACATTTAAATAAATAATTTTAATTGAATTGCAATATTCTAGTTCTAGAGTTTACAATTACAAAAAGATGCATTTTTTTATACTGTGTTTGCTGTACTGGATAAACAATTTGACAATTTTAAAGTATAGTGGAACCTTGGTTAATGAGAACAATCCGTTCTGGGACTGTGCTTGTTAACCAAGTTACTCGTTCAGCAAAGCAAGATTTCCCAAAGGAAATCATTGCAATGCAAACAATTCGTTCCACAACTTGTTAAATCTCCCATCCTTTTCCTCTATTGTGCCATTCCACACACGTTCAAACACGTTCAAACACGCACAAACACACACAAGCACGCGCACACACAAATTATGCTCAACTTACCTTCCGTTCCATCGCCGGCCTGCTGGATCTTGTAGTTCGCCAGTACGGGCTGTGTATCGGATAACCAAGGCGACTGATGCGGGACCTTCAGCTCCCAGCGCGCTGGCGTCAAAGGCAGGAGCCACTTGCCTCTGATTGGCCAGCGCGCTGCCTTTGAGTAGCGACTGACAGGGGATGTTTTTCCCTCGTCGCCGATGGATACCGGATACACATCCTGGAGCTGTGAACTACAAAAACCATGAGGCCGGCGATGGAACGGAAGGTAAGGTGAGCATAATGTGTACCTTCCGTTCCATCGCCGGCCTCCTGGGTTTTGTAGTCCGCAGGTACAGCATGTGTATTGGTCACGATGGTTACCCGATACATGCAAGTTCCAGGAGGCCGGCGAGGGAATGGATGGTAAGATGAGCATAATATGTGTGTGCGTGTGTGCGTGTTTGTGTGTGTTTGTGCGTGTTTGTGCGTGCTTGTGTGTGTTTGTGTGGACTGCAAGAGCAGGTTAGAGCGTGGTGGGCCTAAGGTATCTGGCTCGGCAACAGGTTGCCAGAACCTGTATAGGGACGCTATGGAGCTCAGGAATCAGCTTGAGGTGAGCTCAGGAGGTGTCCCCTCACCCCTCTCCCTAGCAACATTGTATCATTACTAGAGATGAGCGAACCGGTCCCGGTTCGGCTCGAGGTCGGTTCGCCGAACGGAGCTCCCGTTCGAGTTCGGCTCGTCGAACGTTCGACGAACCGAACTCGAACTGCATAGGAAACAATGGCAGGCAATCACAAACACATAAAAACACCTAGAAAACACCCTCAAAGGTGTCCAAAACGTGACAAACAACTCACAACACAACACAAACACATGGGAAAGTGACAAGGACATATACTCATGCGAAAACAAAACAGCTGGACAAGGAAAAAGAGGAGGACACACAGATATATGAGTATATGCAAGGAAACATCGATTCCATTATTGTGCAACTTGAGCCCTGCTCATTTTAGGCTTCCAATCTTGATAAATTGCCTGAGCTCGCCACGTACGCCTTGGGGATCTTGTCGTGTCCTGCAGCCAGCGTTCTCTCGGAACCTGTCTTCAGTGCTGCTGGGGGTCTGCTGGCAGATAAGCACATGTGTCTGTCCACTGACAATGTGGACATGGCTCTCAGAGGACTTTTCTTCCCCTGGGTCAGCCAGGGGACGGGAAAGGCACGCGTATTTTTGAGAGTGCTTCATGCCAAGCATCTTCTTCTTTTTCAAAAGGGAAGGTCAACTGATGCCAGTCAAGTGGGGTGTGTGTGGCCCAGTTAGTGGAAACGAGGGAGACTGTGGTTGGAGTCCCCTCGCTGTGTTTCTAAAAGAACCAAGATGAACAAGTCATGGCTCTCAGAGGACTTTTCTTCCCCTGGGTCATCCAGGGGACGGGAAAGGCACGCGTATGTTTGAGAGTGCTTCATGCCAAGCATCTTTTTCTTTTTCAAAAGGGAAGGTCAACTGATGCCAGTCAAGTGGGGTGTGTGTGGCCCAGTTAGTGGAAACGAGGGAGACTGTGGTTGGAGTCCCCTCGCTGTGTTTCTAAAAGAACCAAGATGAACAAGTCATGGCTCTCAGAGGACTTTTCTTCCCCTGGGTCATCCAGGGGACGGGAAAGGCACGCGTATTTTTGAGAGTGCTTCATGCCAAGCATCTTTTTCTTTTTCAAAAGGGGGGGTTAACTGATGCCAGTCAAGTGGGGTGTGTGTGGCCCAATTAGTGGCAACGAGGGAGACTGTGGTTGGAGTCCCCTCGCTGTGTTTCTAAAAGAACCAAGATGAACAAGTCATGGCTCTCAGAGGACTTTTCTTCCCCTGGGTCAGCCAGGGGACGGGAAAGGCACGCGTATTTTTGAGAGTGCTTCATGCAAAGCATCTTTTTCTTTTTCAAAAGGGAAGGTCAACTGATGCCAGTCAAGTGGGGTGTGTGTGGCCCAGTTAGTGGAAACGAGGGAAACTGTGGTTGGAGTCCCCTCGCTGTGTTTCTAAAAGAACCAAGATGAACAAGTCATGGCTCTCAGAGGACTTTTCTTCCCCTGGGTCATCCAGGGGACGGGAAAGGCACGCGTATTTTTGAGAGTGCTTCATGCCAAGCATCTTTTTCTTTTTCAAAAGGGGGGGTCAACTGATGCCAGTCAAGTGGGGTGTGTGTGGCCCAATTAGTGGCAACTAGGGAGACTGTGGTTGGAGTCCCCTCGCTGTGTTTCTAAAAGAACCAAGATGAACAAGTCATGGCTCTCAGAGGACTTTTCTTCCCCTGGGTCAGCCAGGGGACGGGAAAGGCACGCGTATTTTTGAGAGTGCTTCATGCCAAGCATCTTTTTCTTTTTCAAAAGGGAAGGTCAACTGATGCCAGTCAAGTGGGGTGTGTGTGGCCCAGTTAGTGGAAACGAGGGAGACTGTGGTTGGAGTCCCCTTACTGTGTTTTACATGCTTTTAGAAGGGCATGTCATGGCTTAGAGGTTGACTTTCAGCATCTGGAAACTGTTGGCTACCAAAATGCTGCCTTTCCAACCTTTTTAACCGAGGATTTTCGAGACCTTATGCCCATCGCAGTGCCCCAAGAGCCGATGCCCAGGCGCCACTCCTTCTCCAACAAAGGCGTGCATGCGCTACACCAGCATGTCGCACTAAACATCACTGATTCCTTGAGAAACTCTGTGTGACAGGGTGCATTTCACCACAGATAATTGGCCCAGTAAGCATGGACAGGGGCGTTACATGTCGCTGACTGGGCAATGGGTTACTGTGGGGAGAGATGGAGAAGGGTCTGCTGTACAAGTCTTGCCGTCCCCACGAGTTGTGTCAATCCTTCTTCTGTATGTAGAAGTTAATACACTGCTTCTGCCTCTTCAACCTCGTGTGGGTCCTCCACCTTGGCGCAAACCCTGTGTGGTCAGGCCACCCTTCCTTGTAACTGCGCACAAGGACTACCACACACCTCCTTACTATGCTGGCAGCAGAGCTCAATGCCATCAGGCGGTCAAAGGTTTACTTTGAAATGTATGGGAAATGTGAGTCACACCGCTGAGAAGTTGTGGACGGTTAGCTCTGGAGACCGAGTTTCATCAATGGTTGTCTCCACTCAACCAGCAGCCAGGGAAGGCCGGGTGCGACAATGATGCAAACATGGGTGCGGCCCTTCGCTGTGACAATGTGACACACGTGCCTTGTGTGGTTCACGTGTTGAACCTGGTTGTCCAGCAATTTTTAAAGCACAATCCTGGCCCACATGGCCTTCTGCAGAGAGCACGGTGTAACGCCTTCCTTGATCCACACACTCAGATGGGCTGTAAATGATAGGCTAGAGGGAAGCCACTCACCAAGCAGGACCCCTAGAACCCTGAAACCCTTTAACCCCTATACAGGGATTAGGAATTACACAGGGCCCAAGGTGATTAATACCTGTGGAAGGCTGCAGTTCCAGAGAATAGTAGTCAGGCAGGGTCAAAACATTAATTGAGGAACAGGAACAGAATGGGACGGCCAGGACTTAATCAGAAAACAAGCAGAGGTGAAATGCGGATCGGCCAACAAGGTACATAAACAGCAAGCAGGAAAAGTAGTCAGGTAACAAGCACACAAAATCATAAAACTGAACTGGGGGTAAAATTAACCAGAGGTTCATAGCTATGTCTGGCAGTGGTCTGCAGACAGGATGGGCATAAAAAGGGTGTGGTGTCTTCCCATTGGTTGTAGCTGAATGATGGTATTTCATCTGTGAGATACCCACCAGCTACATTCAGCCAGAGATTCTGCATCTGTCAAGGTAATGCAGCCCAGTGGGTGACAATAACCTGCGTCCACCTGCGCCGCTGGCATCGACTCCTCTCCCATCATCAGCACTATGCATGAAAGGAACACGTTGTCACCTGGCGACCGGAGTACAAATTGACGGAGCGTACTCCGTTGGTGACTTAACAGCCGTGTGCGGCAATGATGCAAACCTGGCTGCGGGCCATCGCCAGGGCAATGTGACACACGTGCCTTGTATGGCTCACGTGTTGAACCTAATTCTCCAGCAATTTTTAAAACACCATCCCGGCCTACATGGCCTTGTGCAGCGGGCACGCTCGCTATGTGCTCACTTCCATCGTGCGCACACAGCAGCTCAACAACTTTCATCACTCCGGAAGTCTTAGGGTCTGGCAGTTAAACGCCGGAAATGCGATGTTCCGACACGCAGGAATTGGAATCTGCACCGCAGAGCCCTGCTGAAATACGGTATGACATATAGCCTGGGATAACTTGATCCAGAGGTGGTGCAGATCACGCTGCTGGAGTGGTGTCAGATCAAGGACCTATGCACCCTGCTACACAGTTTACAAATGTCGACGAAGATGTTTAGCACTGGCAATGTCATTCTCAGCGTGACAATTCTGGTCATCTACATGATGGAGCACACTATAATTATTATTCGGAGTCAGGTGTTGGGACAAGAGGAAGGGGAGGAAGTACAGGAGGAGTCATATGCGGAAGGGATAACAAGATCTACAAGGTCCAGATGGTCAGCGGCACCTATGCGGCAGTCATGGTGAGGGAGAGGGATTAACAAGGGCGCATAGTATCAGCAAAAAGTGTTGAGGAAAGTGCAGGAGCCCATGAAGAAATGGAGGACGAACTGGCGATGGGCATGGAAGACACAGCAGATGAGTGAGAGCTTGCTCACATTTCGTTTGTGCGAGGTTGTGGGGAGAGGGCAGAGGAAGGAGGCACGATTCTCACCTCTCTGCCAGCAACACACCAAGGACTTGGTCCTCCTGGATGCACAAGACACATGAGCGCCTTCTTGCTGCACTACCTACATGACCCTCGGATTTAACGAATTCGAAGTAATCCTGAATACTGGGTTGCCACACTGTTAGATCCCCAGTACAAGACAAAATTTGGCGAAATAATTCCTGCCATAGAAATGGACGCACGTATACAGGAGTATCTGCAGAATGTGGTACGCAATCTTAGATCTGCTTTTCCACTAAACACCAGTGCTGCACAGAGTGAATCTCAATGCTTTGTCATGGATAGGAGGAAATGGTCTTTTCCTTGTCCACATCGGAGGGACCGAGGGATGGCTGCTGTGCTGAGATGGCGTTGACTACGGTGTCCCTGCAGAGTTGCACTTTTGGTCATATACCAAAATGAGTTGAAAAAGGACAGATGCTGGTGGAAAGGGGAACAGGTGTGTTGGAAAGGGGAAAAACGTTTGGTGTGTTGGAAAGGGGAAAAAAGTTTTGGTCCGTGGATTTGGTGGTTAAGCAAAAGTAACATTTGATGAAGAAACACCATCTGTTACAGTGGGACTTGCAGATTTGGATAAGGTGGTATATACTATGTTACCGCTATATAACGAAAATTAATAAGAAAAGAAAGAGAAAGGTATATATCCCCATCAGCAGTCAGTGTCCACCGTGCTCCCAGTTGGAAAAGGAGAGGTTGGCAACTGGAAGGTTTGGTGGAGGATACAGAGCTGTGTGGCTATGAAACCAATAGTAGCCTGAACCGAGTTAGACGCCATTCGGATCTGGAGACTGGGAGCCCTGTTAGCGTCACAGGGTCCACATGCCCACCCAGCACAGGAACTTCCTGTTAACAACACAGGAGCCATTGAGTACGCTGACCGTGTGCGTAGGGGCCACACCTGTGGACAGCAGGCGCATCAGCAGCAGCAGGCCTGTTAATGCCACTGGGCTGCACAAGCAGGACTGGTAGGACAGGAGCTGTTCTTAACTGTTCTGCGTTACCAACTGTGGTGGTGGCCTGCATCGACACCCTATCCCTGCCTACCTCTGGCCTAAAACCGCAATGGGTTCAACACATGGAGGTGTGCTCTTTCGGAGCATAATAGAAGAATGCGCACCTCCTTGTTGGCTCCAGCCCCTTTTATAACCTGGGTCCGCCCCAAACCAGGGTGAACCACAATGAACCTCCTGGAGACAAAAGTAGAGTGACACGTCATGAGTGGCATAACTTGCGTCCTATTTGAAACCGCAACTTCAATGATGACCTCATGGCTGCCAAGACCCAAACACCTCACCAGTCATCGTCTGACCATCAATAATGCGGTGACAAGTCATAGGGGTGGGCCTCTGCAAGCCATTTGGTTGGACACCTGATGCCCTGTGGTCTATATGGGACCCCCACATCAGGGGCAGGGCCAAAGAGTTCATTACCGGACCTAGTCTCTGATGCAGTAAGTGCCTGAGCATGCTCAGTAGCATGAAATACAGTCTCTGAAAAAAGACTATCAGCTTTAGCATGGTGTCTAGGCACAAAACAGGACTTATACCCGGCACGGAATGCAAGTACCTGTGCAAAGAGGCTTTTGACACTTAGTGTGGGAGCATGCGCTGTATCCCGAAATGAAGACTTAGCGTCAGGAATGGCACAGTCAGGCTGAGCATACTCACTAGGCGAAACACTGTAGTTAGGCTGCAGCTGGGGTAAATCGGCACACGCATGCGCACTAGCTGCCTCTCCACACTTAGACGTGGAGGAGAAATTGCTCTTCGGGTATGAACTGGGAGATGCTGTCTATGAACAGAAGGAAAAGCTAAAGGAAGCCTCACTTTCTATCCCTCCGAATTATCAAATGCAGCAATGAATTCCCTAAGTTTGCTATAACATTAGCGTAGCAAAATGTGCATGAGGGTGTCATGTAGAGGTGCTAGAAATAGCTTGGCACCAGTGGGGCACTAATGGAATACAACAGCCAGTTCTATGATGCCACTAAATGGCAGTATTTTTTGCTATCATTATAGCTTATTAAAAACAGAGCAGGAGGGTGTCATGCACAGGTGCTAGAAATAGCTTGACACCAGTGGGGCACTAATGGAATACAACAGCCAGTTCTATGATGCCACTAAATAGCAGTATTTTTTGCTATCATTATAGCTTATTAAAAACAGAGCAGGAGGGTGTCATGCACAGGTGCTAGAAATAGCTTGGCACCAGTGGGGCACTAATGGAATACAACAGCCAGTTCTATGATGCCACTAAATGGCAGTATTTTTTGCTATCATTATAGCTTATTAAAAACAGAGCAGGAGGGTGTCATGCACAGGTGCTAGAAATAGCTTGGCACCAGTGGGGCACTAATGGAATACAACAGCCAGTTCTATGATGCCACTAAATGGCAGTATTTTTTGCTATCATTATAGCTTATTAAAAACAGAGCAGGAGGGTGTCATGCACAGGTGCTAGAAATAGCTTGGCACCAGTTGGGCACTAATGGAATACAACAGCCAGTTCTATGATGCCACTAAATGGCAGTATTTTTTGCTATCATTATAGCTTATTAAAAACAGAGCAGGAGGGTGTCATGCACAGGTGCTGCACATAGATTTGCACTAGTGTGACTAGAAAAAGTACAATAGCCACGTTTAGGATGCCACTAGGTACACTGACTGTTTGCTAGTATAATGGCTTAGTTAAAAAGAGTTTGAGTGTGCAATGCAGGCAGACATGCTGCAAATATCTTTCCACTAGTTTGACTACACAAAAGTACAATAGCCACGTTTAGGATGCCACTAGGTACACTGACTGTTTGCTAGTATAATTGCTTAGTTAAAAAGAGTTGGAGTGTGCAATGCAGGCAGACATGCTGCAAATATCTTTCCACTAGTTTGACTACACAAAAGTACAATAGCCACGTTTAGGATGCCACTAGGTACACTGACTGTTTGCTAGTATAATGGCTTAGTTAAAAAGAGTTTGAGTGTGCAATGCAGGCAGACATGCTGCAAATATCTTTCCACTAGTTTGACTACACAAAAGTACAATAGCCACGTTTAGGATGCCACTAGGTACACTGACTGTTTGCTAGTATAATGGCTTAGTTAAAAAGAGTTTGAGTGTGCAATGCAGGCAGACGTGCTGCAAATATCATTGCAATACTGTGACTACACAAAAGTCCAATAGCCACGTTTAGGATGCCACTAGGTACACTGACTGTTTGCTAGTATAATGGCTTAGTTAAAAAAAGTTTGAGTGTGCAATGCAGGCAGACATGCTGCAAATATCTTTGCACTACTGTGACTACACAAAAGTCCAATAGCCACGTTTAGGATGCCACTAGGTACACTGACTGTTTGCTAGTATAATGGCTTAGTTAAAAAGAGTTGGAGTGTGCAATGCAGGCAGACATGCTGCAAATATCTTTCCACTAGTTTGACTACACAAAAGTACAATAGCCACATTTAGGATGCCACACTAGGTACAATGACTGTTTGCTAGTATAATGGCTTAGTTAAAAAAAAGTTTGAGTGTGCAATGCAGGCAGACGTGCTGCAAATATCTTTCCACTAGTTTGACTACACAAAAGTACAATAGCCACGTTTAGGATGCCACTAGGTACACTGACTGTTTGCTAGTATAATGGCTTAGTTAAAAAGAGTTTGAGTGTGCAATGCAGGCAGACGTGCTGCAAATATCTTTGCAATAGTGTGACTAGACAAAAGTACAATAGCCACGTTTAGGATGCCACTAGGTACACTGACTGTTTGCTAGTATAATGGCTTAGTTAAAAAAAGTTTGAGTGTGCAATGCAGGCATACGTGCTGCAAATATCTTTGCACTACTGTGACTACACAAAAGTCCAATAGCCACGTTTAGGATGCCACTAGGTACACTGACTGTTTGCTAGTATAATGGCTTAGTAAAAAAGAGTTTGAGTGTGCAATGCAGGCAGACATGCTGCAAATATCTTTCCACTAGTTTGACTACACAAAAGTACAATAGCCACGTTTAGGATGCCACTAGGTACACTGACTGTTTGCTAGTATAATGGCTTATTAAAAAGAGTTGGAGTGTGCAATGCAGGCAGACATGCTGCAAATATCTTTCCACTAGTTTGACTACACAAAAGTACAATAGCCACGTTTAGGATGAAACTAAGTTCACTCAGTGTTTGCTAGTATAATGGCTTAGTTAAAAAGAGTTTGAGTGTGCAATGCAGGCAGAGGTGCTGCAAATATCTTTGCACTAGTGGGACTATACAGAAGTCCAATAGCCACGTTTAGGATGACACTAAGTTCACTCAATGTTTGCTAGTATAATGGCTTAGTAACAATGAGTTTGAGTGTGCAATGCAGGCAGAGGTGCTGCAAATATCTTTGCACTACTGTGACTACACAAAAGTCCAATAGCCACGTTTAGGATGCCACTAGGTACACTGACTGTTTGCTAGTATAATGGCTTAGTTAAAAAGAGTTTGAGTGTGCAATGCAGGCAGACATGCTGCAAATATCTTTCCACTAGTTTGACTACACAAAAGTACAATAGCCACGTTTAGGATGCCACTAGGTACACTGACTGTTTGCTAGTATAATGACTTAGTTAAAAAGAGTTGGAGTGTGCAATGCAGGCAGACATGCTGCAAATATCTTTCCACTAGTTTGACTACACAAAAGTACAATAGCCACGTTTAGGATGCCACTAGGTACACTGACTGTTTGCTAGTATAATGGCTTAGTTAAAAAGAGTTGGAGTGTGCAATGCAGGCAGACATGCTGCAAATATCTTTCCACTAGTTTGACTACACAAAAGTACAATAGCCACGTTTAGGATGCCACTAGGTACACTGACTGTTTGCTAGTATAATGGCTTAGTTAAAAAGAGTTTGAGTGTGCAATGCAGGCAGTGGTGCTGCAAATATCTTTGCACTAGTGGGACTATACAGAAGTCCAATAGCCACGTTTAGGATGACACTAAGTTCACTCAGTGTTTGCTAGTATAATGGCTTAGTAAGAATGAGTTTGAGTGTGCAATGCAGGCAGAGGTGCTGCAAATATCTTTCCACTAGTTTGACTACACAAAAGTACAATAGCCACGTTTAGGATGCCACACTAGGTACAATGACTGTTTGCTAGTATAATGGCTTAGTTAAAAAAAGTTTGAGTGTGCAATGCAGGCAGACGTGCTGCAAATATCTTTCCACTAGTTTGACTACACAAAAGTACAATAGCCACGTTTAGGATGCCACACTAGGTACAATGACTGTTTGCTAGTATAATGGCTTAGTTAAAAAAAGTTTGAGTGTGCAATGCAGGCAGACGTGCTGCAAATATCTTTCCACTAGTTTGACTACACAAAAGTACAATAGCCACGTTTAGGATACCACTAGGTACACTGACTGTTTGCTAGTATAATGGCTTAGTTAAAAAGAGTTTGAGTGTGCAATGCAGGCAGAGGTGCTGCAAATATCTTTGCACTAGTGGGACTATACAGAAGTCCAATAGCCACGTTTAGGATGACACTAAGTTCACTCAGTGTTTGCTAGTATAATGGCTTAGTAACAATGAGTTTGAGTGTGCAATGCAGGCAGAGGTGCTGCAAATATCTTTGCACTACTGTGACTACACAAAAGTCCAATAGCCACGTTTAGGATGCCACTAGTTACACTGACTGTTTGCTAGTATAATGGCTTAGTTAAAAAGAGTTTGAGTGTGCAATGCAGGCAGACATGCTGCAAATATCTTTCCACTAGTTTGACTACACAAAAGTACAATAGCCACGTTTAGGATGCCACACTAGGTACAATGACTGTTTGCTAGTATAATGGCTTAGTTAAAAAAAGTTTGAGTGTGCAATGCAGGCAGACGTGCTGCAAATATCTTTCCACTAGTTTGACTACACAAAAGTACAATAGCCACGTTTAGGATGCCACACTAGGTACAATGACTGTTTGCTAATATAATGGCTTAGTTAAAAAAAGTTTGAGTGTGCAATGCAGGCAGACGTGCTGCAAATATCTTTCCACTAGTTTGACTACACAAAAGTACAATAGCCACGTTTAGGATGCCACTAGGTACACTGACTGTTTGCTAGTATAATGGCTTAGTTAAAAAGAGTTTGAGTGTGCAATGCCGGCAGAGGTGCTGCAAATATCTTTGCACTAGTGGGACTATACAGAAGTCCAATAGCCACGTTTAGGATGACACTAAGTTCACTCAGTGTTTGCTAGTATAATGGCTTAGTAACAATGAGTTTGAGTGTGCAATGCAGGCAGAGGTGCTGCAAATATCTTTGCACTACTGTGACTACACAAAAGTCCAATAGCCACGTTTAGGATGCCACTAGGTACACTGACTGTTTGCTAGTATAATGGCTTAGTTAAAAAGAGTTTGAGTGTGCAATGCAGGCAGACATGCTGCAAATATCTTTCCACTAGTTTGACTACACAAAAGTACAATAGCCACGTTTAGGATGCCACTAGGTACACTGACTGTTTGCTAGTATAATGGCTTAGTTAAAAAGAGTTGGAGTGTGCAATGCAGGCAGACATGCTGCAAATATCTTTCCACTAGTTTGACTACACAAAAGTACAATAGCCACGTTTAGGATGCCACTAGGTACACTGACTGTTTGCTAGTATAATGGCTTAGTTAAAAAGAGTTGGAGTGTGCAATGCAGGCAGACATGCTGCAAATATCTTTCCACTAGTTTGACTACACAAAAGTACAATAGCCACGTTTAGGATGCCACTAGGTACACTGACTGTTTGCTAGTATAATGGCTTAGTTAAAAAGAGTTTGAGTGTGCAATGCAGGCAGAGGTGCTGCAAATATCTTTGCACTAGTGGGACTATACAGAAGTCCAATAGCCACGTTTAGGATGACACTAAGTTCACTCAGTGTTTGCTAGTATAATGGCTTAGTAACAATGAGTTTGAGTGTGCAATGCAGGCAGAGGTGCTGCAAATATCTTTCCACTAGTTTGACTACACAAAAGTACAATAGCCACGTTTAGGATGCCACACTAGGTACAATGACTGTTTGCTAGTATAATGGCTTAGTTAAAAAAAGTTTGAGTGTGCAATGCAGGCAGACGTGCTGCAAATATCTTTCCACTAGTTTGACTACACAAAAGTACAATAGCCACGTTTAGGATGCCACACTAGGTACAATGACTGTTTGCTAGTATAATGGCTTAGTTAAAAAAAGTTTGAGTGTGCAATGCAGGCAGACGTGCTGCAAATATCTTTCCACTAGTTTGACTACACAAAAGTACAATAGCCACGTTTAGGATGCCACTAGGTACACTGACTGTTTGCTAGTATAATAGCTTAGTTAAAAAGAGTTTGAGTGTGCAATGCAGGCAGACGTGCTGCAAATATCTTTGCAATAGTGTAACTAGACAAAAGTACAATAGCCACGTTTAGGATGCCACTAGGTACACTGACTGTTTGCTAGTATAATGGCTTAGTTAAAAAAAGTTTGAGTGTGCAATGCAGGCAGACGTGCTGCAAATATTTTTGCACTACTGTGACTACACAAAAGTCCAATAGCCACGTTTAGGATGCCACTAGGTACACTGACTGTTTGCTAGTATAATGGCTTAGTTAAAAAGAGTTTGAGTGTGCAATGCAGGCAGACATGCTGCAAATATCTTTCCACTAGTTTGACTACACAAAAGTACAATAGCCACGTTTAGGATGCCACTAGGTACACTGACTGTTTGCTAGTATAATGGCTTAGTTAAAAAGAGTTGGAGTGTGCAATGCAGGCAGACATGCTGCAAATATCTTTCCACTAGTTTGACTACACAAAAGTACAATAGCCACGTTTAGGATGCCACTAAGTACACTGACTGTTTGCTAGTATAATGGCTTAGTTAAAAAGAGTTGGAGTGTGCAATGCAGGCAGACATGCTGCAAATATCTTTCCACTAGTTTGACTACACAAAAGTACAATAGCCACGTTTAGGATGCCACTAAGTACACTGACTGTTTGCTAGTATAATGGCTTAGTTAAAAAGAGTTTGAGTGTGCAATGCAGGCAGAGGTGCTGCAAATATCTTTGCACTAGTGGGGCTATACAGAAGTCCAATAGCCACGTTTAGGATGACACTAAGTTCACTCAGTGTTTGCTAGTATAATGGCTTAGTAAAAAAGAGTTTGAGTGTGCAATGCAGGCAGACATGCTGCAAATATCTTTCCACTAGTTTGACTACACAAAAGTACAATAGCCATGTTTAGGATGCCACACTAGGTACAATGACTGTTTGCTAGTATAATGGCTTAGTTAAAAAAAGTTTGAGTGTGCAATGCAGGCAGACGTGCTGCAAATATCTTTCCACTAGTTTGACTACACAAAAGTACAATAGCCACGTTTAGGATGCCACTAGGTACACTGACTGTTTGCTAGTATAATGGCTTAGTTAAAAAGAGTTTGAGTGTGCAATGCAGGCAGAGGTGCTGCAAATATCTTTGCACTAGTGGGACTATACAGAAGTCCAATAGCCACGTTTAGGATGACACTAAGTTCACTCAGTGTTTGCTAGTATAATGGCTTAGTTAAAAAACGTTTGAGTGTGCAATGCAGGCAGACGTGCTGCAAATATCTTTCCACTAGTTTGACTACACAAAAGTACAATAGCCACGTTTAGGATGCCACACTAGGTACAATGACTGTTTGCTAGTATAATGGCTTAGTTAAAAAAAGTTTGAGTGTGCAATGCAGGCAGACGTGCTGCAAATATCTTTCCACTAGTTTGACTACACAAAAGTACAATAGCCACGTTTAGGATGCCACTAGGTACACTGACTGTTTGCTAGTATAATGGCTTAGTTAAAAAGAGTTTGAGTGTGCAATGCAGGCAGAGGTGCTGCAAATATCTTTGCACTAGTGGGACTATACAGAAGTCCAATAGCCACGTTTAGGATGACACTAAGTTCACTCAGTGTTTGCTAGTATAATGGCTTAGTAACAATGAGTTTGAGTGTGTAATGCAGGCAGAAGTGCTGCAAATATCTTTCCACTAGTTTGACTACACAAAAGTCCAATAGCCACGTTTAGGATGCCACTAGGTACACTGACTGTTTGCTAGTATAATGGCTTAGTTAAAAAGAGTTGGAGTGTGCAATGCAGGCAGACATGCTGCAAATATCTTTCCACTAGTTTGACTACACAAAAGTACAATAGCCACGTTTAGGATGCCACTAGGTACACTGACTGTTTGCTAGTATAATGGCTTAGTTAAAAAGAGTTTGAGTGTGCAATGCAGGCAGACGTGCTGCAAATATCTTTGCAATAGTGTGACTAGACAAAAGTACAATAGCCACGTTTAGGATGCCACTAGGTACACTGACTGTTTGCTAGTATAATGGCTTAGTTAAAAAAAGTTTGAGTGTGCAATGCAGGCAGACGTGCTGCAAATATCTTTCCACTAGTTTGACTACACAAAAGTACAATAGCCACGTTTAGGATGCCACACTAGGTACAATGACTGTTTGCTAGTATAATGGCTTAGTTAAAAAAAGTTTGAGTGTGCAATGCAGGCAGACATGCTGCAAATATCTTTCCACTAGTTTGACTACACAAAAGTACAATAGCCATGTTTAGGATGCCACACTAGGTACAATGACTGTTTGCTAGTATAATGGCTTAGTTAAAAAAAGTTTGAGTGTGCAATGCAGGCAGACGTGCTGCAAATATCTTTCCACTAGTTTGACTACACAAAAGTACAATAGCCACGTTTAGGATGCCACTAGGTACACTGACTGTTTGCTAGTATAATGGCTTAGTTAAAAAGAGTTTGAGTGTGCAATGCAGGCAGAGGTGCTGCAAATATCTTTGCACTAGTGGGACTATACAGAAGTCCAATAGCCACGTTTAGGATGACACTAAGTTCACTCAGTGTTTGCTAGTATAATGGCTTAGTTAAAAAAAGTTTGAGTGTGCAATGCAGGCAGACGTGCTGCAAATATCTTTCCACTAGTTTGACTACACAAAAGTACAATAGCCACGTTTAGGATGCCACACTAGGTACAATGACTGTTTGCTAGTATAATGGCTTAGTTAAAAAAAGTTTGAGTGTGCAATGCAGGCAGACGTGCTGCAAATATCTTTCCACTAGTTTGACTACACAAAAGTACAATAGCCACGTTTAGGATGCCACTAGGTACACTGACTGTTTGCTAGTATAATGGCTTAGTTAAAAAGAGTTTGAGTGTGCAATGCAGGCAGAGGTGCTGCAAATATCTTTGCACTAGTGGGACTATACAGAAGTCCAATAGCCACGTTTAGGATGACACTAAGTTCACTCAGTGTTTGCTAGTATAATGGCTTAGTAACAATGAGTTTGAGTGTGTAATGCAGGCAGAGGTGCTGCAAATATCTTTCCACTAGTTTGACTACACAAAAGTCCAATAGCCACGTTTAGGATGCCACTAGGTACACTGACTGTTTGCTAGTATAATGGCTTAGTTAAAAAGAGTTGGAGTGTGCAATGCAGGCAGACATGCTGCAAATATCTTTCCACTAGTTTGACTACACAAAAGTACAATAGCCACGTTTAGGATGCCACTAGGTACACTGACTGTTTGCTAGTATAATGGCTTAGTTAAAAAGAGTTTGAGTGTGCAATGCAGGCAGACGTGCTGCAAATATCTTTGCAATAGTGTGACTAGACAAAAGTACAATAGCCACGTTTAGGATGCCACTAGGTACACTGACTGTTTGCTAGTATAATGGCTTAGTTAAAAAAAGTTTGAGTGTGCAATGCAGGCAGACGTGCTGCAAATATCTTTGCACTACTGTGATTACACAAAAGTCCAATAGCCACGTTTAGGATGCCACTAGGTACACTGACTGTTTGCTAGTATAATGGCTTAGTTAAAAAGAGTTGGAGTGTGCAATGCAGGCAGACATGCTGCAAATATCTTTCCACTAGTTTGACTACACAAAAGTACAATAGCCACGTTTAGGATGCCACACTAGGTACAATGACTGTTTGCTAGTATAATGGCTTAGTTAAAAAAAGTTTGAGTGTGCAATGCAGGCAGATGTGCTGCAAATATCTTTCCACTAGTTTGACTACACAAAAGGACAATAGCCACGTTTAGGATGCCACTAGGTACACTGACTGTTTGCTAGTATAATGGCTTAGTTAAAAAGAGTTGGAGTGTGCAGAGGACAGGAGGGTACAGTGCCAGGATTGTGGGGCTCTGGGTAGAGGAATGGAAGCCTGCCTTTCTATTCCCTCCTAATGGTGAAATGCAGCGACGAAATCCCTGACCTTGGCTACACAGACGCTGTCTCTGTTTTCAGGACCTTTCACCTATGGCTCTGACCCTGCCGGTTTGAGCCCTTAAAAGGACTGATAGAAAGTGCTCTCCCTAAGCTGTCTAGCGCTGTGTATAGAGCGCATACAGCTGTATTAGCGATAGGACAAAGGACGGAGCTGCGCCAGTGATGTCTGACACCAAGGATGCAGAAGAGATAATGGCGTCCTGGAGGAAAATGTCCGGTTTTATAATGCAGGGACATGTGACATGGACATCCTATCACACATGCCGTTGCTTCTCTGGCTAAAAGTCCACTTAGCTGTGTGTGTGTCTGGGATTGGCTGACATAATGGCCCTCCCCACTACATGCGCGCGCTTAGGGAAGGAAGACAAGGAAAAAAAAAAAATGGCGATCGCCATTATACAAACAGGAGTGATCTGAAGGCGCTGTTCACGCACACTATACACTGAAATGTCATAATAGTGTGAGGCACAGAGTGACTTACACTATTACAGCGGAAAGCCAGCTAGGAATTAGCTGTTTTTTTGCTGCTAGAACCATTCTCGAACGTTTCTAGAACTATCGAGCTTTTGCAAAAAGCTCGAGTTCTAGTTCGATCTAGAACAGGCCCCAAAATCACTCGAGTCTAGAACTGGAGAACCTCGAACCGCGAACCGCGCTCAACTCTAATCGTTACCCCTATGTTCCCTGTGTGTTGTTACATCTTCTAGGGGTTTACCAGGTACTGGGTGAACTCTGCTAGTCATATGTGGGACAGGTAAACAGGTTCCATAAGTGCTAAAACAGATCATGGCCTTTGCAGTAAGGTGTCAGTTATAATACACAGATGACAGTGGCTGCATTTTTTCCTGTCAGTAGGGTAAGTGCCATTTACTTATTCCTCAGTGCTGTAATAGGCAGCGCTAAGGAGTAATGCCCCAAATGTCCACTATATAAAGGCATATTGTTAGTTGTTAAAGGGTTACTACTACAGCAGTATTTGAAGCTTTTCCACAAAATGTTGTGGGCATTCTAATAAATGTCTATAAAGTAGCATTATAAAGCAGGTCTGACTACCTGTACATGTGCAAACTGTGCACTATTGGTATTTCCCCAAACTCTGTTTTTAATTAGATCAATTTTCCTTATTTGTTAAGGCCATGATTCATGAAATCTCCAAGACATTTCCTGAAGAAACTTGATTTACTATACAGAATTGCTATTTTACACTACTGTGATGATTAATCACTGTTCTATATAAATAATTTGTAAGGTAACAGGTACTTTCTTCTACAAAGCAATCAATTTGTAACACTGAGCTATGTCTAGTCACTGTGAAGAGGACTGCACACTCATCTCATTAAACACTAATGTAACAAATGCAATAACACAGCTTTTGCAAAAAAGCAACTAAAGATGAGGCCACATATATTTTCATTGCATTATTTTTTTACATTTTTTTAATTTTTGTCAAACTTAAATAAAATCAAAACCTCTACATTACAATAACATTATTATTGTCATCAGGGGCGTAATTATAGTGGGTACAGGGGTAGCAGTTGTACTAGGGCCCTGGATCCTAGGGTTCCCTTTGACAAAAATTAGAAGACCAATGCTGATTCATTGAAGGGAATCCGTCAACTGAGGACATCTTGTTGTAGGAGTTAATACACTGAATTCAGAAATGTGTCTCTTATTCTACTGTGTGCTTTTGTTTCTACACAATAAATATTTTATCAGCAGCAGGTAGTTATTGCCAAGACTACAGTGCTCGTGAGACCATGTCCAACTGCACCCCATTCTCTGATTAGCAGCTCACTGTCAATAGACAATGTACTCACAATGTAGACAATGCAAACAGAAAGCTGTGGTGTGGGCTGGGTTAGCTATCTGAGCTCTGCTACATCTAAGAACTTTGATTGCATCACAACTGCTTCAGTCTCTAAACTAACTGATACTTTGTTGGAAACTTTTTTCCTACATTAGGCTAGGTTCACACACTGCGTTTTTTTGACGCTGCATTTGTGTGCGTTTTTTGCGGCAAAAAACGCACAAAAATGCACCGGCGTAAAAAAAACGCGGCCAAAAACGCACGCGTTTTTGCGCGACTTGTTGCGTTTTTTGCTGCGTTTTGCTGCGTTTTTGCTCACTGCGTCTTTATGCGTTTTTTGTCAGTGAACAAAAAAAAAGGTCTGATGTCATTTCCTTCTTCAATATGTTCTTCATTCTCCACTAGTGTATGCAGGAGAGCAGACAGCTGCAGAACTACAAGGCTCAGCATACTCCATCCAATAGTGTATGCAGGAGAGCAGACAGCAGCTGCAGAACTACAAGGCTCAGCATCCTCCATCCAGGACTGTATGCAGGATTTCTTTGCCCCCCAAACAAAAAAAATGACGTGGGCTTCGCCATATTTTTGTATGCTAGCCGGGTACAGCAGGCAGGTACGGGCTGCCCCCATCCCCCAGCTGCCTATTTGTACCCGGCTGGGAACCAAAAATATAGAGAAGCCCTTTTTTTTTAATTATTTCATGAATTTCATGAAATAATTAAAAAAAAAATTATGTGAGCTTCGCCTAATTTTTGTGTCCAGCCGGGTACAACTAGGCATCTGGGGATTGGAATCCACAGTGCAGGGTGCCCATGCTTTCTGGGCACTCCCACTGCAAATTGCAGTCTGCAGCCACCCCAGAAAATGGCGCTTTCATAGAAGCGCCATCTTCTGGCGCTGTATCCAACTCTTCCAGCTGCCCTGATGCCGGGTGGCTCACTGGGTAATAATGGGGTTAGGGCTAGCTGTATATTATCAGCTGGCTCTAAGCCCTAAATTCATGGTGTCACGCTAATATTAGACATGGCCACCATGAATTTCTAGTAAAGATAAAAAAACCACAACACACAGAAAAATATTTTTATTAGAAATAAAACACAACACAATTAGTGACTCCATCTTTAGTGAAATAAAGAACCCCCCCTCCGCAGTAATCCTGGGTCAAGGGTCCCGCGCCGTCCAATCCGGATCCAATATCATCTGATCGGTTTGCTGGAAGGCAAAGCGATCAGGTGATGTGTCAGGATCAAGTGCCTGAATCACATCACACATCAGCTGATTGTATAAAAGCCGTTTATACAGCAGATGCATCGGTGCAAAAAAAAAAAAAAAATACTCACTTATGTGCTGATTACCGGCAGCTCCTGTAGCGGAGTCTGATCCCGTCCGATCGCTGCAGCAGCTGCCGGTAATCAGGGATGAAGTCTCCTGACGCATCCGCTGATGGGTTAAACCGGCCGGCCATCAGCGTCACCGCGAGACTTACGATCAGCTGATGCGTCAGGTGACTGCATCAGATGATCCATCGCCAGGTCCTGCATCCTGCAGGCATACGTACCCGGGAAGACTGCACACACCCGGAGCGGCGGTACCGGGAGCTGACATGGCACCGGTACCCTGGTTTTGAAAAGCCCGAAGACTACCACCAAGTAATATAAATCACAGCTGAAATAGCCAGATTTAAGTCTAAATAACGACTATACAGGATTACTCAGGCAGCAATGCAGGATGCAGGAAACTCAGTACAGGACCCGACGCGTTGCGCCAGTCAAGCTGGCTTCATCAGGAGAATAACCTATATATATTCAGGATATTCTCCTGATGAAGCCAGCTTGACTGGCGCAACGCGTCGGGTCCTGTACTGAGTTTCTTGCACCTTGCATTGCTGCCTGGGTAATCCTGTATAGTCGTTATTTAGACTTAAATCTGGCTATTTCAGCTGTGATTTATATTACTTGGTGGTAGTCTTCGGGCTTTTCAAAACCAGTAGGTGCAATGCAGGCACACTTGATTGTATATGGGATGCATATATAGAGTACTTAGAGTTCCCTAGGGGACAGAGTCCATTCTCCATCTTGGATTATATATGTTTACCCTGAATTACTGAACATGTGCCAGGTTTGAACCATGCAGGAAACAGTATTTTGTATGTCTGTTTTTAAATGATTTTAAATGTGTGTTTTTTCACCCCATGTATAATAAAATTTATATTATTCGCACTAATCAAGGTCCATGCCAAGTTGTCATTTATCATCCTGAACCCTGGTGCCTTTTTGTATCAATTGTTGTGCAGGTGGAACTCTCGGCTCAAGATCTGATCTGTGCATGCGCAGCCTTCAGCTCATTGATCTCCCAGCAGTGGACTTGTTCGCAAAGGACCTAGTGGTGCACAGTCGGGCATAGGACTTTAATTTACTTCGGTTTCCATCTCCATATTCCACTGGGTAAGTGAACTTTATATACCATATTGAAAATCCCCCCTCTACCTCTTCTTCCCTTTTCTTCTTTTTCTCTACTTTCCAGTATTCATTTTTGCATTGCTTTACTTGCCACAAATCAGGTTTGGGGTGAAAATTTAGCAACGTCAACGAATTTGGAACTCAAACTATCAGCTCATCTGTAAACAATTTTTATTGTAACTGTGACTAAGATGACAAACGGCACATATGGAGCTTTATTTATTTCCTTAGGGATATATAGATAACAGGAAGTAGTTCTTAATATGCCTCAAAAATATAATATACAGATGCAAAATAAGTCTGTTTTATCTAAATACTTCTCTATCTGAGTGAAATCTGTCAAAACCTCAAATCGTGGACTTCATATCTATTTTAGCTAGTAGAATCATTGCGAAGCTAAGGAACACAGATGGGAGATTTCAGACCCATCAGAGCGTCACTGAGCAATCATCTGTGACATGCCACTGTATACTTATACATCTATCACAAGGCATTTCAGCTGATTTTCTGACACACAGGTCACTCTGCATAGCTGATGTCAAGATTTTCACATTCATTCCTTGACAATTTAATATACAACTTCCATATGTTACATCCTTTTTTTAAGTGATGGCATAATGTGTTTGTCGATCATGTTCCACCACTGAAAACATGTTTGAAGGAGATTAGAGGAAAATGCTGAGAAAAGAAAAAAAATATGTAGTAATACAAATGTTTGTGTCTATAAAGGCTTAATTTTTATAAACAAACAATATATGGTCGTAATATAATTTGTGCAATCTTTTTAAATGCGTAACTTCAAGCTCCCTGGAGTCAATGTAAAAATTTTAACCAAAAAGGAGGCCTCCTCGATGCCATTTATAATGCTGGTACTTTCCTGTGATGGAGAAGCAGCCTTAAAGGGATTGTTTGGCAATGCTCACTTCCGGAGATGAGTTTTGGCAATGACGTGTCATAAGCATCTCCTTATGTGCAAGATGTTCTGCACAGAGGCATCACGTCACTGCCAGATCAGTAGTCCAGGAAAGTGCAGCAGAGCATCTCCTAGTGTGCAAGATGCTGTACACAGAGGAATCGTAACACTAGCCCTATCCTTAAATTTAGACATAACCCTGCCCCTAAATCTAACTTTACCTATTTCCATAACCCTATTTCTAGACATAACCCTAGGCAACCTTAGTCTTTAGCCTAAACCTTGCCCTAAACATAACCCAAGATCTAAGCCTAACCTATGTTCTAAGCCTAACCCTAGTAAGTAGGGTTAGAGAAAGAGTAAACATCTTAAAAGTAGCTCTTTGTAATCAATCAAGTAATCAATAAAGTACATACACATTGCAAATGATTCTATTCACTCTTCATTGCTTAGCTGCTAATCACTGTCTATACAGAGTGCAATGCATGAGATGAGTTTATTATTTGCCGCGCTTTTAATAGGAAGCATTCAAGACGATAAAGCTTACTTATTTATATTCACTTATGTCATAATAATAATAATATTTATTTCTATAGCGCCAACATATTCCGCAGCACTTTACAATTCAGGAGGATCATATACAAACAAGTAACAGTTATAGAAAATACAAAATTTAGAGGGAAATATAAAAGACAACCCTGCTCGTGAGAGCTTACAATCTACAATGAGATGGGGGGAACAAGGTGCAAGTGCTTATTTACAATGACAATCCAGCCGTCTCAAGGAAATGGGGGATAGATAATGGATTCCTGGACCAGTTGGCCAGAACCTTGAGATGCATTTGGGTGCCATGAAGTTTGACGTGGGGTTATATTCTGAGAAGTTGTGGAAGGACTATGTGTATCTAGTTCGGCTAGGGAGTGTGAATAGGCCGCCCTATAAAAAGATGCATTTTTAGGGCGCGTCTGAAGCCGAGTAAGTTATGATTCGTCCTAACTTCTTGGGGTAGAGCGTTGCAGAGGATTGGTGCAGCTCGGGAGAAGTCTTGGATCTGGGAGTCATCTTGGACTTTGCCTATGCAGAAGACAACAGCTCATGACAATCATATCATCTGTCAATAGCATCAGGTGGGCACTAATTGCAGTGCTATAAGAAGCAGTGGCAGTATCTTGGGGGTGAAATTTTGCGCCTCAGTAGACTTTGGTGTTTTCTGCAACTGCCCATATTACCTCAATATTATGCCACTGAATGATATAAAATAATTACAACAATATGCTACCTGGTGAGTGTTTTGTCTTATTATTGATATGTGCTATAGATAGTGGTTGTAATAACTAAATGTAATTTTCTGCCTAGTGGGTGTATAACCTTTTAACATGTTTCTAATCTCATACTGAAATTCAAAGAAATAGATACTACCAGTGGTGAGCACAGACATGAGTGGGCCCCTGCCCAATTCCAATTGTTTGGGAGGTAGAAATGGTCCCCTGTACGGCTGCATGGGTTACACCAATTATATGTCTGCCCTTGCACAGCACTCCAAAGACATCCTTAAGTAAAGCATAAGGTTTTTAATGTTAATGTCCATTGTTATTATGGCAATGTTTTGGCTCACTAAGGCTGGAGTCAAACGTAATTGTGACTCACACGAGGATTGCATTGCATGGCCCGGACTGGTTGCCCGCTCTCCTGACAGGAGCGTGCAGCTGCATAGAAACACATGAAGATGACACTGTCCTTTCAGCAGAGCAGGCGGCTGGTCCAGGTAATGAGTAGAGTTGAGCGCGGTTCGTGGTTCGTGGTTCTCCAGTTCTAGGCTCGAGTGATTTTTGGGCTGTTCGAGATCGAACTAGAACTCGAGCTTTTTGCTAAAAGCTCGATAGTTCTAGATACGTTCGAGAACGGTTCTAGCAGCAAAAAGCAGGGCTTTTTACAGCTACAGTGTGCAGGAGCCATCGCTGGCAGCCTGCCAGAAGCTGGTAACCAAGATAAACATCGGGTATCCAAGCAAAGCGCTTTGGTTAGTAACCCGATGTTTATCTTAGTTACGTGCAGGAAGCCCACACTTCTCCGCTCAGCTCGCTCCGCCCCCTCCTGCCCGCGGCATGTACACATACATATACACACACACACACACACACACACACACACACACATCCCCCCCCCCGCTCGGCTTACCTGCGGTGATGAAGTCCCGCCATCCCGACCTCAGCGCTGTCACTGTCCTCCATGGCCGCCGCTTGTCACATCACCTCTCGCTTCCGACCCGAGACTGACTAGCGGTGACGTCACGGACCTCTCGCGATACTTGAGGGGAAGGCGCCGGTCATTGAACTCAGTGACAGGGGCTGTCAGTGTGCTGGAGATCAGCGCAGGTAATGTACCTCGCTGACAGCAGCACTTGTCATGCCCTGCAGTGACCTGGGCTGACCCATTGATGTTAGCTCAGGTCACTGCATTGCTCTCCCAGCCAATGGGGAACATCCTGCTCTTCATTGACTGGGACAGTGTGGATCGTCATGGCAACCCCTTGGATTACACCAGACCTGGATTTGTTTTTCAATCTAATAAATTGGTTAAAGAGGGAATGTTTTGGGGAGTGTTTTTTCAAATAAAAATGTGTTTGTCGTCTATTTTTTTTTATTACTGACTGGGTTGGTGATGTCGGGTATCTGATAGACGCCTGACCTCACCAACCCCAGGGCTTGATGCCAGGTGACATTACACATCTGGTATTAACCCCATATATTACCCCGTTTGCCACCGCACCAGGGCGCGGGATGAGCTGGGGCGAAGCACCAGGATTGGCGCATCTAATGGATGCGCCACTTCTGGGGCGGCTGCGGCCTGCTATTTTTAGGCTGGGGAGATTCCAATAACCATGGACCTCCCTAGTCTGAGAATATCAGGCCCCAGCTGTCTGCTTTACCTTGGCTGGTGATCCAATTTTGGGGGACCCCTACGTGGTTTTTTTTTTAATTATTTATTTAATTTAAAATAACAGCGTGGGGTGCCCTCAGTTTTGGATTACCAGCCAAGGTGAGGTTGCCAGCTGTGGTCTGCAGGCTGCAGCCGTCTGCTTTACCCTAGCTGGCTACAAAACTAGGGGGAACCCTACGTCATTTTTTTTTCATTTTTTTGGCTAAATACAAAGCTAAGCACCCCTTAGTGCCACATGAAAGGTACCAAAGGGTGTTCCACTTTTTCTCCATTTTTTTCTCCACTTTTTCTCCACTTTTTCCTCCACTTATTCTCCACTTTTTCTCCACTTTTTCCTCCACTTATTCTCCACTTTTTCTCCACTTTTTCTCCACTTTTTCTCCACTTTTTCTCCTCTTATGCTCCACTTTTTCTCCACTTTTTCTCCACTTTTTTCTCCACTTTTTCTCCACTTTTTCTCCTCTTATGCTCCACTTTTTCTCCACTTTTTCTCCTTTTATGCTCCACTTTTTCTCCACTTTTTCTCCTCTTAATCTCCACTTTTTCTCCACTTTTTCTCCTCTTATGCTCCACTTTTTCTCCACTTTTTCTCCTCTTATGCTCCACTTTTTCTCCACTTTTTCTCCTCTTAATCTCCACTTTTTCTCCTCTTATGCTCCACTTTTTCTCCACTTTTTCTCCACTTTTTCTCCACTTTTTTCTCCACTTTTTCTCCTCTTATGCTCCACTTTTTCTCCACTTTTTTCTCCACTTTTTCTCCTCTTATGCTCCACTTTTTCTCCACTTTTTCTCCACTTTTTCTCCACTTTTTCTCCACTTTTTCTCCTCTTATGCTCCACTTTTTCTCCACTTTTTCTCCTCTTAATCTCCACTTTTTCTCCTCTTATGCTCCACTTTTTCTCCACTTTTTCTCCTCTTATGCTCCACTTTTTCTCCACTTTTTCTCCACTTTTTCTCCACTTTTTTCTCCACTTTTTTCTCCACTTTTTCTCCTCTTATGCTCCACTTTTACTCCACTTTTACTCCTCTTATGCTCCACTTTTTCTCCACTTTTTCTCCACTTTTTCTCCACTTTTTCTCCTCTTATGCTCCACTTTTTCTCCACTTTTTCTCCTCTTAATCTCCACTTTTTCTCCTCTTATGCTCCACTTTTTCTCCACTTTTTCTCCTCTTATGCTCCACTTTTTCTCCACTTTTTCTCCACTTTTTCTCCTCTTATGCTCCACTTTTTCTCCACTTTTTTCTCCACTTTTTTCTCCACTTTTTCTCCACTTTTTCTCCTCTTATGCTCCACTTTTTCTCCTCTTATGCTCCACTTTTTCTCCACTTTTTCTCCTCTTAATCTCCACTTTTTCTCCTCTTATGCTCCACTTTTTCTCCACTTTTTCTCCACTTTTTCTCCACTTTTTCTCCACTTTTTTCTCCACTTTTTTCTCCACTTTTTCTCCACTTTTTCTCCTCTTATGCTCCACTTTTTCTACACTTTTTCTCCACTTTTTTCTCCACTTTTTTCTCCACTTTTTCTCCACTTTTTCTCCTCTTATGCTCCACTTTTTCTCCTCTTATGCTCCACTTTTTCTCCACTTTTTCTCCTCTTAATCTCCACTTTTTCTCCTCTTATGCTCCACTTTTTCTCCACTTTTTTCTCCACTTTTTCTCCTCTTATGCTTCACTTTTTCTCCACTTTTTTCTCCACTTTTTCTCCACTTTTTCTCCTCTTATGCTCCACTTTTTCTCCACTTTTTCTCCACTTTTTCTCCTCTTATGCTCCACTTTTTTCTCCACTTTTTCTCCACTTTTTCTCCTCTTATGCTCCACTTTTTCTCCTCTTATGCTCCACTTTTTCTCCACTTTTTCTCCTCTTAATCTCCACTTTTTTTCCTCTTATGCTCCACTTTTTCTCCACTTTTTCTCCAATTTTTCTCCACTTTTTTCTCCACTTTTTCTCCTCTTATGCTCCACTTTTTCTCCACTTTTTTCTCCACTTTTTCTCCACTTTTTCTCCTCTTATGCTCCACTTTTTCTCCACTTTTTCTCCACTTTTTTCTCCACTTTTTCTCCACTTTTTCTCCTCTTATGCTCCACTTTTTCTCCTCTTATGCTCCACTTTTTCTCCACTTTTTCTCCTCTTAATCTCCACTTTTTCTCCTCTTATGCTCCACTTTTTCTCCACTTTTTCTCCACTTTTTTCTCCACTTTTTCTCCACTTTTTCTCCTCTTATGCTCCACTTTTTCTCCACTTTTTCTCCACTTTTTCTCCACTTTTTTCTCCACTTTTTTCTCCACTTTTTCTCCACTTTTTCTCCTCTTATGCTCCACTTTTTCTCCACTTTTTCTCCACTTTTTCTCCACTTTTTCTCCGTTCTTTTTCTATGGTCAGTCTACCCATTAGCTCTGCCATGCATACTGTAGCTCTACACCTACTGCACATGTTACTTTATGATTGACATCTCTTTCGTACCAGAGCTGTCTAAGCCTACTCTGACCCCATATTTGTCATTACTATATTGTCCTTGTACTGTATTATGACATTTGTATCATGTGTTTCATTTCTTGCTGTGTTGCAATTTTTTGCTGCATCCCAATTGTACCTCTACATTGTTCGAGTTTATGTTATTGTTCTCTCACTCTTATGTGATACTGATTATTGTCATTTTTCATGATTACATGCAGATAAGTCCAATCTGACGAAGGCTCAGGCCGAAACGTCATTTGTAACTTGTTTTGGACATATATGCTTATGAAAAAAAAAATTTCTTAATACGGACCAATAAAGAGTGATTTTGCATTACTATCCATTGTGACTTACTGACTTAGTCTGGGAGATATAGAGTGCCGAGGTTACTCACTAATTTTATCTATTATTACCTCTGAGCACCTATATACCAGTGAGCAGAGCTTCCTCTACAGTAGTTCTCCTGATTAGGCATGCCCTTACCTCATGAGCAGGGCATTGCAGCTTTGGTAGCAACCATTACGACATGGACTCTGCTGCTGTGGACCCGGGGAGAGTGAGTGCAGATTCATTGCACCCACACTCCTCACATGAAGGGTCCGCACTCCTAGAAAATGGGGGATACGTTCCCTGAGTGTCTCCCCCCCATATTCTAGACGGTCCAGAGTCGTCGTGGGACCCCTTTATTTTTTTTCTTACAATAAATTGGTGAAAGAGGAAATGTTTTGGGGACTGTTTTTTCAAATAAATTTCTTTTGTCGATTTTTTGTTTTTGTTAGTACTGACAGTTTATGATGTTGGGTATCTAATAGACGCCATGACATCACAAACTGCTGGGCTTGATCTCAGGTGACTTTACAGCTAGTATCAACCCGATTTATTACCCCGTTTGCCACTGCACCAGGGCACGGGATGAGCTGGGGTGAAGCGCCAGGATTGGCGCATCTAGTGGATGCGCCACGTCTGGGGTGCCTGCGGCCTGCTATTTTTAGGCTGTGAAGGCCCAATAACTATGGACCTTCCCACCCTGAGAATACCAGACCACAGCTGTCCGCTTTACCTTGGCTGGTGATCCAATTTGGGGGGGACCCTACTTTTATTGTGTAATTATTAATATTTATAAAATAATTATAAAAAAGAGCCTGAGGGGACCTCCACATTGGATCCCCAACCACGGTAAAGCTGCCAGCTGTGGTTTTCAGGCTACAGCCGTCTGCTTTACCCTAGCTGGCTATCAAAAATGGGGGGACCCAACGTAATTTTTTTTTTTTAACTATTTTTTAAATAGAAAAAATTAATGGGCTTCCCTGTATTTTGATTGCCAACCAAGGTAACGGCAGGCAGATGGGGGTGGCAACCCATAGCTGTCTGCTTTATCTGCGCTGAGAATCAAAAATACCGCGGAGCGCTACGTCATTTTTTTAAAGATTTATTTTTACAGCACTGTGATGTCCAGCAATCAAAATACAGGGAAGCCCATTTTATTTTTAGTTATTTAAATAAATAATTAAAAAATATATATATGGGCTCCCGCTGCATTTTTTGTATTGCTAGCTAAGGGTAATCCAAGCAGCTACTGGCTGCTAACCCCCACTGCTTGGTGTTACCTTCACTGGCAATGGAAAATCCAGGGAAGCATTTTTTATTTTTTTTGCCAAAAAACTACAAAAAAAGGACGTGAGCTTCGCCATATTTTTGTATGCTAGCCAGGTATAGCAGGCAGGTGCTGGAAGAGTTGGATACAGCGCCAGAAGATGGCGCTTCTATGAAAATGCCATTTTCTGAGGTGGCTGCAGACTGCAATTCGCAGCAGTGGGGCCCAGAAAGCTCAGGCCAACCGGTGGTGCGGATTCCAATCCCCAGCTGCCTAGTTGTACCTGGCTGGACACAAAAATGGGGCAAAGCCTACGTCATTTGTTTTCTAATTATTTCATGAAATTCATGAAATAATAAAAAAAGGGCTTCCCTTTATTTTTGGTTCCCAGCCGGGTACAAATAGGCAACTGGGGGTTGGGGGCAGCCGTACCTGCCTGCTGTACCTGGCTAGCATACAAAAATATGGCGAAGCCCACATAATTTTTTCAGGGGGCAAAAAACTTCTGCATACAGTCCTGGATGGAGTATGCTGAGCCTTGTAGTTCTGCAGCTGCTGTCTGTCTGTATGAAGAAGAGCAGACAGCAGCTGCAGAACTACAAGGCTCAGCATACTCCATCCAGGACTGTATGCAGAAGTTTTTTGCCCACCAAAAAAATGACGTGGGCTTCGCCATATTTTTGTATGCTAGCCAGGTACAGCTGGCAGCCACGGGCTGCCTCCAACCCCCAGTTGCCTATTTGTACCCGGCTGGGAACCAAAAATATAGGGAAGCCCGTTTTTTTTAATTATTTCACTTATTTCATGAAATAATTAAAAAACAAATGACGTGGGCTTCGCCCTATTTTTGTGTCCAGCCGTGTACAACTAGGCAGCTGGGGATTGGAATCCGCAGCACAGGTTAGCCCGAGGTTTGTGGGCGCCTCTGCTGCGGATTTCAGTCCGCAGCCGTCCCAGAAAATGGCGCTCTCATAGAAGCGCCATCATCTGGCGCTGTATCCAACTCTTCCAACAGCCCTGGAGCCGGGTGGCTTGTTGGGTAATCATGAGTTAATACTGGCTTTGTTTTACCAGCCAGTATTAAGCCAGAGATTCTTAATGTCAGGCACGTTTGACCCGGCCATTAAGAATCTCCAATAAAGGGTTAAAAAAAAGACACCACACAGAGAAAAAATACTTTAATAGAAATAAATACACAGACACATTAGAGACTCCATCTTTATTACCCCCTGTCAGCCCTCCACGATCCTGCTCTTCTGTCTTCTTTCTTTCTAGTGTAGTAGTAGTGACGATTGTAGTGAGGATGAGATTCACCAGCTCATCACTTGGGGCTGGGGAACCTCCATCCTCACTACAATGCTCACTACAATCGGGAAGCAGCGTACAGCCTTCACTCTGTGAGTGATCAGTGCTGGCTGCTAGCGGTAACGCTGACAGACGCGTTACCATAGCAACGGTGCTCTCGCAGCCGCGGTTAGCGGTGACGTCACCGCTAACTGCGTTGCTATGGCAACGGTGATCTCCGTTAATGACCGGCTGTGTCAGCCGGTCCCTAACGGAACGGGGAGTCGACCGTGTGCTAGAGCATGTCGCCGGTACACGGCGATACACATATGTGCACCGTGTACCGGAGAGATGCACTCGCAGGTCCTACATGACGTGTCATAGTCATGTGACCAGTCTGTAGCCAATGAGATAATAGCCACGTGACTGGTCACATGGCTATTTTGACGTCACGATAGGTCCTGCTTCTCTGCTGGCAGTGCAGGTCACCGGGAGGATTCAGCGATCATCGGATGGAATAGCGGCAGGAGACAGAGTGCAGAAGGGATCGCGAGGACCGGTAAGTGTTATGGCAATGTTTATTAACTGTTTGTGTACATTTACAATGCATTTTTATGTGTTTGTGATTGCCTCCCATTATAGCCTATACGTTCGAGTTCGGTTCGTCGAACGTTCGACGAACCGAACTCGAACGGGACCCCCGTTCGTCGAGCCGACCTCGAGCCGAACCGGGACCGGTTCGCTCATCTCTAGTAATGAGACGCGATCCTTGTGCTAGTCACACGTAAGTGGGACTCCAGCCCAATTCAGATTTTTTTGTCAAGGTTCCTCAACTCCCACCAATCTTATATTCATGACATCTCCTGTGGATGGGTCATCAATATTAAACTAAAGAAAAACACCTTTAATACCCCATGTATTAAAAATACTACTTTACTTGTCATCGAAAACGAGAGAACGTACATAATCTTCAGAGATTATGGTCCTCATTAATCAAAGTAAAATTAAAGTAAATAAAAAGTGGCTGTGTAAAGTCACTCAGCCGTTCAAAAATGGTGAGTAATTTGGCATTCACCTACCAGTTTTGGGCAATTTGATCAGAATGAGTGGGGCTGGTTAAGAGCTGCTTTGGGACTGGATGTTTCTATGCCCGCCCATCAAATTCAACAATAATTTCAGTGCTTTTATGCTAGAAATGTTACTCCTGCCTCTGACTCATGTTACTTTTATGGCGAGAACCACGGAATCTCACGCCACTGATAAGATGTGTTTATTTGAATAAGTGGCATGCATTTTTAATTTAATTTGACCCATCTTGTTACTGAATGTCCCTATTTAGGACTGGCATACGAAATGCCAAATCTTAATGAAACAGGACCCATATGTTTAGTGAAAGTCTGACCTGTTTTTAGTGTTCCTATGGGCTTATACTCACTTTTTAAGACCCTTTGTCTATGGTTAGGAACTCACTTTCTTTTACAAGGAGGGACCATGGACAATGCTTGTAAGTCTACCAGTAATGTACTGTTCAAACTTCTTTTAAAGTATATCAAAAATACATTTGTGGCTTGATGCATCGATCCATGGAAAAAACAGACATTCTAAAAAAACTTCAAAAATTATTAAGAAAATGTATTTTATCCCTGATCTCAAGCCACATAGTGTACTAAAATAAGCTGTCCTCATACAGGAAGACCTCCAGAAAGCTGTATGTATAGGCAGCTGGGGACATCAATGATTAGTGATAACAGCAAGCTATGAGCTGGCACTCTAACAAACCCAAGGGCCATGGTGATTAGTGATGACAGCTGGTTACTCGACTCTAAAATATGAAGGGACAGTGTATACACAGCACTGAAACACTAAGGCCCCAATTCATCATCGTTCTTTCTTCACTTTTCTGGAGTAATCTGCTCTATATTAGTGGTTTTAATATTTGTAATTATTATCTGTAAATTTAGCACAAATTTTAAAATTGTCTTTCTTTTTAATCTTTGTTTTTTTTAGTTTGACCTTAACATCTTTCCTCAGCCACATTTTTTTAGATTTATTCATGAAATGCTACTTTTTCAAATGCAGCATACTTTTGGTGTACGACGCCTGAAGAAGGTTTCTGGCAGGTTTTTTTTAAAATTTAGATCAGTTTCAACTTTTTTTTTTTAAACTCGTTTTATTGAAAGTTAAGTAAATCATTACATTAGAGGAGAAGTCAGCAAATTGTACAGTAAAAATACATGTAAACTGATTGATAATCAGGGTAATAAAGCAACAACAATCAAGTCAACGTCTATTACTTTCAGCATGGTCATAATACATTAAACATAGCAAAGGTGTCAGCTCGCGAGACATATCCATCTTGAGGCAAAAAGCCCATGTTAACAAGGAGAGTGCAACCCAGGTTTCAGGGATCACGTAATATCCCTGATACAGTATATCATGAATCACATGTGTCTCCTTTCCGCCCACTGGAGCATTATTGGCTATTATTGCGATAATACCGACTGTAGGTTATCAGCCAGGGAACCGGTTGATCCTCCAGTCAAGGGCGATCCCATCCATCTACCCCATATTTTGTCGAATTTATTTAAAGAGCCTCTTGTCTTATAAACAAATTGTTCTGACGGAAGGAGTGTACATCTACCACCCCAAATAGACACAGGATTGGGCACATAGCAACCGCTTTTTGAAGTATGGTGGAAAGAGTTGTTACAATCTCACTCCAATAGGAGAGAATGACTCGGCAATCCCATATCATGTGCCAGAAATAAGCACCGTCTCTCCCGCATCTCGGACAGCCCATCCCCACCAATTTATTCGTCTTTTTCATCTTGTTCAGTCTCTGGGGAGTGATATAACTTTGGTGTATTATATATAACTGAATCAGTCTATTATTAACTGCAGGAGAGACCAGCGTGTGGGATTCGATAATGTCGTCCCACACTACATCATCTATTTCAGGGATCCTGGCACTCCACCTCCCTCGGACAGAAAGAGGACTGTTCATGGCCTTGGCCCAAATGAGGGAGGAGTATAGTTTAGAAATAAGACCACCAGGGCCATGTGGTCTAATAATTCCAATGACTGGGAAGGAAGAGAATCTAACCCCACAGCCAGAGAACTGAGCCCAAAAGGCGTGCCTAATCTGGAGGTACTGAAACCCATGAGATTCCGGCAAATCGAATTCCGTACGCAGTTGTGCAAAGGGGCGGAGTTCACCATCCCGGACCAGTGATCCCAGGGAGACTATTCCGCGATTCCTCCATTCGCCAAACCCCGGCAACCCACAAAAGTGTGGAAGGTCCAGGTTATCCCATATGGGTGTCTCAGTTGGTACATCATGAAATCTGAATATGGCTTTAGCCTCTTTCCAGATCCTGGCCCCCAATTTGTGCATCGGGAGGACACGGCCCTCAGGGGCCCTCCTGTGGTCCGTCAACAACGGCCACAGGAGATCCACACCTGTGAACTCTGCCAGGAGTCCCTCCGGAGAACCCCTAACCCCGGGGAGTGTCCATTGACCAAGATATTTCAGTTGTCCGGCCAGGTAGTAGATATAAAGATCAGGAAGGGCCATACCCCCCATGTCCTTGGGTTTCTGTAATTTGGCCAATTGGGCCCTTGATCTGGATGTGCCCCAGACAAAGGTGATCATCAGTTTCAACTTTTAAAGAATTTTGTGAGTTTTTTGATCTAAAAAGAAAAAAAGTAAAGAGCATTTTTTATTTAGCACCAAATTCAAGAGGAATTTGGCCCCCAAAAATGTCAGCAGATATCACTAGATGAAAAAAGAGAACTTATCTTAGTAAATTGCAAATTATACAGTAAATTAGAAACCTAGAGCTGGAAGACATTACAAATAGAAATGCTTTCTTTTTATTATTAATAATAATAATATTAATAATAATATTATTAATAATAATACAGAAAACCTTTACAGCCATAAACAGAATACAGCATAAAATAAATAATTTGGTTATTTTCAACATTTTTAAATAAGGTTATATGCACTTTTGCTGCTTGTAACATTTGGTTTTAATTACACTGTGTGCACAATTATTATTAGACAAGTATTTTGATCATATCATCATTTTATGCAAATTTAGATGTTGTATAAACTTAATGCTTATTGTCTTGAAGCATACTAGGTGATGTCAGGGAAGGATTTCGACTGAAATTCAGCCCTGACATTCGAAAGCACATGGGCCCATGCTGTCAACTTCCCCAGATGGGGGTCTCTATTACTAATATCACCCTGCCTCAAAGAAATCAACATTTACTAAAAAAAAATATTTCCAATAATACTGATTTATAAGATTTAATAATACTTTAATAATAATATTTACTATAACAGACAAATACCACCAAACAATAACCAAATATTACCCACACATACAGTAGTGATAACACCATTACCATTATACTGATTGATCATTAACCAAAGTTTTTGTACTAGGACTGATTTGCTCTGCAGACCTAATATGTGTATACTATACAGGTTCTCATCAATGCCGATGATGCTCGTAATCGTTCATTTTCCCTTTTTCTTTTCCAGACTACCATGACCCCTTTTTCTAAACATAACATCTGTGAGAAGAATTACATAGACATCATGAGACTCCGTAGCAAAATTCTAGCACATAGGCTTAAGGTACTGTCACACTAAGTGACGCTCCAGCGATCCCACCAGTAACCTGACCTGGCAGGGATCGCTGGAGCGTCGCTACACGGGTTGCTGGTGAGCTGTCAAACAGGCAGATCTCACCAGCAACCAGTGACCAGCCCCCAGCCAGCAGCGACGCGTGGAAGCGATGCTGCGCTTGGTAACTAAGGTAAATATCGGGCTCCCTGCACTCCTAGCCAGAGTACACATCGGGTTAATTACCCGATGTGTAGTCTGGCAATGTGTGCAGAGAGCAGGGAGCTGGCACTGACAGCATGAGAGCGGCGGACGCTGGTAAAGAAGGTAAATATCGGGTAACCAAGAAAAGGGTATCTTGGTTACCCAATATTTATACTGGTTGCCAGCATCCGCAGAAGCCGGCTCCCTGCTCACTGCACATTCAGTTGTTGCTCTCTCACTGTCACACACAGCGATGTGTGCTTCACAGCGGGAGAACAACAACTAAAAAATGGTCCAGGACATTCAGCAACAACCAGTGACCTCACAGCAGGGGCCAGGTTGTTGCTGGATGTCACACACAGCAACATCGCTAGCAACATCGCTGTTGCGTCACAAAAGTCGTGCCTCATCAGCGATGTTGCTAGCGATGTTGCTTAGTGAGACGTGGCCTTTAGTCACATAAGGGCATACCTCCCAACTTTTTGAGACAGGAAGACAGACATGTAATGTGAAAATTGCACATTTATTTTGCCTCTAGTATAACCCCTAAGTGTTCTCATCTCATTCCATGCCCCCCACAGAGTATCATATCTCTAAAAAGTCCTCACAATCATTGTAATTTCCCCAACTACATATTATAATTTCTACAACTACATATTATAATGGCCTGAAAAACCCAAATGTTCCACAGCACCTCACACAATAAGATGACTCTCATAGGCACCCATTTAGCATGATTGTTACCAAAGCCTCATACACAATGATGTCATTCCAGCCCCCCACACAGTATAATAGTCACAACAGCCCACCACACAGTATTATGTTCATCACACATCCACATACAGTATGATGTTCACCACAGCTCCCAATACAGCATGATATCCACCCTCCCTTATGGTATGATGTTTACCACAACCTACAAAGTATTATGACATCCACCACAGACCCCCATACAGTATGATGTCTCCTATAGCCCACCATATAGTATGACATCATAGTTATTAATATGGGCATAGGTGGCACAGAGGTGAAATTAGCCATACCTATATGGCTCCTGGATGAGGGGGTGATTTGGCAAAACTCCTCTTTCCTATCTTCTATCTTCCCGGCTATGGTGCACTCACTTCACTAACCTCCCCTCCCAGGAAGTCTAATGCAAGACAAAACGCGCGTTGGGCTGAAGGCTGACAAGTTCCACAAACCCTATCTCTAAGTATTTAATATCTGTCTCCATTGTTTCATTCCTGCAGTCTCCATTGCAGTATTCCTTTTTGAGCACTAAGCACCTTACTATCACATAGATATCTGCTATTGGAACCTTAATAACGGAAAAACTCTCCATTTAATTATTTTTCTAGTGTATTATTTTTTATTGTTATTTGATGGACATTTAATTATATTCTAATTATTGACGTATATTTAATTATATTTAACTTGCCTATAATGGTCCCTCTGGTATTTATCCCATCGTCTTTTGCCTTTTTAGAAAAACCCTGTCTTTTTAAGCATTTACTTGATCCCAGTAATCACAATGAAAATGATCGTAATATTTTAATTTTTTTAAAATATTTTTCTACTGAAATACTTTTTTTTATATTTTATCGCATGGTGTTTTGACTTTTGTGAGCAATTTCATGCCTGTTATTTGCTCATGGGAGATTTTTGAAGTTTTTATGGGGCGTGTGCTGCCTGGAAGATAAACCTGCCTCCAGTCTTCATTATACAGGATTCCTCCTCCACTTATCCTCCTTATCCACACATTAATTGACCTAGCTGTATGGCATGGCATATTGTCCTTTTCAAGCTTGCCCACCACCTGGTTATCTAATGGTTAGATGGAGACCTGGAGAGGCGTACAAGTCACAGTGTCTTGCATCCACTGTACAATTTGGTGGAGGATTGGTGATAATCTGGGGATGCTTTTGCAAGGCTGAAATTGGGCAGATTAACCTTTGTGAAGGATGTATGAATAAAGCCGTATACAAGGTTATCCTGGAAAAACAGTTGCTTCCTTTCGCTCAGGAAATGTTCCCCAACTCTGAGGACTGTTTTTTTCCAGCAGGACAATATGCTATGCCACACAGCTAGGTCAATCAATGTGTGGATGAAGGACCACCACATCAAAACCCTGTCATAGCCAGACTTGGCTGAAGGTTCACCTTCCAACAAGACACTGACCCTAAACACACAGCTAAAATAACAAACGAGTGGCTTCAGGACAACTCTGTGACCATTCTTAACTGGCCCAGCCAAAGCCCTGACCTAAACCTCATTGAGCTTTTTTGGAGAGACCTGAAAATAGCTGTCCACCAACGTTCACCAGCCAACGTGGTGGAACTGGAGATAATCTGCAAGGAAGAATGGCAGAGGATCCCCAAATCCAAGTGTGAAAGCTTGTTGCATCATCCCCAAGAAGACTCATGGTTGTACTAGCTCAAAAGGGTGCTTCTACTCAATACTGAGTAAGGGGTCTCAATAATTATGACAATGTGATATTTCAGTTTTACTTGTTTAATAAATTTGCAAAACTTTCTACATTTCCGGGGTTTTTTTCTGTCAAGATGTGGTGTAGAGTGTACATTAATGAGAAAAAAAATGAACTTTTTTAAATTTACCAAATGGCTGCAATGAAACAAAGAGTGTAAAATTTAAAGGGATATGAATACTTTCCATACCCACTGTATAAACAAGTACATATCAATAAATTAGAATATCATCAAAAAGTTAATATATTTCAGTAATTAAATACAAAATATGTATATATATATATATATATATATATATATATATATATATATATATATATATATATATAATCATTACAAACAGAGTGATCTATTTACAGTGTTTATTCCTGTTAATGTTGAAGATTATGGCTTACAGCCAATGAAATCGCAAAAGTCATTGTCTCAGAAGATTAGAACAATTACCACAAAACCCCTGCAAAGGCATCTTAAGCATTTAAAATGGTCCCTTAATCTGGTTCAGTAGGCTACACAATCATGGGAAAGACTGCTGACTTGACAGATGTACAAAAGGCAGTCATTGACACAATCCACAAGGAGGGTAAGCCACAAAAGGTCATTGCTAAAGAAGTTGGCTGTTCAAAGAGTTCTGTATCCAAGCATTAATCGGAAAGTTGAGTGGAAGACAAAAAGTGTGGTAGAAATAGGTGCACAAGCAACCGGGATAACCACAGCCTTGATGGAATTGTTAGAAAAGGCCATTCAACAATTTGGGAGAGAGATTCTTCACACGGAGTGGACTGCTAGTGGAGTCAGTGCTTTAAGAGCACCACACACAGACGTATCCAAGACACGGGCTACAACTGTCACAATCCATGTGTCAAGCCACTCATGACCAAAAGACAACGCCAGAATCATCCTATCCGGGCCAAGGAGAAAAAGAACTGGACTGTTGCTCAGTGGTCCAAGGTGTTGTTTTCAGATGAAAGTAAATTTTGCATTTAATTTGGAAATCAAGGTCCCAGAGTCTGGAGGAAGAGTGGAGAGGCCACAATCCAAGCTGCTTGAGGTCTAGTGTAAAGTTTTCACAATCAGTGATGGTTTGGAGAGCCATGTAACCTGGTGGTGTAGGTCCACTGTGTTTTATCAAGACCAAAGTCAATGCAGTCATCTATGGGAGATTTTAGAGCACTTCATGCTTCCCTCTCCCAACAGGCTTTTTGGAGATGGAAATTTCAATTTCCAGCAGGACTTGGCACCAGTCCACACTGCCAAAAGTACCAATACCTGGTTTAATAACCACATTATCACTGTGCTTGATTGACCAACAAACTCGCTTGGCCTAAACCCCATAGATAGTCTATGGGGTATTGTCAAGAGGAAGATGAGAGACACCAGACATAACAATGCAGATGAGATGAAGGTTACCATCAAAGCAACCTGGACTTCCATAACACCTCAGCATTGCCACAGGCTGATCACCTCCATGTCACGTTGCATTGATGCAGTAATTCATGCAAAAAGTGCCCTGACCAAGTATTGAGGCATTTATTCTATATACTTTTCATTAGGACAACATTTAAGATTTAAAATAATTTTTTCAGTTGGTGATTTTTAATATTCTAATTTTCTGAGATAATGACTTTTGGGTTTTCAGTGGCTGTAAGCCATAATCATCAACATTAACAGAAATAAACACTTGAAATAGATCACTCTGTTTGTAATGAGTCTATATAATATATGCGTTTCCCTTTTTGGATTGAATTACTGAAATAAATGAACTTTTTGATGATATTCTAATTTATTCATATGCATATATATATATATATATATATATATATATATATATATATATATATATACACAAGTATGACGCCCTGGCCGGGCCAGGTAGTCACAGATAGGGCCCCGCATTACACCCTTCCCTCACAGGTAACACACAGCCAACCACAAAAACCTAGTCGCCCCCCTCAGGGCTTGATAGACACACCAGGGGGCAGAGCCAGGCAGTTGGAAGATGCCCACCAAGGAGTCCAAAACAGCCCGGGGTGGGGATAAGCCAGTGGAGTTTGAGAGACAAGTGTAAGAGTTCAAGTTGGAGAGGTGTGGTGGCTGGAGCTGTGTGCAGCTCCAGCAGAGGCGAGAAACCAAGTTCAACAGGTGCCAGGGTAGGAGCCCTGGTGCCTTTGGCTAGGAGGCAGATGGCTGGAAGACGGCTCGGTGGAACCGCGGTGGACCGGGACAAAGTAGTGGCCCGCCGATACCGACGCAGGGAACCGACTCGGAAACCAGAGCACAAAGAGGGGTACTCAGACCCTGAAGCTAGGCCCAGAAGTTACTGGGGGCTAGCTAATTAACTGATTGCGGCCATGACTAGAGGTTCTGTCCCACCCAAAGTCCCCACTGAAGGCATCAGCCCACCAAGAGGGATAAAAGGCAACCGGCACGGCTCAGAGATCCCTCGGGCCAGCGTCTGCGGACAAAGGGCTCCTTAGGCAACCACAAGACGGGAGCGGACTCCTGAAGTTGCAAGCACAGCCAGACCACTATCTTACACAGGTGCAGGAGAAAGACAGAGACCACCAGCCGGGTGGGGGAACCCGAACGCAGTCGGCTGCGGACACCGACCACCATCACCTTGGTTTAACAGAGACTCGTGTGTGTTTCTAATAGTGAGTACATCAGCACCCTGCGGTCGCCCATCTCCCTGCATCGCCAACCCCTAACGGGTCCTGGGGCCACCATCCCTGCCCACGGAGGGGTTAACAACTTGCTGCACAACATCTCCCCCGGGTGCCCCGTAACTGTCCAATATCACCACACACCGTGGGTGGCATCACGAACTCCGTACGGCTCAGCCCGTACATATACGTCCTAAATCCACCATCCCATCACTACCCCTTTTCATTTGAAGTGACCGTGAGGCCCCCGGGTCCGGAGACCCTCGAGCCACCCACAGAAGGGCCGGATCTGAGCAGCTCGGTTGCTGAGAGCGGGGCGGTACATATATATGTATATATATATATATATATATATTGTCGAAAATACAAAGGAAATGTGTTTTCTGTATTTTTATGCCTCTTAGACATTTAATTTAATCTTCAACTTGCATAGCAGTTCACAATATCAGTATTTTTGATCAGTGGAACCCAAACTTTTGCATGCTACTGCACATCAGACAAATTAGATAGAAAAAAAGTCAGTTTTGTCATTAACGTTTGCAACTCCATAGTGCTCGCAGTTCAAACAAATCAAACATATTATCAATAAATATTTGCCCATAGTGAAGCAGGATAATATGCTTATCAAGATCACTAAAGGGGGTGCAGGTATGGAGCAAAAAAATGATGATCACTAGCTAAAATGTTATATCACCCAGTTTATTCTATTCAATAAATTCATCCCAGAATTGGCACTCTATGAAAGGCTTTATTTAAATATGTGGGCAACTGTATATCCTTATGCAGAAAATATCAAGTGTAGTTTTTCTATTCCCAATGATACAATTCGTCATTTTAATTCCTTTATCAATTGTGATTCCATCATATTGTTCATTGTATAGTATGCAATACATGCAATCAGCATTACATAGGCTCTACTATGCGCAAGCTGACGAAAAGAAAAGCAGAACATCATAAAAACATATCCAAGAAAAACAGTACATACTCAGGAGTAGAGATGAGCGAACCGATCCCGGTTCGGCTCGAGGTCGGTTCGCCGAACGGAGGTCCCGTTCGAGTTCGGCTCGTCGAACGTTCGACGAACCGAACTCGAACTGCATAGGAAACAATGGCAGGCAATCACAAACACATAAAAACACCTAGAAAACACCCTCAAAGGTGTCCAAAAGGTGATAAACAACTCACAACACAACACAAACACATGGGAAAGTGACAAGGACATATACTCATGCGAAAACAAAAGAGCTGGACAAGGAAAAAGAGGAGGACACACAGATATATGAGTATATGCAAGGAAACATCGATTCCATTATTGTGCAACTTGAGCCCTGCTCATTTTAGGCTTCCAATCTGGATAAATTGCCTGAGCTCGCCACGTACGCCTTGGGGATCTTGTCGTGTCCTGCAGCCAGCGTTCTCTCGGAACCTGTCTTCGGTGCTGCTGGGGGTCTGCTGGCAGATAAGCACACGTGTCTGTCCACTGACAATGTGGACATGGCTCTCAGAGGACTTTTCTTCCCCTGGGTCAGCCAGGGGAGGCAAAAGGCACGCGTATTTTTGAGAGTGCTTCATGCAAAGCATCTTTTTCATTTTGAAAAGGGGCATCAACTGATGTCAGTCAAGTGGGGTGTGTGTGGCCCAATTAGTGGCAACGAGGGAGACTGTGGTTGGAGTCCCCTCGCTGTGTTTCTAAAAGAACCAAAATGAACAAATCATGGCTCTCAGAGGACTTTTCTTCCCCTGGTTGAGTCAGGGGACGGGAAAGGCACGCGTATTTTTGAGAGTGCTTCATGCAAAGTATCTTTTTCATTTTGAAAAGGGGAATCAACTGATGTCAGTCAAGTGGGGTGTGTGTGGCCCAATTAGTGGCAACGAGGGAGACTGTGGTTGGAGTCCCCTCGCTGTGTTTCTAAAAGAACCAAAATGAACAAATCATGGCTCTCAGAGGACTTTTCTTCCCCTGGGTCAGCCAGGGGACGGGAAAGGCACGCGTATTTTTGAGAGTGCTTCATGCAAAGCATCTTTTTCTTTTTCAAAAGGGGGCTCAACCGATGCCAGTCAAGTGGGGTGTGTGTGGCCCAGTTAGTGGAAACGAGGGAGACTGTGGTTGGAGTCCCCTCGCTGTGTTTCTAAAAGAACCAAGATGAACAAGTCATGGCTCTCAGAGGACTTTTCTTCCCCTGGGTCAGCCAGGGGATGGGAAAGGCACGCGTATTTTTGAGAAGGCTTCATGCAAAGCATCTTTTTCTTTTTCAAAAGGGGGCTCAACCGATGCCAGTCAAGTGGGGTGTGCGTGGCCCAGTTAGTGGAAACGAGGGAGACTGTGGTTGGAGTCCCCTCGCTGTGTTTCTAAAAGAACCAAGATGAACAAGTCATGGCTCTCAGAGGACTTTTCTTCCCCTGGTCAGCCAGGGGACGGGAAAGGCACACGTATTTTTGAGAGTGCTTCATGCAAAGCATATTTTCTTTTTCAAAAAGGGGCTCAACCGATGCCAGTCAAGTGGGGTGTGTGTGGCCCAGTTAGTGGAAACGAGGGAGACTGTGGTTGGAGTCCCCTCGCTGTGTTTCTAAAAGAACCAAGATGAACAAGTCATGGCTCTCAGAGGACTTTTCTTCCCCTGGGTCAGCCAGGGGACGGGAAAGGCACGCGTATTTTTGAGAGTGCTTCATGCAAAGCATCTTTTTCATCTTGAAAATGGGGGTCAACTGATGCCAGTCAAGTGGGGTGTGTGTGGCCCAATTAGTGGAAACGAGGGAGACTGTGGTTGGAGTCCCCTCGCTGTGTTTCTAAAAGAACCAAGATGAAGAAGTCATGGCTCTCAGAGGACTTTTCTTCCCCTGGGTCAGCCAGGGGACGGGAAAGGCACGCGTATTTTTGAGAGTGCTTCATGCAAAGCATCTTTTTCTTTTTCAAAAGGGGGCTCAACCGATGCCAGTCAAGTGGGGTGTGTGTGGCCCAGTTAGTGGAAACGAGAAAGACTGTGGTTGGAGTCCCCTTACTGTGTTTTACATGCTTTTAGAAGGGCATGACATGGCTTAGAGGTTGACTTTCAGCATCTGGAAACTGTTGGCTACCAAAATGCTGCCTTTCCAACCTTTTTAACCGAGGATTTTCGAGACCTTATGCCCATCGCAGTGCCCCAAGAGCCGATACCCAGGCGCCACTCCTTCTCCAACAAAGGCGTGCACGCACTACACCAGCATGTCGCACTAAACATCACTGATTCCTTGAGAAACTCTGTGTGACAGGGTGCATTTCACCACAGATAATTGGCCCAGTAAGCATGGACAGGGGCGTTACATGTCGCTGACTGGGCAATGGGTTACTGTGGGGAGAGATGGAGAAGAGTCTGCTGTACAAGTCTTGCCGTCCCCACGAGTTGTTTCAATCCTTCTTCTGTATGTAGAAGTTAATACACTGCTTCTGCCTCTTCAACCTCGTGTGGGTCCTCCACCTTGGTGCAAACCCTGTGTGGTCAGGCCACCCTTCCTTGTAACTGCGCACAAGGAATACCACACACCTCCTTACTATGCTGGCAGCAGAGCTCAATGCCATCAGGCGGTCAAAGGTTTTCTTTGAAATGTATGGGAAATGTGAGTCACACCGCTGAGAAGTTGTGGATGGTTAGCTCTGGAGACCGAGTTTCATCAATGGTTGTCTCCACTCAACCAGCAGCCAGGGAAGGCCGGGTGCGACAATGATGCAAACATGGGTGCGGCCCTTCGCTGTGACAATGTGACACACGTGCCTTGTGTGGTTCACGTGTTGAACCTGGTTGTCCAGCAATTTTTAAAGCACTATCCTGGCCCACATGGCCTTCTGCAGAGAGCACGGTGTAACGCCTTCCTTGATCCACACACTCAGATGGGCTGTAAATGATAGGCTAGAGGGAAGCCACTCACCAAGCAGGACCCCTAGAACCCTGAAACCCTTTAACCCCTATACAGGGATTAGGAATTACACAGGGCCCAAGGTGATTAATACCTGTGGAAGGCTGCAGTTCCAGAGAATAGTAGTCAGGCAGGGTCAAAACATTAATTGAGGAACAGGAACAGAATGGGACGGCCAGGACTTAATCAGAAAACAAGCAGAGGTGAAATGCGGATCGGCCAACATTTTACATAAACAGCAAGCAGGAAAAGTAGTCAGGTAACAAGCACACAAAATCATAAAACTGAACTGGGGGTAAAATTAACCAGAGGTTCATAGCTATGTCTGGCAGTGGTCTGCAGACAGGATGGGCATAAAAAAGGGTGTGGTGTCTTCCCATTGGTTGTAGCTGAATGATGGTATTTCATCTGTGAGATACCCACCAGCTACATTCAGCCAGAGATTCTGCATCTGTCAAGGTAATGCAGCCCAGTGGGTAAGCATAACCTGCGTCCACCTGCGCCGCTGGCATCGACTCCTCTCCCATCATCAGCACTATGCATGAAAGGAACACGTTGTCACCTGGCGACCGGAGTACAAATTGACGGAGCGTACTCCTTTGGTGACTTAACAGACGTGTGCGGCAATGATGCAAACCTGGCTGCGGGCCATCGTCAGGGCAATGTGACACACGTGCCTTGTATGGCTCACGTGTTGAACCTAATTCTCCAGCAATTTTTAAAACACCATCCCGGCCTACATGGCCTTGTGCAGCGGGCACGCTCGCTATGTGCTCACTTCCATCGTGCGCACACAGCAGCTCAACAACTTTCGTCGCTACAGAAGTCTTTAGGTCTGGTGGTTAAACGCCTGAAATGCGATGTGCCGACACGCAGGAATTTGAATCTGCACATGTTGCAGCGTTTGTGGCAGCACCGCCGAACCCTGCTGCAATACGTTATGACATACTGTGTAGCCTGGGATGACTTGATCCAGAGGTGGTGCAGATCACGCTGCTGGAGTGGTGTCAGATCAAGGACCTATGCACCCTGCTACACAGTTTACAAATGTCGACGAAGATGTTTAGCACTGGCAATGCCATTCTCAGCGTGACAATTCTGGTCATCTACATGATGGAGCACACTGTAATTATTATTCGGAGTCAGGAGTTGGGACAAGAGGAAGGGGAGGAAGTACAGGAGGAGTCATATGTGGAAGGGATAACAAGATCTACGAGGTCCAGATGGTCAGCGGCACCTATGCGGCAGTCATGGTGAGGGAGAGGGATTAACAAGGGCGCATAGTATCAGCAAAAAGTGTTGAGGAAGGTGCAGGAGCCCATGAAGAAATGGAGGACGAACTGGCGATGGGCATGGAAGACTCAGCAGATGAGTGAGAGCTTGCTCACATTTCGGTTGTGCGAGGTTGTGGGGAGAGGGCAGAGGAAGGAGGCACGATTCTCACCTCTCTGCCACCAACACACCAAGGACTTGGTCCTCCTGGATGCACAAGACACATGAGCGCCTTCTTGCTGCACTACCTACAACATGACCCTCGGATTGTATGAATTCAAAGTAATCCTGAATACTGGGTTGCCACACTGTTAGATCCCCGGTACAAGACAAAATTTGGCGAAATAATTCCTGCCATAGAAATGGACGCACGTATACAGGAGTATCTGCAGAATGTGGTACGCAATCTTAGATCTGCTTTTCCACTAAACACCAGTGCTGCACAGAGTGAATCTCAATGCTTTGTCATGGATAGGAGGAAATGGTCTTTTACTTGTCCACATCTGAGGGACCGAGGGCTGGCTGCTGTGCTGAGATGGCGTTGAGTACGGTGTCCCTGCAGAGTTGCACTTTTGGTCATATACCAAAATGAGTTGAAAAAGGACAGATGATGGTGGAAAGGGGAACAGGTGTGTTGGAAAGGGGAAAAAAGTTTTGGTCCGTGGATTTGGTGGTTAAGCAACAGTAACATTTGCTGAAGAAACACCATCTGTTACAGTGGGACTGGCAGATTTGGATAAGGTGGTATATACTATGTTACCGCTATATAACGAAAATTAATAAGAAAAGAAAGAGAAAGGTATATATCCCCATCAGCAGTCAGTGTCCACCGTGCTCCCAGTTGGAAAAGGAGAGGTTGGCAACTGGAAGGTTTGGTGGAGGATACAGCTGTGTGGCTATGAAACTAATAGTAGCCTGAACCGAGTTAGACGCCATTCGGATCTGGAGACTGGGAGCCCTGTTAGCGTCACAGGGTCCACATGCCCACCCAGCCCAGGAACTCCCTGATAACAACACAGGGGCCATTGAGTACGCTGACCGTGTGCGTAGGGGCCACACCTGTGGACAGCAGGCGCATCAGCAGCAGCAGGCCTGTTAATGCCACTGGGCTGCACAAGCAGGACTGGTAGGACAGGAGCTGGTCTTAACCGTTCTGCGTTACCAACTGTGGTGGTGGCCTGCATCGACGCCCTATCCCTGCCTACCTCTGGCCTAAAGCCGCAATGGGTTCAACACATGGAGGTGTGCTCTTTCGGAGCATAATAGAAGACTGCGCACCTCCTTGTTGGCTCCAGCCCCTTTTATAACCTGGGTCCGCCCCAAACCAGGGTGAACCACAATGCACCTCCTGGAGACAAAAGTAGAGTGACACGTCATGAGTGGCATAACTAGCGTCCTATTTGGAACCGCAACTTCAATGATGACCTCATGGCTGCCATGACCCAAACACCTCACCAGTCATCGTCTGACCATCAATAATGCGGTGACAAGTCATAGGGGTGGGCCTCTGCAAGCCATTTGGGAGGACACCTGATGCCCTGTGGTCTATATGGGACCCCCACATCAGGGGCAGGGCCAAAGAGTTCATTACCGGACCTAGTCTCTGATGCAGTAAGTGCCTGAGCATGCTCAGTAGCATGAAATACAGTCTCTGAAAAAAGACTATCAGCTTTAGCATGGTGTCTAGGCACAAAACAGGACTTAGACCCGTCACGGAATGCAAGTACCTGTGCAAAGAGGCTTTTCACACTTAGTGTGGGAGCATGCGCTGTATCCCGAAATGAAGACTTAGCGTCAGGAATGGCACAGTCAGGCTGAGCATACTCACTAAGCGAAACACTGTAGTTAGGCTGCAGCTGGGGTAAATCGGCACACGCATGCGCACTAGCTGCCTCTCCACACTTAGACGTGGAGGAGAAATTGCTCTTCGGGTGTGAACTTGGAGATGCTGTCTATGAACAGAAGGAAAAGCTAAAGGAAGCCTCATTTTCTATCCCTCCGAATTATCAAATGCAGCAATGAATTCCCTGAGTTTGCTATAACATTAGCGTAGCAAAATGTGCATGAGGGTGTCATGTAGAGGTGCTATAAATAGCTTGGCACCAGTGTGGCACTAATGGAATACAACAGCCAGTTCTATGATGCCACTAAATGGCAGTATTTTTTGCTATCATTATAGCTTATTAAAAACAGAGCAGGAGGGTGTCATGCACAGGTGCTAGAAATAGCTTGGCACCAGTGGGGCACCAATGGAGTACAACAGCCACTTCTTGTATGCCACTAGGTACACTGAGTGTTTGCTAGTATAATGGCTTAGTAACAATGAGTTTGAGTGTGCAATGCAGGCAGAGGTGCTGCAAATATCTGTGCACTAGTGGGACTATACAGAAGTCCAATAGCCACGTTTAGGATGCCACTAAGTTCACTCAGTGTTTGCTAGTATAATGGCTTAGTAACAATGAGTTTGAGTGTGCAATGCAGGCAGACGTGCTGCAAATATCTTTCCACTAGTGTGACTACACAAAAGTACAATAGCCACGTTTAGGATGCCACTAGGTACACTGACTGTTTGCTAGTATAATGGCTTAGTTAAAAAGAGTTTGAGTCTGCAATGCAGGCAGACGTGCTGCAAATATCTTTCCACTAGTGTGACTACACAAAAGTACAATAGCCACGTTTAGGATGCCACTAGGTACACTGACTGTTTGCTAGTATAATGGCTTAGTTAAAAAGAGTTGGAGTGTGCAATGCAGGCAGACGTGCTGCAAATATCTTTGCACTAGTGTGACTAGACAAAAGTACAATAGCCACGTTTAGGATGCCACTAGGTACACTGACTATTTGCTAGTATAATGGCTTAGTTATAATGAGTTGGAGTGTGCAGAGGACAGGAGGGTACAATGCCAGGATTGTGGGGCTCTGGGTAGAGGAATGGAAGCCTGCCTTTCTATTCCCTCCTAATGGGGAAATGCAGCGACGAAATCCCTGACCTTGGCTACACAGACGCTGTCTCTGTTTTCAGGACCTGTCACCTATAGCTCTGACCCTGCCGGTACGAGCCCTTAAAAGGACTGATAGAAAGTGCTCTCCCTAAGCTGTCTAGCACTGTGTATGGAGCGCATACAGCAGTATCGGCGATAGGACAAAGGACGGAGCTGCGCCAGTGATGTCTGACACCAAGGACGCAGAAGAGATAATGGCGTCTGGACGGGCAGATACTCGTTTTTATAATGCAGGGACATGTGACATGGACATCCTATCATACATGCCGTTGCTTCTCTGGCTAAAAGTCCACTTAGCTGTGTGTGTGTGTCTGGGATTGGCTGACATGCTGGCCCGCCCCACAAGACGCGCGCGCTTAGGGAAGGAAGACAAGGAAAAAAAAAAAAAATGGCGATCGCCATTATACAAACAGCAGTGATCTGAAGGCGCTGTTCCCGCACACTATTCACTGAAATGTCATAATAGTGTGAGTCACAGAGTGACTTACACTATTACAGCGGAAAGCCAGCCAGGAATTAGCTGTTTTTTTGCTGCTAGAACCGTTCTCGAACGTTTCTAGAACTATCGAGCTTTTGCAAAAAGCTCGAGTTCTAGTTCGATCTAGAACAGGCCCCAAAATCACTCGAGCCTAGAACTGGAGAACCTCGAACCGCGAACCGCGCTCAACTCTACTCAGGAGTAGATAGACATTTTGTGACTGTTCACAACAGGCAGGTTTCTAATATATGTTTTTCCCATTGAAAAAGTGGATCGTCCTATTAGAGTGGAAACTGGCAAAAAAAAATAACTCTCAGAGAAGAGTCCTGGAATTTAACGCTTGATGCTAAAATACCCCAAAGGAGTGAATAATAAAAGTGATCTTTTCTCTATTTATTAACAGTAAAATTACAAAGGTGATTTATACTCACCTTTCCTCACTCCAGCAGCATCACTCGTCTTCCTGTCAGTGCCAACAGCAGTGCTGCTGACCTGTGCGGAGCCGTTCACCGTTCCCTGCAGCATCGCGATGTCCTCCTGTTTGACATCATCGCTGTGCTCACCGCTCTCTACACAGATCGGCAGGTCGGCAGACAGGAGGACAATGTGATGCTGCAGGGAACGGGGAGTATACCGTACGTATTCACTGTCCCCCGTGCTGATGATGATACGCGGGGGGCAGTGAATATAGCCACACATGATCACTCCAGGCTGTAGTTGCCAGGGGTGATCACACGGCTGGCTGCTAATTATGCGCACATCCCCTGCCCATCTTCCCGCCCACCAGTCAGCGAGAGCTTCAGTGCTGAGAGATGATTGGCGGAAGGATGCATGTATATGAAATGAGCGGACCCGTGTGGTCACGGCAGGCGCTTCTACAGCCTGCATATGCCGCCAATGACCCACTTCACCGCAGCACCCTCATTCCCCGTAACAATGCTCTACATTCAGACTATAAGACACACCCCACACTTTCACCCAACATTTGGGGCAAAAAAAAGTGCGTCTTAGAGCCCAAAAAATATGTTAGCATGTATTTCAGTGAATACACATTTAAGTGTGAGGTGTTTATAAGTAGGTGGTTTCCCACAATGTTTTTTTGTGATAGACTATGACTAAGGATCCATATTGCCCTAGAAACTTGTAAGATTAGATTAACATACAATATCATGGAAAACATTTATTTTTAACCTATTTTCAGTAAAGACCTTGGATTTTACCCGTTGCTGCATGTGCCATCCCTTACCTTCTGAATTTGTTTCTACATAGAGCTTAGAAGGATTCAACTGGTCTGTGTTTAATCACGTGATGTCATAGACCTAAAGGATAAAAAGAAGAATTAACTGGGTAGAAGAGTAAAATGAGCATTTATAAGTACACAGTGCCATATAATGTGATCACTACAGTATATTAAAAGGATAAAAACTTTGTTTGGAATGCTTCTTTAACTTTTTCTAAGTAAACAGCTCCCAGTATATTGATTGAATGTATTGGGAATATCAGCAACAAAAGAGTGGTTAAGTAACTATAGTAATAAGTCAATAAAATGTTACATTTTATTGAATAGGGTTAGTAGGGAAAAATGGGTTTGACTGATGTAAAGCAAACATATATTATTGATCAATATAAGGCAGGGATATTTATTCAATTTCTGTATTAAAAGGCTAAGACTCTACTAAGCCCTTTAGCACTAACAAAAAATTGAGAATGGAAGCGCCCAGTTAAGAAACTCTGAGTAGATAACTAAAGTGGTCACCTGGCTATTTATTTAAACAACATAAGCCACCAGTGCATTACATAGTTGTCATTGGACTGCTTGAGGCAAATTATGAGATGAAGATTTAGGAACTCATGTATCATAATGGCATCAGAGGGAAAAGTGCTTTTGTTCTTCATATTAGGTAATTCAATTTTCCTGCCTCACGAGGCACTGAAAGATATATGTTCCCTACTTTCTTATGTCACCACTACACAATACTGTATTGTTAGTTCTTAACATAGGAAATTTTGGCTGCATAAACACCATAATAAATATTTATTGAGTTTATGTCACTCAATACTTTTTTTTTTCAAGTTATTCTATCACTTGAGTTTCCCTACATCAAAGCATAATAAATATTCCTTACAACTGTTCTCAGATTTAGTGACTTGTATGATACATAGATTCCATGCATTAGGTAACGGATAGCATTGGAATTCTGTATTACACATAGTAAACTCATATCTATACTCATAATAGTAAAACATATTGTTCTGCAGTATTTAGAAGATATTTTGCAGCTAAAGATATTTTAATAAAGCATTCCTCTAATTTTCAGGACAAAACCTTTGGTATGTACTGAAGAAGAAATGGAAAAATAAATGGATAGAAAATTAGTAACCATAGCCTAGATTATGTATAAAGAACTGCTACGAAAAGTTTAAGGTCCTAACTCATGAAGATGACTTCAACTACCTTTTTGGAAACCTTCAAATGTCACAATATTTTCCATAATTCAAAAGATGCAAAAACATTTTGTGATTTTTGATACTTTCAAGCTAGTCTCGGTTAACTTTGCAAGAAATAGATGGTGCATGGAGAAGCCAGCTATTAATTCATTTGTCTGCTAGGTGTAAGAGAAAGTGACTCATGGTAGCTATATGAGTCATCCCTTGACCCTGTGCTACCATGGCAACCATCAGATCCACGTGATCACGTCACGTGACTTCCGATGACAACGGCTAAGTGAATACTTACCGCTGTGCGCTGTTTTATCTCGCTGTCACATTTTGAGAGCAAGATGCAAGGGGTTAACAGGTGCAAGTGGAACACAGATCCACTCGTGCTTGATAGCTACACATGTCAGCTGTTCGAATTAGCTGACATGTGCAGGGATCGCTGCCGACTATCCGCGGCGGGCGGTGGGGATTAACCTCACACGATCCATGACGTACCCAGTACGTCATGTGTCGTGAAGAGGTTAAACCAGATAGCTTTTTTTTCACAAGGGTAACAGGATAAAATGCACTCTACAATTTGTTGTGTAATTTCTCCTTAGTACTCTGATACTTCATATGTGGCAGAAATCAACTTTTTGGGCATATGGCAGAGCTCAAAAGGAAAGGAACATTTGACTTCAAAATTGGCTGGAATCATTAGCAGATGCCATGTCGTATTTGGAGAGCCCCTGTCATGCCTATACAGTAGACCTGCTCCACATGTGACTCCATTTTGAAAACTGGACCCATCAAGGAATTTATCTAGATGTTTGTTAAGCATCTTGAACCCTTAGGTGCTTCACGGAATTTTAGAACGTTGAGCCATGAAAATTAAAAAATTAATTTCTTACCACAAAAATTTAAATTTTTATTTTCACAAGGGTTACAGGACATAATGCAGGACATAATAGACCATACAATTCGTTGAGCAATTTTTCCTCAGCAGGCCAGTATCCCATTTGTGGTCAAAAACTGCTTTTGAGGCACAGTAAAAAGTGAAGAATGGAAGGAGCGCCATATTTGATATCGAATTTAGTTTGAATGGTTTGCAAGTGCAATGTCATATTGGCAATGCCCCTGAGGTTCCTAAACAGTGGAGCCCCCCCACAAGTTACCCCATTTTGGACATTAGACCACTCAAGGACTTTATCAAGATTTTTGGTGAGCACCTGGATCCCCCTGGTGCTTCCAGAATTTTAAAACATTGAGCCGTGAAAATGAAAAGTACATTATTAACCTGAAAAATATTGCTTTAAACCCAAATTTTTCAAATTCACTAGGGTAACAGGATATATTGCACTATGCAATTTGTTTTGCAATTTCTCCTGAGCATAACAATACCAAATATTCGGTCAAAAACTAATTTTGAGGTACAGAACAAAGTGAAGAAGGGAAGGAGTGCCATATTGGAGTGCAGATTTAGTTGGAAAGGTTTATGGGTACAATGTCACATTAGCAGAGCCCCTGACGTGCCAGAACAGCAGAAACCCCCCACAAGTGAGCCCATTTTACAAGCGTCACCCATCAATGAATTCATCCAGTTGTGCAGTAAGCATATTGACACTACAGGTGTGTCACAAAATTTTACACTGCTGGGCGGTGAACTACAAATAATTACATTTTTACCACTGTCTTACCATGTCAAAGTGACAGGGCGGATACACCCTTACTTACGTAGCGCTCACTAACATACAAATTAGGCACACTGAATACAGTTTTATGGTAAAACAATAATGTAACAATTTATTAAGATAGCATCAGGATAATGTTCAATTATGGAATGACAGAGACAATATTACCCTGTTCTATTGATTTAATTAATGTAAATCATAGTATATAGAGAAATAAACATCAATACATTACCAAGTATTGTAGCATCCCTTCCCCACTGGAGGGACCACGGTCAGCGAGAAGGAAATACTCTGGTATCACCATCACAGAAGAAGTGTTTCCACTAACTCTGGAACATCCCCTCACTCGCTGAACAGGGTCCCCTTTTTTATACACAGCTGTTTAAGCTAGATCATCAGTTTCTTACAAAGTTAAAGTTTTACTTAAGTTTTATGATTAACCACCACACAGTGCTTTAAGGTTGTCTCTTACCAACCCAAAATTTGTTTGTAAGTTTTGTTTGCTATTGTCTAACATCTACTTAAGTTTTATGATTACACATCACACAGTGCTTCAAGGTTGTCTTTTACTAATATAACAACCCAAAGTTTGTAAGGTTTGTTTGCTGTTGTCTAATATCTCAAAGTTCACTGGTATGTTGTTTTCACCAAGTTAACTCCTCATGTTCAGGCATAACGCTCTAAGATGATAGCATATGGACATCATGACCTCCATAATCACCTATTCTGAAGACTGGATACCTATTCTAATCCAATCACACACTCATATTTGTCTCATTTGTATCACAATCGGTCCTTGATTATTGATGTTATGCATGACCATGGCTACATGAAACTATCAAAACGTTTTGGCCTCTTTTGTCTCTGAGCATCATACCATTATTGAACACAAGACCCACTTGTTCAAACAACATAAACATTCATTGTTCATACAGTTTTTATCTTTTCTATTAATGTTGCAATATTAATCGATGAACTAAATCACACCAATAAGGACTTTGTCCAACAGGACTACAATAACCCACATCTGGATTAGCACAAGTTTCTTGTCCTAGTGTGTATTCAGACGACTCATTACACATCAAATTCCCTTGTATATTACTACAAGATTCATTAGTCCTGTTCACAAACATTTTAGTAAATGTCCATGAATTATTGTGAATAAACCTTTCCAGTAATATAGGTTTAAAAGCATCCGCCGTATTTAAAGTTGATTTAAAACTTATTTGAATGTTGTCCGTGGGTACAGTTCCCAATTTAGTCAATCCTGTTTTTATTTCTTGGCACCCATGATCTTCCTTTGAATGCCAAGTATTGTAAGTTTGTATTAGTTCCGCTCATATTTTCTTGCCACCAAGGAAGATTTACCCATCTGGAGAGTAGGTACATATCCAGCAATCTGCTGCTTGACTGCTGTTCAATGCCTCAGAAATCACTTGATGATGTATTAAGAATCGATTGGCCATTGGCTCCTCCTGGTAGAAATTCTTCCATCCATCCATGAAAGGGAGTACCAGGACCTACAGCCACTACATCTCACACTTCACTTTCTAGATTGACCAAAAATTCTGCACCAATGATTCCATAAACTGGTTTTCACTTCTGTAATCAAGACACACAAGTATTATTCCCGCAAATTACATTTTTCTTGAGGAACATACTCCCACTTCTCAACCCCAGTTCTCATTACTAATAGGGTACGATCTTTCCCTACTGCAATGACCTCAGCTTCAGAAGGCGGTCCTTGAACATTTTAGATCCAGATTTTGGCACCTACATTCGTGATATTTGAGGACCCAAAGCCATTGTCTCCTCCAAGGGTTAATTCAGTAGGAGTGCTTCCTTCCTGAGCCTGGGCTAAAGATACAGGTATCAGCAGCATCTGTGCCATTCGCTGATCCTTTTCAATAATCAAAGGTTCTTCACCCACATTGATAATTATTACTTTAATTTCACCATGATAAACTGAATCAATTACTCCACCCACCATCACTGCTCCTTTTAAGGCAAAATTAGATCTTGTAGCTATTTGCCCATAATGTCCTTTTGGAATCTGACATCCCAAATCTGTGGGAATGATACCCACCTTACCTGGTGTTATTAACACAACCTTAGCAGAATGAAGATCCAACCCGGCAGACAAAGGGGTAGATCTCTCTGGTACTACAGCTTTTTCTCCTTCAGTGATTGTTTTGAGTATTGCAGCTGCTTTATCTGCTTTGGAATTAAACAGATGTTCAAGTGAGTCAATAGGTACATGTGCATCTACAGGAAACACAGTTGTTTTGGTATTTTGAATTAGTTCCTCAAGAATTTGCCATACCTCTTTGCCCCACACCTTTTTACCATAGATCAACCAATTATGTCTTTTCCACCCCATCATTCAGGTGGCTAATCATTTGCCACTGACCAGGAGTCCGTGTACAAATGACATTCATGTCCTTGCTCAAAACTTACAGCAAGGAAGACAGCATACTTTTCAGCATACTGACTGCTCTTTCCCTCTCCCTCCATGGTAATGTGTTTTTCCAACTTTGGATCGTATGCTACACTTTTCCACTGTCTTTTTCCATTGACATACCTGGCAGATCCATTTGTGAATCAGGCATGCCTCTGTTGATCTTCTGACAAGTGAGAATAGCTCTGTCTCCATTTGACTGAATATTCTTCCATTTGAGCTGCTTGGAGAGGATTCACTCCTGGATCCTCTGATATTTCAGCAATTTTTTCATGTAAGGTGGCAACTCCACCTTCTCCTTTCTTTGCCCTTTCTGAAATGTACCATTTCCATTGAATGATACTTTGTTCCTGGGCATGTTCTACCCTGTTGGTTTTAGGTTTTGATAATACCAATTGCATTATGAGTATCTGAGGTCTTAATAGGACTAAATGTCCTATTGTCATTTGTTCAGTTTCCACTAGCACCCAATAGCACGCTATTAGCTGTTGCTCAAATGGGGTATATTTTTCTCCTGCATTTGGCAATTTACGGTTCCAAAAGCCAAGGGGAACTCTCTTTGCCCCTTGCTTTTTCCACAATGCTCAATTTGCATACAGGTGTTGCACGGAAACATTTAATTCAATGTCCCTGTTACGGGGGGCTGTCTGATAATAACTGAAAGGAGTATCAGACAGTCAGGGTCCACCGTGCAAAGACTTTGCTGCAGACTATGGCAGAGTGCAATACCTCTGTTAACTCACAGAAGAATATAATAAGTAAGTAAAGCAATTCCTCCCTTACTTGGAGGGTGTGTGGAATGATCTCTGTTAACAATCACAGAGACAAAGGCAATGTGTGCGAAATGGCACCTACCTAGGTCCGCTCTTCTAGTGGTGCAAAAGAGACGAACAGCAGCGTAAGCCGCACAAAGCTCCTACCTGCGTTCGCTCCACTAGTGTGCGAGGACACGAACCACTAGATATGGCACCTGCCTAGGTCCGCTCTTCTAGTGGTGCAAAAGAGACGAACAGCAGCGTAAGCCGCACAAAGCTCCTACCTCTGTTCGCTCCCCTAGTGTGCGAGGATACGAACAACTGCCAGACGCAGTATAAGGAACGTTACCCTAGCGGCAACGTCCACCTACGAGTAGAATCACAAGGCCCAGCCAGACCATGTGCCTCAGGCACCTGCCTATGTCCGCTCCCCTAAGAGGTAAGGATACGGACACCAGCCGAAGCTGTAAGGTATAAGAACGCTACCCTGCCGGTAGCGCTCACCTAGCATAGACAGAGGAATGCCTAGAGGAACGCGCACAGAGCGTCTACTCATATGCATGAACCAAGAGGACTGAGCACCATGCGGCGTGTGTCAGGGTCTTATATAGACTCTGTGCCTCATCCAAGATGGAGGACACCAGAGCCAATCCGCTGCCAGAACGACAGGAGTGACGTCATGCTGGCCTATCACCGAGCAAGACGTCACAAGCACATGACCAGCGACCAATCGGCATAGAAGGTGTCAGAGACATGTGACCTCGTGTCAGCGATGATGTCACCCGCACATGTGCAATGGCTCCAAGATTGGACTTAGTCTCCGGCGCTCGCACATGTGCAGTAGCAAGAAATCTGGACTTAGTCTCCAGCGCTCGCACATGTGCAGTAGCAAGAAATCTGGACTTAGTCTCCAGCGCTCGCACATGTGCAGTAGCAAGAAATCTGGACTTAGTCTCCAGCGCTCGCACATGTGCAGTAGCAAGAAATCTGGACATAGTCTCCAGTGCTCGCAGCAACCGTAACAGTACCTCCCCCTCAAGGGCCCCCCTCCCGGCGACGCAGGTAATCGGCAACTAAGTCGGGAGCATGGACAGCCTCCTCAGGCTCCCAAGAGCGATGTTCCGGGCCATAGCCCTCCCAATCTATCAAGAAGAACCTGCGCCCTCTAACCATCTTAGAACCAACTATGGCTCGTACCTCATAGCTAGAGCGAGAGGAATCAGAGGCAGGAGAGTGCACTTCACGAGCGTGAGGTAAAATAGCCGGCTTTAGCAGTGAGACATGGAATTTGTCATGAATCCTAAGATGGACAGGTAACTTCAATTGATAGACTACAGGATTTACCTGTCGAAGAACCTCATAAGGACCCAGGAAGCGAGGAGCAAATTTGACAGAGCTCACTCTAAGTCTCACGTGTTTTGCAGAGAGCCACACAAAGTCCCCTGGAGAAAAGACAGGAGCCGGGCGACGAAACCGATCGGACACCGTCTTCATACGGTCCTTAGCTGCTTGGATCGACTCTTGAGTCCGATCCCAAACCTCTCTGGCATTAGTTGCCCAGTCGGCCACAAGAGGAGGAGGTGCAGCAGCGGAAAACGGTACTGGTACCCTAGGGTGTTGCCCATTATTGAGTACGAACGGTGTCTGCCCAGTGGCCTCAGCCAGCGAATTGTTAAGGGCAAATTCTGCCCAGGGTAGGAGGGAGGACCAGTTATCGTGGTTCTCAGCAACAAAGTGTCGAAGGTATATAATCATAGATTGATTGGTACGTTCAACCAAACCATTAGTCTCCGGATGGTATGCCGAAGAGAGATTCAACTCAATTTGCAGAAGGCTACAAAGATCTCGCCAGAAACGGGAAGTAAATTGCGGGCCTCTATCACAAATGATACGATCTGGCATCCCGTGAAGCCTAAAGACATGCTTGAGGAATAGTTTGGCTAGTACCCTGGAAGATGGGATTCTCGATAACGGTACGAGATGAACCATCCGGGAGAAATGGTCCGTAATGACCCACACAAATCTATGTCCCTGTGAACATGGAAGATCACCCACAAAGTCCATGCCTACCACCTCCCATGGTCTATCTGGCACTGGTAAAGGATGCAAGAGCCCAGCCGGTCTCTGCCGTAATGGACGGTTGCGAGCACACGAGTAGCAGGAACCGACATATCTCTTGACGTGGCTGGCTAAGTGTGGCCACCAATACCACCTTTCCAGTAACTCTCGTGTCCGCCTAATACCAAAATGCCCACCCACCTTTGAGGTTCGGACCATTGCAGGACAGCAGAGAGCTTCGCAGGATCCATAGCCAGACCCTCTTGTGAGATAATGTAACCCAAAAAAGGCAATGAGGACTGCTCGAATACACATTTCTCGAGTTTAGCAAACAATGAGTGCTCCCTTAAACGGGAAAGGACACGAACGACATCCTGACGATGAGTCTCCAGATCAGGAGAAAAAATCAGGATGTCGTCCAGATACACCACTACTGAGGATAACAGTAAATCCCTGAACACATCGTTTACGAAGTCCTGAAATACTGCGGGTGCATTACATAACCCAAAAGGCATGACGAGGTATTCATAGTGACCGTCTCGGGTGTTAAAAGCGGTCTTCCATTCGTCACCCTTTCGAATTCGTACCAAGTTATACGCACCCCGCAGATCCAACTTCGTAAAAACTTGAGCTCCTCTCAGTCTGTCAAAGAGCTCCGAAATTAAAGGTAATGGGTATTTGTTCTTTATTGTGATTGCGTTGAGACCCCTGTAATCTATGCAGGGACGCAAATCACCCTCTTTCTTCCGAACAAAGAAAAACCCAGCTCCCGCGGGAGAGACAGACTTACGAATGAACCCCTTCTCTAAACTCTCTCTTATATAGGTCGACATGGCCTCCGACTCAGGTATCGACAGGGGGTAAACCCTGCCTTTAGGTGGAACCGAACCTGGGATAAGGTCTATGGCACAGTCATACGGCCTATGGGGTGGAAGAACCTCAGCACCCTGTTTGGAGAACACGTCAGCGAAATCCAAATAGGGTGTAGGTATGGGAGAGAGATCAGTTGATGCAACCGCAACGACCTTAGGTGGTAAGGGAAGACATCGGGACTGACATTTCGAACCCCAACTAATAATGCTGTCAGACTCCCAGTCAATGTGAGGAGCATGAGTCCGAAGCCATGGAAGACCCAGAAGGACGTCGTCTATACCCTCAGGCAAAACAAGAAAAGAAATCTCCTCTATGTGACCCTGAGACAGGGAAAGGCGCAAGGGAACTGTCCTCAATGTAATGGAGTCAGACAACATAGTTCCATTGACAACACGGACAGAAATAGGCGCCTCTAACATGATAGAGGGAATATTGTGTCCCTTTACAAATCCTGAGGACACAAAAATCCCGTCAGCTCCGGAATCCACAAAAGCCATAATAGGCCATGTATTCTCAGATAACGAGAGCTGACCTGGGATACAACACTTAGAGGGTGCAGAAGACGTCTCTAGTAACCCCCCTCTAATGGTTACTAGGCCAGGAAGTTTCCCTGACGACTAGGACACTTGTTGGCATAGTGCCCAGCCTGACGACATACGTAACATATAGGAGGACCAGACTTGCGTAGTCTGGAGGACGTATGACCTAACTCCATAGGAGTGGGAGATGTTTCAGATGCTGAGGAAGATGGTAGTGGACCCTCAACAACTGGAATAGCCCGATGCTTAGGGCGTGAGGAAGAGACCTCGAGTCTACGTTCCTTATGGCGTACATCGATCCTCGTTGCTACTGTGATCAAGTCCTCCAGAGAAGCAGGGACCTCACGAGTAGCAAGGGCATCCTTGACATAGCCTGCCAACCCTCTCCAGAAGATAGGAATCAACACCTTCTCTGGCCAATCTAGTTCTGCCACCAGAGTTCTAAAAGCAATGGCATAAGAACTAGTGGATAACGAACCCTGAGATAGATCTAACAGTCTCAGGGCCGCATCATGGGTAACCTGCGGACCCATGAATACCGCCTTAAGAGCATCAAGAAAGTCTTGATGTCTCAGAGTAACCACATCAGAGCGCTCCCATAGGGGAGTCGCCCATTCTAAGGCTTTGTCCTGAAGTAAGGAGATGATAAAGCCTACTCTGGACCTCTCCGTAGAGAAGCGAGAAGAGTTGACCTCTAGGTGTATCTGACACTGACTAATGAAACCACGACATGATCTGGCATCGCCAGAATATCTGTTTGGCAGAGCAAGTCGAGGATCATGTGCAGATGTCACCATGGTCTGAGGTTTATCCTCTATACTCTTGAGCCGTGACTCAAGTACTTGTATGTAACGGTGTAACTGCTGATATTCTGCCATAACTGCCAGACCCTTGGCTCAGTCCTAATGTTACGGGGGGCTGTCTGATAATAACTGAAAGGAGTATCAGACAGTCAGGGTCCACCGTGCAAAGACTTTGCTGCAGACTATGGCAGAGTGCAATACCTCTGTTAACTCACAGAAGAATATAATAAGTAAGTAAAGCAATTCCTCCCTTACTTGGAGGGTGTGTGGAATGATCTCTGTTAACAATCACAGAGACAAAGGCAATGTGTGCGAAATGGCACCTACCTAGGTCCGCTCTTCTAGTGGTGCAAAAGAGACGAACAGCAGCGTAAGCCGCACAAAGCTCCTACCTGCGTTCGCTCCACTAGTGTGCGAGGACACGAACCACTAGATATGGCACCTGCCTAGGTCCGCTCTTCTAGTGGTGCAAAAGAGACGAACAGCAGCGTAAGCCGCACAAAGCTCCTACCTCTGTTCGCTCCCCTAGTGTGCGAGGATACGAACAACTGCCAGACGCAGTATAAGGAACGTTACCCTAGCGGCAACGTCCACCTACGAGTAGAATCACAAGGCCCAGCCAGACCATGTGCCTCAGGCACCTGCCTATGTCCGCTCCCCTAAGAGGTAAGGATATGGACAGCAGCCGAAGCTGTAAGGTATAAGAACGCTACCCTGCCGGTAGCGCTCACCTAGCATAGACAGAGGAATGCCTAGAGGAACGCGCACAGAGCGTCTACTCATATGCATGAACCAAGAGGACTGAGCACCATGCGGCGTGTGTCAGGGTCTTATATAGACTCTGTGCCTCATCCAAGATGGAGGACACCAGAGCCAATCCGCTGCCAGAACGACAGGAGTGACGTCATGCTGGCCTATCACCGAGCAAGACGTCACAAGCACATGACCAGCGACCAATCGGCATAGAAGGTGTCAGAGACATGTGACCTCGTGTCAGCGATGATGTCACCCGCACATGTGCAATGGCTCCAAGATTGGACTTAGTCTCCGGCGCTCGCACATGTGCAGTAGCAAGAAATCTGGACTTAGTCTCCAGCGCTCGCACATGTGCAGTAGCAAGAAATCTGGACTTAGTCTCCAGCGCTCGCACATGTGCAGTAGCAAGAAATCTGGACTTAGTCTCCAGCGCTCGCACATGTGCAGTAGCAAGAAATCTGGACATAGTCTCCAGTGCTCGCAGCAACCGTAACAGTCCCCTTTCTTAATTGGCCACAAGTCTACAGTTATTGAATGGCCTCTTTTGCCATTTTAAAAGCATTTTGTTGTTCCTCACTCCATTGAAATTCAGACTTTTTCCGAGTCACTTTGTACAATGGAGCCATCAATTGCCCCAAATATGGGATATGCTGTCTCCAGAAGCCAAAAAGACCAATGTATGATTGGGTCTCTTGTTTTGACTTTAAAATAGGGAAATTAATTATTTTCTGTCTTGCCTTGGGTAAAATTTCCCTATGTCCCTTGTTCCATTGGATTCCTAGGAACTTGACCGACTGAGCCGGTCCTTGGACCTTAGCATCATTAATCTCCCACCCTTTGGATCTCAGTGAGAGTAATTTGGTCAGCTGATCTTTTACTGACTACTCATATTTTCCCTGTATCATTATACCATTGATATAATGAGAAAACTGCATTTCCGCAGACAATGGGAACTCATCCAAGTGTTCGGCCACCATCCGATGACAGATAGTTGGACTATGAATCCAACCCTGAGGCAACCTAGTGAAAGTGTACTGCCTCCCTAGCCATGTGAAGGCAAACTGATCTTGCGCCTTCTCCTCTATTGGTATTGCGAAAAAGACATTAGCCAAGCCTATTACACCATACCAGGTACCATCATGACTTTGAATATTTTCAACAATAGTGATAGTATCAGGAACAGCAGCGGTCAAGGGAGGAGTATGCTTATTCAACTCCCGGTAATCCACTGTCATTCTCCATGATACATCACTTTTTTTTACTGGCCAAATTGGGTTATTCCATGTAGTGGTTGTAGGATGCATTACTCCTACTCCCACTAATTCTTTGATGGTTTCCCCAATTTCTTTATGACCCCCTTGGATCCTGTACTGTTTCATAAATACCATTTTAGTAGCTGGGGGAACATGAATTGGTGGCATTTTAACTTTGCCCACCATTATTGTATTACAATGTACAAGATCCTGTTTTTGGACCCCAAAGGAAAATGTTCCTTCCTTCAGATACAGGGTCATTCCCTTCAATATATCTATGGACCAAGATATATTCATGGATAGGGACAACAAACACACTGAATGTTCTGATGAGTAAGTTCCCTATTTTTAAAGCAACCTGGGTTTGTACACCCATTGTTACTTTTCCTCCTAGCCCAGCAATTTTAATCTTGGGACCTTTATACTTCTTTGGGTTTCCATAAATCAAAGTAGCCTCCGCCCCTGTATCAATTAAAGCAGGGACTCTTTGAATATTCCCCCCTTTCTAATGAATTTGCAAATTTACATAGAGACGTTCATCCTTTTTTATCTAAATAGGGGCTTGGCTGGCTACTTATGCATCACTATCTGATGCAGACTCTAGCTCGTGAGTAGGGGCAGATTCTGCCACACTCTTCCCCACTTGCTCTGTTCCCAGCGTTTCAAGATATCTATCTCATTTTGGGAAAAATCTTCCACAGTCACTCGACTGCGGATATGAGGTTTTACATTCTCTACCTAGATGGGCTATCCATCCTCATCATAATGAGGATTCCCCCACCGCCCCATGCTTGGACTCGTGTTTTTTCATATTCTATTCTTTCTGATCTCTTTTTAATGGATTTCATAGTAATCCTCCCGGGTGGATCAATAGTAGGATCTGGGAAATCTTCCAATCCTCAACAGAGGAGGTGGTATTCCACACATCCCCATCCCAATGATCCAGATCCCAGGCTACAGAGGCTGATGCAATACTTTTATGCACCTTTTCTTTGTTAACTCTACCTCTGCGTTTTTTATGCTTGTTTTGAGCTACCTTCACTAGCTTTTTCTGCAACATTCTGATAATGTTCCAACTTGTCACGGAGTAAGCGAGTATTACATTCTAACACCACTTTTTGTCCTCCGATCTCAACTACTTTTTGTTCCATTTGTGAGCACTTTCTTTGTATATTGGTATTCCGCTCAAGCATAACTCGGTAGGCACTGAGCAAAATCCACATACATCGTCCTAAAGACACATCACCCGCCTTTACGGGGACCCCCATGAGTACAGAAACAACATCATGGGGTTCTAAGGCTAACGCATAATTGCGTCTCCCCAATTAAACTGCATCACCTGACTTTGCAGGGACCCCCATGAGTACAGTAACAACATCATGGGGTTCTGAGGCTAACGCCCAATTGCGTCTCCCCAATGAAACTGCATCACCTGACTTTGCAGGGAAACCCTCGAGTAATTTAACAACATCGAGAGGCTCATTGCATCTCCCCAATGAAACTACATCACCTGCCTTTGCAGGGACCCCCATGAGTACAGAAACAACATCATGGGGGGTTCCATCACCTGCCTTTTGCAGGGACCCCCATGAGTACAAAAACAACATCATGGGGGGTTGCATCACCTGCCTTTTGCAGGGACCTCCATGAGTACAGAAACAACATCATGGGGTTCTGAACCCTTGAGCTTATTCTCCCAGGGTTCTGCCAATCCACAACAACGCATCTCCTGTGCTATAACAATTATACGGAGTCTTGGTTGAGCCAGGGATCTCCACACAATCCTCCTCCTTCTTCCCTTTCTTAAATATTTTCCTGGCTTTGTGCCAAAAAGCCAAAACTTTTGGCCTAATGCCAACAAATTATTCTCTTGCTTGAAAATAAATTAGGACAGGAGGATTATTTCCTATAAACAATTTTCTTAAAAACTTTTATACCTTTGGAATTATAAAGATCTGGATTGTTGCCAAAAAGAAACAACCTACAAAATCAATCTATTCCATGGATTATATTACATAACGTTCACCTTCTAATATACCACTCAAATGCACCCTTCCAGATATTCACTATCCTGCCGACTACGCCAATTTATGTCTTACCATGTCAAAGTGACAGGGCGGATACACCCTTACTTACGTAGCACTCACTAACATACAAATTAGGCAAACTGAATACAGTTTTATGGTAAAACAATAATGTAACAATTTATTAAGATAGCATCAGGATAATGTTCAATTATGGAATAACAGAGACAATATTACCCTGTTCTATTGATTCAATTAATGTAAATCATAGTATATAGATAAATAAACATCAATACATTACCAAGTATTGTAGCATCCCTTCCCCACTGGAGGGACCACGGTCAGCGAGAAGGAAATACTCTGGTATCACCATCACAGAAGAAGTGTTTCCACTAACTCTGGAACATCCCCTCACTCGCTGAACAGGGTCCCCTTTTTTATACACAGCTGTTTAAGCTAGATCATCAGTTTCTTACAAAGTTAAAGTTTTACTTAAGTTTTATGATTAACCACCACACAGTGCTTCAAGGTTGTCTCTTACCAACCCAAAATTTGTTTGTAAGTTTTGTTTGCTATTGTCTAACATCTACTTAAGTTTTATGATTACACATCACACAGTGCTTCAAGGTTGTCTTTTACATATATAACAACCCAAAGTTTGTAAGGTTTGTTTGCTGTTGTCTAATATCTCAAAGTTCACTGGTATGTTGTTTTCACCAAGTTAACTCCTCATGTTCAGGCATAACGCTCTAAGATGATAGCATATGGACATCATGACCTCCATAATCACCTATTCTGAAGACTGGATACCTATTCTAATCCAATCACACACTCATATTTGTCTCATTTGTATCACAACCACTAAAATGTTGTTTTAATGTGAAATTTCCAATTTTCAAAAACTACTTTTGAGGCACAGTGCAAAGTGAAGAAGGGAACGAGCACCATCTTTGAGATCAGATTTAGTTGGAATGGTTTGTGGGTGTCATGTCCCATTGGCAATGCCTCGGAGGTGTCTAAATAGTGGAGCTCCTCTACAAGTGACCCCATTTTGGAAACTAGACCCCTCAAGGAATTTATCTAGATGTTTGATGAGCACCTGGAACCCCCAGGTACTTCACAGAATTTTAAATGTTAAACTGTGAATATGAAAAAATACATTTTTAATCTCATAAATATTGAAGAACCACCCTCAAGTGACAAATTTTAGAAATTACACCCCTCTGCGAATTCATCTATGGGTGTAGTGATGATTAAGTCTCTGGAAAACACCCGTGGTGTCAAACACAGTGAATGTTGCAGAATTAAAAATTGAAAATAAGTCCTCGCTGTGCCCAGTACATTGTAGTGCCCATATATTGAGTCCAATTCATACTTCTGGAAACCTGTACCCCATACATTTAGGCGGACTCTACTCACTATAATAAAGCCAAATATGCGGACACTAACTCTGGTTTAGGCACATTGTGGGGCTCAGAAGACAGAGGGGCATTTGATTTTGGGAGCACAGATTTTGCTAGATTTCTTTTTTGAGGTGGGATCTATCGCATTTTTCCAGAGCCTTTGTGCTAGCAGTAACGTGAAAGCTCCCTATATTTCCATTAACAAATGGCGGACCTGAGTGGGGATTTGTGATTTTGTGGATTGAGTTGAATGCTACTTGGTGGGGATTTTGGATCAGTTCACATTTATCTTGTGCTTTATGCTGAGCACTAACATCGGGGATTCCAGCTACATCTACAAAATACGTGATTCAGCTGAAACCCATGATGGATCCATTCACTAATGAGGCAGCAGAGTTACTCCAGACTCTGTTTGGCCTCTGTTCAGCAGTAGCCATCACTTCAAAGGGGAACAAAACTGTTGATGACCGCACTTTTGTGCAAATGTAAAAAGAGGTGTAAAAAGATGGACACTGGACCACAGCCCAGATGTGAGGTCAAAGAGACTCCCTCTGCCTCATTACAGTGAATTTTTGGTTGGGAATTTTATCTAAATTATGTTTTTCAGAGTTTCTGGGTATTTGCCCACAATCTGCACATGCTGTGTCCTGGACACAGCATGTCTTCTCCTGTGGAGACTCAAGTGTTCTCCACAGGAGACCACAATTTCTCGTGCCCACGATCAGAGATTGGGGTGCTGTGGACTTTCACTCTGTTTTCGCCTTAGAGGACACTCGCGTCTTCGCAAGCATAAATTGACAGGTTGGGAAGCTGCGCTGCATGTTAGTTTACTCTATGGAGAAAAGAAGCATAATGGGTATGGGATTTCTATAAATCGCATCCACTGTGCATGTACTGTACAATGCAATGTTTTGTATGCAGCTAACTTGATTGTGGGCATGTACCCTTAAATGAAATACTCGATGCAAGTGCTCAGCATAGCATAAATATGAGCCACGCCATACTGCGATCGTTTGGAGGTAGAGTGAGCAAATCATTAGCGGTTGAAGAATTGGTTTTATTTATTAATTTTTCACGCTATTCACCATACAGTATAGGAGATTAGGAGGCTTTATTCCTCTGGCCAGTACGATTACAGTGATACCAGATTTATATAGGCAAAAAATAAATAAGAAAACTTGGGTCAGCTCACCGTGTCAGAAGTTGCATTGTTCTTCCTCCCTTGTTCCTGCCTTGGACCCAGACATGGACAAGCGGCGGAAGTCAACCGCACTCAAAGTAGGAAAAAAAACATAGAAAAGTCTACTGCACTTCCCCTCACAGCCTTCCTTAAGGTACCGTCACACTAAACAACTTACCAGCGATCCCAACAACGATACAACCTGATAGGGATCGCTGGTAAGTTGCTAGGAGGTTGGTGGTGAGAGGTCACACAGTCAGACGCTCCAGCAATCCCACCAGCAACCTGACCTGGCAGGGATCGCTGGAGCGTCGCTACACGGGTTGCTGGTGAGCTGTCACCAGCAACCAGTGACCAGCCCACAGCCAGCAGCGACACACTGAAGCGATGCTGTGCTTGGTAACTAAGGTAAATAACGGGTAACCAACCTGATATTTACCTTGGTTACCAGCGCACGCAGCTACATGTGCAGAGAGCAGGGAGCAGCGCACACCGCTTAGCGCTGGCTCCCTGCTCTCCTAGTTACAGCACACATCGGGTTAATTACCCGATGTGTGCTGTAGCTACATGTGCACAGAGCAGGGAGCAGCGCACACCGCTTAGCGCTGGCTCCCTGCTCTCCTAGCTACAGCACACATTGGGTTAATTACCCGATGTGTGCTGTAGCTACATGTGCAGAGAGCAGGGAGCCGCGCACACTGCTTAGCGCTGGCTCCTTGCTCTCCTAGCTACAGTACACATCGGGTTAATTACCCAATGTGTACTCCGGCTACACGTGCAAGGAGCAGGAGCCGGCACTGGCAGCGCGAGCGGCGGAGGCTGGTAACGAAGGTAAATATCAGGTAACCAAACACAGGGCTTCTTGGTTACCCGATGTTTACCGTGGTTACTGTCGCGGGTGGAGGAGGGGACGCCGTGCTCTCCCACTGCTCGGGTCCGGCTGCCGCTGCGGCTGTTGCGGCCTGCTGCTGCTGCTCGGTGGCTCGAGCGATGGGCCGGATCCCGGGGACTCGAGCGGCGCTCCTCGCCCATGAGTGAAAGGGGATTGGGTTTTGGGATAGTTTATTGTCCGTGACGCCACCCACGGTTGTGGTGATTAAGTAGACACCACCGCTGCTCTGTCTGGGGAGCCCTGGAGGGATGGTACGGAGCAGCCAGTTGTTGATTTGCCCCTCCGTGGGTAGGGGTTTTGGTGCTCCCGGGGCCCAGTGAAGGGGTTGGTATGGTGGACAGGCGGGTATGGGGCCTGTGGAGGTGCAGGGGCGCAGGGGCAGCGCTGTGCCGCACGGCACGGAGGTACTCACTCAGCCAGTAAACACGACACAGTTCTCGGTAAACAAACGGCTGGTTGGACGGGTCCCTCGGACGGTTACGGTGCTGATGTTCCCTGCAGTTAGTGGTGACGGTCTCTTCCCTGCACCTATGTAAAGTCTCTTGGTAGCGATGGGGCCCCACCGGTTACCTGCTCCCCGGCTTGGATATGAGCCGGAGGAGCCCCTCTCTTGCCCGCAGGCGCTGGCCCTGGGAAACTGGTACCTTGGCGGTGGCGGTGTCTCCCCTTAACGGTCGGACTGTTGCCTTCAATCGGGACTTGGTTGTTAGGAGACAGAGGTCCTCTTCACTGACGGATTTGGCAAATTATGGCAACTCCTAGCCTTGCCGGGATCCGAAAGGCCCCTGCCCTGGTGCTGACTGTTCTTCGTATACTGCTCCGGTACCGCCGGGTCACCACCCGTCCGCGGTCCTTCCAGCAACCTCCAAACAGTCCCCCTGCAGACTATCACCGCCGTCTTCTGACCTTGCTGTCTCAGTCCGGGGCACACACCCGGACCAACTTCAGGCTTTCTTAACTGTCACTTAGTTTTCCACTTCTTCACTCAAGCTCCTTTCCTTTGCTCCTCTACCATTTCACTTCCTTCTACTTTTACTTCCTAAACTGTTCTGTTTACTCCTTCACTTCCCTAGCTTAACTGCCTGGTTCTCCCGCCTCCAGGGCTGTGAACTCCTCGGTGGGCGGAGCCAACCGCCTGGCCCACCCCCTGGTGTGGACATCAGCCCCTGGAGGAAGGCAACAAGGATTTTAGGTTAGCCTTGGTGTACCTGCAAGGAATGTGGGGTGCATGTGATGTTGTGCAATGTGACCCCTGGCTTGCCCAGGGCGTCACATTCCCCCTTAGCAAAACGCAGACTATCCTCGGGCTGCCCGTCCAACACCGGTTTTATTTTCCTTTTGTTTTTCTGTAAAATAAAACGGTAACATATATACAATTTATGACATCATCCCACATCAGGAGGTTCGGTTCTTAAACGTTGCAAACATTAAAACGGTTAACGGTTACAGTCTCCGCTCTCTCCCACCCAAGTAACCTGGCCCTGATGCTGCCCCTAAAACCCAGGCAGCACCCTTGACCCCAGTCCAGCACAAGTTACCCGAGCGGGATTTGTCCTTCCCCTCCAGAGGGTAGCCACCGGTTCCTGTGGTGGCTGGGCCCCAGCCTGCTCTGCTGTGGGCCCTCCCTCCAACCTGCTTCTCCGGAGGCGGTAACTGCGGAAACGGTAACACAACTTATTTACAAGCCACTAGCGTCTGTGGTTGCCCTGCAAGTTCACGGGCTTGTCCAAAGGAGTTCCTATGCAAATTTTTCAAACGGTCCCCACGGGGACAACGGTGCCGGCAACGGCCGGTTTCCAAATCACGGTTTGCAGACAATCAGGTTACTTTCACGGTAATCATTTTTCATTTTTGCAAAAATATCTCAAACACACTGGTGGTCCCAACGGGGATGGTGCAACGGTGCTCCGCTGCCGTTATTCCGAGTCCTCCACATCACCTGAGGGAGGGGGCGCGGTGCTCACACGGGACTCCTGGCTGCCCCTTAGCTTAGCGTCCAGCGCGAACCACCCCCTCTCCCCACAGTGCCGGGTGTACTGCACGATGTCGCCCGACATCAGGTTACGACCGGGATGCTCCTCAGGCAGGTGGGCATTCACATCCCGCCGGGCTATAAACACTTCGGCCTCCAGGCCTGGTTCATATATAAACCCATAGCCCCGGCGGACATCAAACCGCCTCACCTACCCTTCGTACAGCGGCCCCCGGACACGGAACGTTGCCTGACTTAGACTCTCTTTTTCCCGGATTGCACGGGCCACCAACTCCGCCTTCCTTCTTTCCCTCTCTTCAATCTCCGGGCCCAACGGTACCGGCTCCCTGACCCAGTACGGTGCTGCTGCGAGCTCCGGCGCACGGGTCGGGCCCCGCGAGACCTGTTGGACATTGCCCACTGCTGGTACTCTGGGCGTCAGGTCCCGCGGTGACTTGGCCTTAGACGCTACCTTGCATCGGCAACCCGGCGCAACCTCAGCCGAGGTGTGGGGGATGGGCACAGGGGCTTTCTCCGGTTGGGCCTTCGGCACGGAGCGGGTCATCGGCTCCGGCTCGGGGACTTTCTCGGGGGACGCCTCCGGTTCGGTTTTCGGGGCTTTCCAGGGCAGCACCTCCGGTCGACTACGGGCTACGGCTGCAGGTCAGTCCGCCTGGGCGGACATGCTGGGTATCGCTACCGGTTGCGGTGGTAGTGGGCCTAGTGGCGGGGTCACGGCTTCCGGAACGGGTGGTCAAGGAGGCAGCAGGGGGAGAGGGTTTGGACCGGGTCCCGCAGCCGCGATGACCGGCCCTCCGAGGGCATCGGGGCATGGGTCACTCACCCTCCCTTTCTCCGCTTCCTCTTCGCGTCTCCGCACGGTCGCTATGACGTCCGCCATGTCGGTCCCCCACTCCTCCATGAGGAGCTGCATCTTGACCTGCAGCCTTTGGTAGAGCTGCGCGGTCCGGATATCCACCCATGCCGCGGTTCCAGGCGCGGGGGGCTACGGTGCTGCGGGACGGCATGAACATGTTGCTGGCGGCCTCTCCCAGGAACAAGATGGCTGCAGGGTCCTGGCGTCCCTGCTTTTATAGCCGCGCTCACATGTAGCTAGCCGCCATTCCGTCTCCTTCAGCCTCTTTCCGGCCCCTCCTCTATCGGGGCGGGGTTTTGGCCTTCGTGCCTCTACTACTCGAGAAGACGCCCGAGAGGGAACTTTTCGCGCCAAAGATGGCGACTTCTGAAATTTTCCGGCCTGATACCTCCGGCGGTCACAAGGCGCACCTCTACCCAACGGCAGAGCGGTAAGATCCTGTTCGTGACGCCAAGTTGTCGCGGGCAGAGGAGGGGACGCCGCGCTCTCCCACTGCTCGGGTCCGGCTGCCGCTGCGGCTGCTGCGGCCTGCTGCTGCTGCTCGGTGGCTCGAGCGATGGGCCGGATCCCGGGGACTCGAGCGCCGCTCCTCGCCCGTGAGTGAAAGGGGATTGGGTTTTGGGATAGTTTATTGTCCGTGACGCCACCCACGGTTGTGGTGATTAAGTAGACACCACCGCTACTCTGTCTGGGGAGCCCGGGAGGGATGGTACGGAGCAGCCAGTTGTTGATTTGCCCCTCCGTGGGTAGGGGTTTTGGTGTTCCCGGGGCCCAGTGAAGGGGTTGGTATGGTGGACAGGCGGGTATGGCCTGTGGAGGTGCAGGGGCGCAGGGGCAGCGCTGTGCCGCACGGCACGGAGGTACTCACTCAGCCAGTAAACACGACACAAACGGCTGGTTGGACGGGTCCCTCGGACGGTTACGGTGCTGATGTTCCCTGCAGTTAGCGATGACGGTCTCTTCCCTGCACCTATGTAAAGTCTCTTGGTAGCGATGGGTCCCCACCGGTTACCCGCTCCCCGGCTTGGATATGAGCCGGAGGAGCCCCTCTCTTGCCCGCAGGCGCTGGCCCTGGGAAACTGGTGCCTTGGCGGTGGCGGTGTCTCCCCTTAATGGTCGGATGGTTGCTTCAATCGGGACTTGGTTGTTAGGAGACAGAGGTCCCCTTCACTGACGGATTTGGCAAATTATGGCGACTCCTAGCCTTGCCGTGATCCGAAAGGCCCCTGCCCTGGTGCTGACTGTTCTTCGTATACTGCTCCGGTACTGCCGGGTCACCACCCGTCCGCGGTCCTTCCAGCAACCTCCAAACAGTCCCCCTGCAGACTATCACCGCCGTCTGCTGACCTTGCTGTCTCAGTCCGGGGCACACACCCGGACCAACTTCAGGCTTTCTTAACTGTCACTTAGTTTTCCACTTCTTCACTCAAGCTCCTCTCATTTGCTCCTCTACCACTTCACTTCCTTCTACTTTTACTTCCTAAACTGTTCTGTTTACTCCTTCACTTCCCTAGCTTAACTGCCTGGTTCTCCCGCCTCCAGGGCTGTGAACTCCTCGGTGGGCGCAGCAAACCGCCTGGCCCACCCCCTGGTGTGGACATCAGCCCCTGGAGGAAGGCAACAAGGATTTTAGGTTAGCCTTGGTGTACCTGCAAGGAATGTGGGGTGCATGTGATGTTGTGCAATGTGACGCCTGGCTTGCCCAGGGCGTCACATTACCAGTGTCCGCAGAAGCCGGCTCCTGCTGCCTGCACATTTAGTTGTTGCTGTCTCGCTGTCACACACAGCGATCTGTGCTGCACAGCGGGAGAGCAACAACTAAAAAATGGCCCAGGCCATTCAGCAACAACCAACGACCTCACAGCAGGGGCCAGGTTGTTGCTGGATGTCACACACAGCAACATCACTAGCAACATCGCTGCTACGTCACAAAAGTTGTTCGTTAGCAGCGATGTTGCTAGCGATGTTGCTTAGTGTGACGGGGCCTTTAGCCTGTACAAATGACGTCACTCTGTTTTCCCTGCTGTGCGTCTGGTGTCAGAATAGTCTCCGGCCGGGTCTGTCTTGTCACCACACGGCCGCTGCTCACTGCTCCTTTCCAAGCACGCTGCTTTGCTGCTCCAGTGTCAACTATTCATCGCAGAGTCTAGCAAGCATTAACTCCTACAGCACCACTGCAACAGGAGCCGAGCAACAGCCTCAAAGTTAGGCCATCACGTTATCTTTGTTTTAACACTTGTGTGTCTATGTATATATATATATATGTGTGTGCGTATATATATGAATATATATTATACATAATTTTATCTGAGTACCCAATTCATTGTTAGTGAATATTTTAGCCCACCCCACTTGATCCAGTTCATATTACTGTATATCTGTATATATCTATCCATATATATATATATATATATATATATATATATGGTATCTATCTATATATATATATATATATATATATATATATATATTATATATATATATATATAAGTATAGATATATATATCTATATATGTATATATATAGATATATATACTGTATATATACTGTGTATATATATATATATATATATATATATATTTATTTTATTTAGCATTGTTTTATTTTTACACAGCAATTCTGATACTACTAAGAGCAATTACCAAGTGAAAGACCAGTCTTTTTCTGTAGCCACTCTCTAATTATGGCAGGTTAACCCCTACATATTTCCAGGAAAGTCTTTTTGATATCTCAGCGGGACACTTTTAACACAGTCAGTGCATTCATTTATTTCACACTTAGGGGTGCTTCACACATAGCGAGATCGCTACCGAAATCGCTGCTACGTCACGGTTTTGGTGACGCAACAGTGACCTCATTAGCGATCTCGCTGTGTGTGACACTGAGCAGCGATCTGGCCCCTGCTGTGAGATCGCTGCTCGTTATACACAGCCCTGGTTCGTTTTCTTCAAAGGCGCTCTCCCGCTGTGACGCACACATCGCTGTGTGTGACAGCGAGAGAGCGACGAAATGAAGCGAGCAGGGAGCAGGAGCCCTTTCCCTGGTTACCCGATATTTACCTTCGTTACCAGCCTCCGCTGCTCTCGCTGCCAGTGCCAGCTCTCTGCTCTCTGCATGTACATGTACATCTACATGTAGCTGCAGTACACATCAGGTAATTAACCCGATGTGTACTGTAGCTAGGAGAGCAGGGAGCCAGCGCTAAGCAGTGTGCGCGGCTCCCTGCTCTCTGCACATGTAGCGACGTTATGATCGCTGCTGCGTCGCTGTGTTTGACAACTAAGCAGCGATCATAACAGCGACTTACAAGGTCGCTGTTACGTCACAGAAAATGGTGACGTAACAGCGACGTCGTTGTCGCTGTCGCTATGTGTGAACCCAGCCTTACACTGTGCTGTGTTATCTTTATTGTTCAAGGTGTCCCTACCTGAACATTTTACTCACATCTGGCAGTTCCCTACTTTGAATTTATTCCTACAACACCTTTCTACCGAGATCCCATTCCCAGAAAGGCAAGTACACACCCCTATTCTTGGTTTTTCTCACATAGGATTGTGCTTTTGTCCCTAAATAGTTTTTTTTTTACTACCCCTTGTTTTCTGAGGTACCATTTTTATTTATATATGACTTTTTGATTGTTTTATTTATCTTTTTTTTGTCAGCAATATGATTTTTGTCGGCACTGGTGCGTCCAAGGTCGGAAGCACCCAAAAAATAGGACATACCAGTACTTCCAAGGTCGTGAACGGGTTAACAAGTCTTCAGTGCAAGAAGTCAGCTAGGATTCTTCTGGAGAAACTTTGTTGTTGTTTTCAATTTCTCTCCCTGAGTTTTCTGAAGATAAGTTATTTGTTCACTCCCTGTGTTTTTCCTGTGTGTTCTTTAGAGCTTTGTGTGGTTGACTAAATGCTCATCCCATCCGTTTCCTAGCTAGGGTCTATTTCAGGGTCAGCCAGGGTTTTTGAACAAGTTGGCTCATCTCTACCTCTGACCACCCTGGATAGATTCTGAAACTATGCACCAAGCAGGATACCTGACCCTGACTGCTTGCTTCCAATGCCTGTATAGGTTTTATCACCAGCAAAGACCAAGGGGGAATGAGAGTATTTAGGGCCACAAAGGGAAGTGCTGATGTTTAACAACTGAAAGGTGAGGAAATGTGCAGGGTCCTAAAGGGAAATGGATTAACCCCAAGCAGAGAAGAAAATGCTAGAGAGAAGTTTGTGCACCAAATACTGCAACCTTCTACAGCTGAACAACAAAGGACTGTCTGTCCAGCATGACACACCCATAACAGGAACATCAAGATCTCTGGGGATGCATTTGTCACCTTGAGATTGTTTATATTTCTCAACAATTTGGTTGTCAAGTCCTCAGAGAGTTCTCTTCTCCTCTTTATGTTCTTCATGCTTAGTGTGACTCACACAGACTCACAATGCAAAGTTTGAGTCAACTTCTCCCTTTTTATCTGGTTTCTGGAGTAATTTCCATATTGCCCATAGCTGTTGCTTACTACATTTGAGTTTGAACATGCTTCACATGCTTGAAACAAAGTTGTTTCCCCACAATTTCAGAAATGTGCCAACAATTTTGTCACTAAAATGTTGGGTTTTTTGTGTGACATTATGTCCAATTTGTCTCTTTTCTCTCTATTTTTTCAGGTGTCTTGTTCCAATACATACAAATGAAATTAACATGTGTATGACAAATCATGTGCTATTTCAATAATGTTCTGGGAGAAATTATTTATTTTCTGGAACAACTTCAAGGGTTTCAAAACTTTTGGCCATGACTGTACATGATTTATGCTAATACATATTTCTCATGGTGGTCTACCCTTTCAACATTTTTGATAGTAACTAAACAAGCCAGTCAAAGCAGTTGAGCAATTTAAAAAGAGTTGCCCAGTCTTAATCAATAAAAACCCCGTTACACGCAACAACGTATCTAACAATATATCGCCGGGGTCACGAATTCCGTGACACACATCCGGCGTCATTAGCGACATCGTTGTGTGTAACAGCTCCGAGCGAGTGTTAATGATCAAAAATACTCACCTTATCGTTGATCGTTGACACATCGTTCATTTCCATAACATCATTACTGTTGCAGGACGCTGGTTGTTGGTCGTTCCTGCAGCAGCACACATCGCTACATGTGACACCACAGGAACGAGGAACATCACCGTAACTGCGGCCGCCCACAATGAGGAAGGAAGGAGGTGGGTGGGATGTTCTGCCTGCTCATCTTGCCCCTCCGTTTCTATTGGGTGGCCACCTAGTGATGCCGCTGTGATGCCGAACGAACCACCCCCTTAGAAAGGAGGTGGTTCACCAGCCAGAGCAACATCGCTAGGCAGGTAAGTCCCGTGTGACGAGTCCTAACGATATTGTGCGCCACGGGCAGCGATTTTCCCGTGACGCACAACCGACGGGGGCGGGTGCTTTCATCAGCGATATCGCTAGCGATATCGCTGCATGTAAAGCCCCCTTTAGTCTGAAGTCATTCTATATGATTGCAGATTTATGAATCCTTCCCTTGAACACACTGTGAGATGTGAAAATTCACCTGTTTCAATGCCAGAAACAGCATTCACGTGGCCACGAGTATGGAATATGCTTACTCCCAGCCATATTCCGTCCAGAAGGACACAGTTCCACTGAATAGAAGTGTATTAAGTGAGGCGATGCCCATATAGCCCAATTTTGTTTGGGAGTATGCATATTATATATTTGCAGCCATGTGACCGCTGTTTCCAAGCTCTGAGAGTGGCAATCCTAACTTAAGGCCCCGTCACACTAAGCAACATCGCTAGCAACATTGCTGCTAACGAACAACTTTTGTGACGTTGCTAGCGATGTTGCTGTGTGTGACATCCAGCAACAACCTGGCCCCTGCTGTGAGGTCGTTGGTTGTTGCTAAATGTCCTGGGCCATTTTTTAGTTGTTGCTGTCCTGCTGTGAAGCACAGATCGCTGTGTGTGACAGCGAGACAGCAACAACTAAATGTGCAGGCAGCAGGAGCCGGCTTCTGCGGAGGCTGGTAACCAATGTAAACATCGGGTAACCAAGAAGCCCTTTCCTTGGTTACCCGATATTTACCTTCGTTACCAGCCTCCGCCGCTCTCACTGTCAGTGCCGGCTCCTGCTCTGTGCACATGTAGCTGCAGGACACATCGGGTTAATTAACCCGATGTGTGCTGTAACTAGGAGAGCAGGGAGCCAGCGCTAAGCATTGTGCGCTGCTCCCTGCTCTGTGCACATGTAGCTGCAGCACACATCGGGTTAATTAACCCGATGTGTGCTGTAGCTAGGAGAGCAGGGAGCCAGCGCTAAGCATTGTGCGCTGCTCCCTGCTCTGTGCACATTTAGCTGCAGCACACATCGGGTAATTAACCCGATGTGTGCTGTAACTAGGAGAGCAGGGAGCCAGCGCTAAGCGGTGTGCGCTGCTCCCTGCTCTCTGCACGTGTAGCTCCGTGCGGTGGTAACCAAGGTAAATATCGGGTTGGTTACCCGATATTTACCTTAGTTACCAAGCGCAGCATCTTCCACGCGGCGCTGGGGGCTTGTCACTGGTTGCTGGTGAGCTCACCAGCAACTTGTGTAGCGACGCTCCAGCGATCCCTGCCAGGTCAGGTTGCTGGTGGGATCGCTGGAGCGTCGCAGTGTGACATCTCACCAGCAACCTCCTAGCAACTTACCAGCGATCCCTATCGTTGTTGGGATCGCTGGTAAGTTGCTTAGTGTGACTGGACCTTTAGAGTGACTGCATACATATGGATTTAGACCGGGTAACCCCTTAAAGATAGACCATGTCTTCTCTAGATAAGAATCAAACAGATATATCTTTGTAGAGATCCCAACTTTTTAAGTAATTTAGAGTGTTATTTGTTGGGAGCTGTATTTATCATATGCCATTTTTAATGTTTATTCTGATAAGTTTCACACAGAGTTTGCCATGCATTTTCCTTAATTTAGTTTAAGGCACAAATGATTTCACCTTCTGTAGAATGAATTAATTATAGCTCAGATGGCAGAGTATAAGGTTTTTGTGCGTTTTGTTTACATGGTATATGTGTCATTTGGCTTTTCTCTAATTGACTCTAATAGCAACACATAATAGCAATTTATATTGCAAAAAGAAACAGAAGCAACATATACTGTATATATTTGGTCCCTGATGCTTATATTAAGTGAAAGCTGCAATCATTTTGTTTACTTCAAATTTCAGCAATTGTGTTGTTCGTTATACTAGGAGAAGCCAGAATTCGTCTTTCAGAACTGAGTCATTATACTAATTATAATAATTATAGCAAGTATGTTTGTTCCATATATTTGGCAATAAGCTAACTGCCATGAAGGCATTGCAATCCTACCTTCTCTGTCCTATTTATTATATTCTATTCAACTAACCAATCACCTTTTGTAGAAATCCTGCTGTTTGATTTCAGCATACAGTAGAACATTCAGTTAATGTTGTGCCAATATATCTCATTGGATCTTTCCTTTTCCTTCCTTTCCGCATAAGTATAGGAGGACTATTTGTCTAGTCCTTTTTTTGTCCACATTTTACATTCTAAGGTTTGTAAAAAACCTTTTTCTTCATGTGAAAAATTTAAGAGAAAGCTAATGTGAGCAACCGTGTTTTTCCAAAAATAAGACCTCCCCCAAAAATAAGCCCTACAGCAGGGTTTTTCAACATTTTGGGAGCAAGACTTAAATATAATCCCTAACCCGAAAATAAGCCCTAGTCGTGGTTCAATAATGAAGTGTCAATGCAGATAAAAAAGTTAAAGCTACTGCAACTTCAGGACACTTCATTATAGACAGCGAACACCCCGCAAGCATGCTCACCAAATGCAGAGTGGGAGGCCGTGCAGTGGATCGCACACCCACACACATCAGATCTCACACCTATGTGCGATCTCGACAAATATCTGCGATCTGGGGTGTCACATAGCTAACGAGATCGCTAGTAATGTCACAACGTGTAAAGCACACTTTAGACCTACTCCAAAAATTAAACCTAGCGCTTTTTTGGGGTAAAAAAAAAAATTATAACACAGTGTCTCATTTTTGGAAAAACACGGTGGTATTTAGTATGTGTATACATCTTTGTCTTTCTGAGCTGGAGCGAAAATCCCTAAAGCCAAGATCCCTAAATAAAGCATAAAATAAGTAAGCTGTTTATTAATTATTTAACAAAAATAACTCATGAGCAAGAGTAGCTTATGATCCATTGTCAACAGCAATTAAACCTAAAGCAATACGAGATTGTTTGGGAACTGTAAAAGGGGCTTTACACGCTACGATATCGTTAATGTTTGGTCGTCGGGGTCAAGTTGTTAGTGACGCACATCCGGCGTCATTAACGATATCGCAGCATGTGACACTGACCAGTGACCTTAAGCGACCTCAAAAATGGTGAAAATCGTTCACCATGGAGAGGTCGTCCCAAACTCAAAAATCGGTAAGGGTTGTTTATCCAGGTGGTTCATCGCTCATGCGGCAGCACACATTGCTATGTGTGACACCGCAGGAGCGAGGAACGTCTCCTTAACTGCCGCTGGCCACAATGCGGAAGGAAGGAGGTGGGCGGGATGTTACGTCCTGCTCATCTCCGCCCCTCCACTTTGATTGGCCGGCCGCTTAGTGACGTTGCGGTGACGTCGCTGTGATGCCGAACGTCCCTCCCCCTTAAAGGAGGGATTGTTCGGCAGTCACAGCGCCGCCGCCGACCAGGTAAGTATGTGTGACGCTGCCGTAGCGATAATGTTCGCTACGGCAGTGATCACAAACAATCGCATGCACGACGGGGGCAGGTACTTACACGCTCGCTATCGCTAGAAATTGCTAGCGATATCGTTACCGTGTAAAGCCCCCTTAAGACTGATGAGTGCAGGGAATATAGCGAACAGATGATTTTGTTAGATTTCAGTGTAAATTGATTTAACAAATATGCAGTTACTGACCTACCCCAGAAAGGTTCACAAGTTTTCAATCTCTGTATCTGTTATGTGCCTCTAACTGTACACAAAAGATTCAAAATTATATTCTGCTAGGAATCAGCGTTTCCACAAAAATTCATATGAACTGTTGAAGTAGCTTCATTTGAACAACTTGACCTTATAGAGGGCTATAAATCAAAATGCTACTCCTCAGGTTGTTTGCTACCTCTATGTACAAAGAAAATTAGATTTTTAAGGGAAAAAGTGAATTGATAGCTTAAAACAAAATCTTGAAAGAAAGAGAATGTTAAAAAAATAAAAAGAAATAAAACATAAGGTTAAATGAGCCACTGCGCTGCATTTTTAAAACTATATTTAAAAATGTTTTAAATATTTTCAGATTAAAATATTATAAATCACAATAAAAAAAACTTATTTACAACCACATTTTATTTGCAATAAATAAAAAATGTATATATATATATATTTTTACAGCCTTCAGCTTGATCTCGCAAAAAGGCTACTTGATGAATGAATGCTCTGTAGAAAGATCGATCATATGCAAGCCTAGGGTCCACCATGGTCTTCATGTCGTGCGGTGTTCTGTGTTGCACTCGCTGGGTGACATGGCGGCGTCAGACTCTGTTCACACTGCAGAGTCTGACAAGCTGCCTGGGATTCTTTAGTTACACAGCCTGCCATGGGCATCATCTGGTTCTGGCTTCACTGCTCTGCAGCACAGTGGGAGTTAATTTCTGCTGGTCTGTGATCAGTTGCTAGCAGCTCAGGCTGCTGATCACCATCTCCACCCTTTATAAGATTCTGAATTCTGGGCTGTTTGCTAGATATAGCTTTATTTTCTTGTTCCTGGAGTTATCCTGTGTATAGTGATCCTCAAGTTGCGGTTCTGAGTGATGTGTGAGTCCTCCAGTCATGTTATTATTTCCTACCCCTTTTGTGTTACTTCCCAGTTCACATATTGTCCCTGCTTTGTCTTTGAGTGCAGTGTGCACAAGTTTTCGTTTATCCTTATCTGTGATTATTTGTGGGGTTTTGGAGACTGGGTGTCTCATTCCCTGAGTGGGGGGGGAGTAGTGTCAGGGCTTGGCCAGGAGACAGGGCTTTTTTGGAGGCTCGACCCTTGCTACCATCAAGTCTACCGTCGAGATAAGGGACAGATTAGGGTTAGGGGTGCTTCACACATAGCGAGATCGCTACCGAAATCGCTGCTACGGCACGGTTTTGGTGACGCAACAGTGACCTCCTTAGCGATCTCGCTGTGTGTGACACTGAGCAGCGATCTGGCCCCTGCTGCGAAATCACTGCTCGTTACACACAGCCCTGGTTCGTTTTCTTCAAAGGCACTCTCCCGCTGTGACACACAGATCGCTGTGTGTGACAGCGAGAGAGCGACGAAATGAAGCGAGCAGGGAGCAGGAGCCGGCATCTGGCAGCTGTGGTAAGCTGTAACCAGAGTAAACATCGGGTAACCAAGGTGGTTACCCGATATTTACCTTAGTTACCAGCCTCCGCAGCTCTCACGCTGCCTGTGCTGCCGGCTCCGGCTCTCTGTACATGTAGCTGCAGTACACATCGGGTTAATTAACCCGATGTGTACTGTAGCTAGGAGAGCAAGGAGCCAGCGCTAAGCAGTGTGCGCGGCTCCCTGCTCTCTGCACATGTAGCTGCAGTACACATCGGGTTAATTAACCCGATGTGTACTGTAGCTAGGAGAGCAAGGAGCCAGCTCTAAGCAGTGTGCGCGGCTCCCTGCTCTCTGCACATGTAGCTGCAGTACACATCGGGTTAATTAACCCGATGTGTACTGTAGCTAGGAGAGCAAGGAGCCAGCGCTAAGCAGTGTGCGCGGCTCCCTGCTCTCGCGATTATGATCGCTGCTTCGGCTGCTGTGTTTGACAGCTAAGCAGCGATCATAACAGCGACTTACAAGGTCGCTGTTACGTCACAGAAAATGGTGACGTAACAGCGACCTCGTTGTCACTGTCGCTTAGTGTGAACCAGCCCTTAGACTAGGAGACCCTGTTCTATCCGTACTCCCCCGTGAGATTTCATTGCCGTTACCTTGATACTATCAAACCATCAGGTTGCTAGTCTTCCTCTTGAGCCTTGTTCTTTATTTTCTTCTGACAATGATCTCCTTCTCCACTGATTACAAAAAAAGCAATCACTGGAGAAGGATATCATGGTCGGAAGAATAGAAGGAACAAGATGAAGAGGAAGACCAGCAACTCGATGGCTTGAGACAATCAAAATAACAGCAGAGAAGACCCTGATGGACCTAGGCTTGCATAAGCTTGATCTTCCTACAGAGCATTCATCCATCAAGTCATCATGGCTCAAGATTGAGCTGAAGGCCTTAAAATAAAAAGTTATAATATTGCATAATTTAATTTTTTAAAATAAAGATTAAAAAATGTTTAAAGTCACCATAGGTATTACAAAGCCTACTGGTATTTGCAAACAATTTCCTTTCTCAAGCTGAAAACTATATTAAGTGTGTTTTTTGATATTGTAAAATCAGTATGACTATTTCACTGTAGGATGTTGTGTTTGAAACCAAGCTAGCTTTCTTGTAAGACATATTTCAAAGTATGTGTGTTAGAGTGCTGGAGAATTGATGCAGGGCACATATCAGGTTTATGGCTCTATTTTATATGGAGCTGTAATGGGACATCCGTAGAGGGAAATGGGGTCAGTACAGTACCATTTCATTGGAAGCAGTATGTATTTGCTTTTCAAGATGAATATCCCAGGGCATAGATCACCTTCCTTCCATAGCCTGTTAGGAGCCATACAGCCTGCATTGCCTGCCATACAAGCACTGGGCTCTGCTGTGTCTAATAGCTTGTTGTCTAAGTACCGTATTGCAGACTACACTAAAATTAGTTTGCATTTAATACTGTAAAGTTAACTTTTAACAAAAAAGCAGTAGACAGAGGAAAATCTCTGATATATTCAATACAACTCACAAAATCATAACAATAACAAGAGTAATACATGATAGGTAATATAAAGCAAGAAAGTAAAATGAAAGCTGGAATAAATTTAAAAGCTGTAATCAGATAACCATGCATAAGTGAGATCTATCTGTCATATCAAGAAACAAGAGAATCTTTGTGTCTCAAAGAGTGGTGCGTAAGATATTTCATAAAAATGGTGGATAATAAGATGTGAATATAACTAGCCACTCAGAAGTGTAAAGTGAATATTTTTCTTTAAATAAGATAATCATCATGACAATGGTCAGACCTTATTCAGAGTTATGCGACCCTTATTGCTCACCAGTATCACATTACAGAATAGTCATCTCAATATGGTGATATTGACAATGGTCACTTATCACCGACTTAGTTAATGTTTCTTGCCATATTCTTGCACAGCAATCCAGATATATTGAAAATTAGCTAAGGATGAGGAACAATATAATTCATTCCAATGATCAGGATCTCATTCATTCCAATGTTCAATTATATATAAGCCCAACAGCCAATGCCTAGGCGACCTCTGACATAAAATCTGGCCATTTTTGTGTGCTACGTATCTGATTTCTTACATGTTTTCCATACCAGTATTGCATGTCTATATTCCTATATTCATTGTTCCACATAGTTTAGCACTACAGAGTGCAACTGTCTCTATTTTTGTTACTGTTTCATGCTCAGTATGCTCCTGTTCACATTAGAAAGTTAGAAGTGCCATCAATCTTTTCTTACATGCTTACAAATACATGCAGATAGCTATCATGCAAAACCATCAGGGATATTTCGGTTTTGCTCGAATTTTATTCTGCAGCAGGACAATGACCCCCAAATATACAGTCAATATAATTAAGAAGTATCTTTAGCTTAAAAAAAGAACAGAGGCCTGAAAGTGATGCTATGGTCCCCACAAAGCCTTGATCCCAACATCATTGAGTCTAAGATTATTATTATTATTATTATTATTATTTTTTATTTTAAGATTATATCAAGAGACATAAGGATTTGCACAAGCCTTATCTACCGAAGATCTGTTGGTAGTTCTCAAAAAAGTTTCTACTTGTTAAGTTCCTTTAAAAATTGTATCCAAGTGTACATAGAAGAATTAATACTTTGATCTTGTTTGGAACACAAAGAATGGTCACATCAAATATTGATTTCATTTTATTTCTCTTTTAATCATTCACTTTGCATTTTGTTTATTGATAAAAATAAACTATTATTTTCTATTTGTAAAGCCTTTTTGCTTTGTAATTTTTTTACACTCCATGCCTAAAACTTCTACATACATTTAAATATACTGTACATATGTATTTATATTGAATATGTTGTGTTACTCTGTATATATTTATTATAAATGTATTTTTAAAGGTCAGAACAAAAATAAAACTGAAGAAAAAACAATAGAAATAACATTGTGCACAAGTGAAGATATTTATGTAGATTTATTCAGAAAAGCAACAAACTACATACCGTAGTTAAAACCAATAATAAATATACTCCATCACTGATATGATACATACAGTATATAAAATATGAGATTCTCCAAAATGATGGCATATATCAAAGTATGTCAATAATTAAAATGCTGGAATAAATGATGCCCTATCAATAATAGGGTGATCTATGTAATGTAGTGATACATTAAACCCATAATGTAAAGCCCTAGGGGGTGCAAATGCCTGCGAATGTGTAATATACAGTACAGACCAAAAGTTTGGACACACCTTCTCATTCAAAGAGTTTTCTTTATTTTCATGACTCTGAAAATTGTAGATTCACATTGAAGGCATCAAAACTATGAATTAATACATGTGGAATGAAATACTTAACAAACAAGTGTGAAACAACTGAAAATATGTCTTATATTCTAGGTTCTTCAAAGTAGCCACCTTTTTGCTTTGATTACTGCTTTGCACACTCTTGGCATTCTCTTGATGAGCTTCAAGAGGTAGTCACCGGAAATGGTTTTCACTTCACAGGTGTGCCCTGTCAGGTTTTATAAGTGGGATTTCTTGCCTTATAAATTGGGTTGGGACCATCAGTTGTGTTTTGCAGAAGTCATGTGGATACATGGCTGATAGTCCTACTGAATAGACTGTTGGAATTTGTATTCTGGCAAAAAAAAAAGCAGCTAAGTAAAGAAAAATGAGTAGCTATCATTACTTTAAAAAATAAAGGTCAGTCAGTTTGAAAAATTGGGAAAACTTTGAAAGTGTCCTCAAGTGCAGTAGCAAAAACCATCAAATGCTACAAAGAAACTGGCTCACATGAGGACCGCCTCAGGAAAGGAAGACCAAGAGTCACCTCTGCTGCAGAGGATAAGTTTATCTGAGTCACCAGCCTCAGAAATCGCAGGTTAACAGAGGCTCAGATTAGAAACCAGGTCAATGCCATACAGAGTTCTAGCAGCAGACACATCTCTAGCACAACTGCTAAGAGGAGACTTTGTGCAGCAGGCGTTCATGGTAAAATAGCTGCTAGGAAACCACTGCTAAGCACAGGCAACAAGCTTAAGAGACTTGTTTGGGTTAAAGAACACAAGGAATGGACATTAGACCAGTGGAAATAAGTGCTTTGGTCTGATGAGTGTAAATCTGAGATCTTTGGATCCAACCACCGTGTCTTTGTGTGATGCAGAAAAGGTGAACGGATGGACTCTACATAGTAGGAGGTGTGATGGTGTGGGGGGGTCTTTGCTGGTGACACTGTTGGGGATTTATTCCAAATTGAAGGCATACTGAACCAGCATGGCTACCACAGCATCTTGCAGCAACATGTTATTCCATCCGGTTTGCGTTTAGTTTGACCATAATTTATTTTTCAACAGGACAATGACCCCAAACACACTTCTAGGCTGTGTAAGGGCTATTTGACTAAAAAGGAGAGTGATGGGGTGCTACGCCAGATGACCTTGCCTCCACAGTCACCAGACCTGAACCCAATCGAGATGGTTTGGGGTGAGCTGGACCACAGAGTGAAGGCAAAAGGGCCAACAAGTGCTAACCATCTCTGGGAACTCCCAAGACTGTTGGAAAACCATTTCCGGTGACTACCTCTTGAAGCTCATCAAGAGAATGCCAAGAGTGAGCAAAGTAGTAATGAAAGCAAAAGGTAGCTACTTTGAAGAACCTAGAATATAAGACATATTTTCAGTTGTTTCACCCTTTTTTAAGTATTTAAAGAAGAAGCAATCAAGATGGTTTGGGGTGAGCTGGACCACAGAGTGAAGGCAAAAGGGCTAACAAGTGCTAAGCATCTCTGAGAACTCCTTCAAGACTGTTGGAAGATGATTTCCGGTGACTAACTCGTGAAGCTCATCAACAAAATGCCCAGAGTGTGCAAAGCAGTAATCAAAGCAAAAGGTGGCTACTTTGAAGAACCTAGAATATAAGATATATTATCAGTTGTTTCACACTTGTTTGTTGAGTATTTCATTCCACATGTGTTAATCCATAGTTTTGATGCCTTCAATTTGAATCTACAATTTTCAGAGTCATGAAAATAAAGAAAATTCTTTGAATGAATGAGAAGGTGTGTCCAAGCTTTTGGTCTGTACTGTATATATACTGTGTGTGTATATATATATATATATATATATATATATATATATATATAATGTGTGTGTGTGTGTGTATATATATATACACACAAAGTATTATTGACTCATCCCAGGGCTTTGGGTTACTCGGTCCCAGGCTGTATATTACTGGGATATTTCACTGGGTGGCCATTGCCCAATTCCGTGACCCTGGGGATTGCTGAAAAGGGGTTTTGTACAAGGTAAAGAATAAAAATAAATAGTTTTTCATGTCACTTGCGGTATGCAGCTATATGGGGAAAGCCGCCGCTGCAAAGTCTCTCACTGCTGGGGCTGGTGGTATTGGGAAGCTTGGATGTAATAGCTCTCTGCAAGTAGAGCTAGGCCCCAGGGGAGGATGATGGTGGTAGTAGTGTCTAAGTGCAGAGGTGTAGGAAGAATTCAGACAACACAGGGGCTGCGGTTGAACTTTACTCACTGATTTGGAGTTACTGCTACCCGGTTTGTGCTGGTCTCTACCAATCCAGTATTCCCTTTGTTCCGCTGCCGGTGTAGTGAACTGGTGAGCTTTACTTCCATGCACCCTGTAGTCTATAGTAGTTGGTTGGTCCTCGTGACTTGGAGCGTTTTTAGGGTCCCCTCCTGTTGTCTCTGTCCTGGCCCGTACGGCAGGCAGCTTGAACCTCTTTGGGTCGGACTTCTGTCCCAGTTCCCAGGTTCCCTCTCTGCTGCTGTGCCCCGGACACTAATATTGGTAAGTTCCTTGATGGTCCCCTTACAGGGCAGATTGTTCTCAGGTGAGCCTGAAGCATCTTCCTGAACTAGGGCTCTGTACCCCATCGGTGCTCGGTCCAGTGAGTACTCTCTTCGTACTCTCCCTCGCAATCGTACTCCCTTTTACTCAACAAGTCACTTCACACGTGCTGACTGACTGTCTGCTTCTCCCCTCTCCCTCCTCAGACTGTCACTTCCTGTCTGTCTGTGTGAATCTGCACTGACCAACCCCTCCTCCTCCCAGGTCTCTGACTAGTGGATTGGATGCGTCCCAACCTATAGGTGACCACCCGTCAGTTCCATCTCTAGCCTGTCACCCAGTCTGGGCAAAAGGCTGTGGTTTTGTGTGTGTTGTGTTTGTTATCAGCACTGGTATTCCAGGAATCCGGGGTTAGATGTAGTACTCTGTGACACACTCAGGGGGGCCACATTATAATGATTCTCTGTCTATAATAGGTGATCTTTGGAACTATAAGGCATACTGAACAGATGATATGACATCCTGGTGGCCAGAGGAAAAAACATTCAATAGAAATGTCAGTGAGGGGACTCATTTTACAGATGGGTTAGACATTTGACACTGGAGCTTTGTATTGCTGTCACGTTTCATAGTTTTAGTTACGTAGATTTAAGTCCATCGAGTTCAACATTTAGGGGTGCTTTTTATGTTGCGACATCGCTACTGCGATATCGTCGGGGTCAAATGGGAAGTGAGGCACATACAGCGCCGGTAACGACGTCGCAACGTGTAAAGCCTAGAAGCACCAATAAACGATCGCAAAAGCGTCAAAAATCGGTGATCTGTGTACTGTCGGTCATTTCCATAACTTCGCTGCAGCGACAGGTACGGTGTTGTTCCTCGTTCCTGCGGCAGCACACATCGCTGTGTATGAAGCCGCAGGAGCGAGGAACATCTCCTTACCTACGTCCCGCCTGCAATGCGGAAGGAAGAAGGTGGGCGGGATGTTTACATCCAGCTCATCTCTGCCCCTCCGCTTCTATTGGCCGCCTGCCATGTGACATCGCTGTGACGCCGCACGACCCGCCCCCTTAGGAAGGAGGCGGGTCGCCGGCCAAAGCGACGTTGCAGGGTAGGTAAGTGCATGTGAAGCTGCCTGTAGTGATAATGTTCGCTACGGCAGCTATCACAAGATATTGCATCTGCGATGGGGCGGGGACTATCGAGCTCAGCATCGCTACAATCGGCTAGCGATGTCGCAGCGTGCAAAGTACCCCTTAGCCTAACATGTTGATCCAGTGGAAGGAAAAAAAACATGTGGCAGTCCCTATTAGCTTTATATTAGGGGAAAAATTCCTTGTCAACTCCACATACAGCAATCAGACCAGTTTCCTGGATCAACACCTAATCAAAAATTGTAGTGCACATAACCAGTAATATTATATTTTGCAAGAAAGGCATCCAGGCCTATTTTAAATTTTAACAGCAAATCAACCATTACAATATCATGGGAAAAAATTCCATAATCTCATTGCTCGCACAGTAAAGGATCTACAGTTAGGTCCAGAAATATTTGGACAGTGACACAAGTTTTGTTATTTTAGCTGTTTACAAAAACATGTTCAGAAATACAATTATATATATAATATGGGCTGAAAGTACACACTCCCAGCTGCAATATGAGAGTTTTCACATCCAAATCGGAGAAAGGGTTTAGGAATCATAGCTCTGTAATGCATAGCCTCCTCTTTTTCAAGGGACCAAAAGTAATTGGACAAGGGACTCTGAGGGCTGCAATTAACTCTGAAGGCGTCTCCCTCATTAACCTGTAATCAATGAAGTAGTTAAAAGGTCTGGGGTTGATTACAGGTGTGTGGTTTTGCATTTGGAAGCTGTTGCTGTGACCAGAACACATGCGGTCTAAGGAACTCTCAATTGAGGTGAAGCAGAACATCCTGAGGCTGAAAAAAAAGAAAAAATCCATCATAGAGATAGCAGACATGCTTGGAGTAGCAAAATCAACAGTCGGGTACATTCTGAGAAAAAAGGAATTGACTGGTGAGCTTGGGAACTCAAAAAGGCCTGGGCGTCCACGGATGACAACAGTGGTGGATGATCGCCGCATACTTTCTTTGGTGAAGAAGAACCTGTTCACAACATCAACTGAAGTCCAGAACACTCTCAGTGAAGTAGGTGTATCTGTCTCTAAGTCAACAGTAAAGAGAAGAGTCCATGAAAGTAAATACAAAGGGTTCACATCTAGATGCAAACCATTCATCAATTCCAAAAATAGACAGGCCAGAGTTAAATTTGCTGAAAAACACCTCATGAAGCCAGCTCAGTTCTGGAAAAGTATTCTATGGACAGATGAGACAAAGATCAACCTGTACCAGAATGATGGGAAGAAAAAAGTTTGGAGAAGAAAGGGAACGGCACATGATCCAAGGCACACCACATCCTCTGTAAAACATGGTGGAGGCAACGTGATGGCATGGGCATGCATGGCTTTCAATGGCACTGGGTCACTTGTGTTTATTGATGACATAACAGCAGACAAGAGTAGCCGGATGAATTCTGAAGTGTACCGGGATATACTTTCAGCCCAGATTCAGCCAAATGCCGCAAAGTTGATCGGACGGCGCTTCATAGTACAGATGGACAATGACCCCAAGCATACAGCCAAAGCTACCCAGGAGTTCATGAGTGCAAAAAAGTGGAACATTCTGCAATGGCCAAGTCAATCACCAGATCTTAACCCAATTGAGCATGCATTTCACTTGCTCAAATCAAGACTTAAGACGGAAAGACCCACAAACAACCAAGACCTGAAGGCTGCGGCTGTAAAGGCCTGGCAAAGCATTAAGAAGGAGGAAACCCAGCGTTTGGTGATGTCCATGGGTTCCAGACTTAAGGCAGTGATTGCCTCCAAAGGATTCGCAACAAAATATTGAAAATAAAAATATTTTGTTTGGGTTTGGTTTATTTGTCCAATTACTTTTGACCTCCTAAAATGTGGAGTGTTTGTAAAGAAATGTGTACAATTGCTACAATTTCTATCAGATATTTTTGTTCAAACCTTCAAATTAAACGTTACAATCTGCACTTGAATTCTGTTGTAGAGATTTCATTTCAAATCCAATGTGGTGGCATGCAGAGCCCAACTCGCGAAAATTGTGTCACTGTCCAAATATTTCTGGACCTAACTGTACGTCTTTGATTATGATTAAACACCCTTTCTTCTAGACGTAGTGGATGCCCTCTTGTCCCAGTTGTAGATTTAGGTGTAAAAAGATCATTAGAAAGATATCTCTAAGGTCCCTTAATATATTTGCACATTGTAATAAGATTGCTCCTAAGCCTTCGCTTTTCCCAACTCAATACTCCAAAATGTAATAACCTGTCTTGGTATTAAGCTGGGGTCACACATAGCGACAGCGACAACGACATCGCTGTTACGTCACCATTTTCTGTGACGTAACAGCGACCTTGTAAGTCGCTGTTATGATCGCTGCTTAGCTGTCAAACACAGCGACGCAGCAGCGATCATAACGTCGCTACATGTGCAGGGAGCCGCGCATACTGCTTAGCGCTGGCTCCTTGCTCTCCTAGCTACATTCCACATCGGGTTAATTAACCCGATGTGTACTGCAGCTACATGTCACAGTGCAGAGAGCAGGGAGCCGCGCACACTGCTTAGCGCTGGCTCCTTGCTCTCCTAGCTACAGTACACATCGGGTTAATTAACCCGATGTGTACTGCAGCTACATGTCACAGTGCAGAGAGCAGGGAGCCGCGCACACTGCTTAGCGCTGGCTCCTTGCTCTCCTAGCTACAGTACACATCGGGTTAATTAACCCGATGTGTACTGCAGCTACATGTCACAGTGCAGAGAGCAGGGAGCCGTGCACACTGCTTAGCGCTGGCTCCTTGCTCTCCTAGCTACAGTACACATCGGGTTAATTAACCCCATGTGTACTGCAACTACATGTCACAGTGCAGAGAGCAGGGAGCCGCGCACACTGCTTAGCGCTGGCTCCTTGCTCTCCTAGCTATAGTACACATTGGGTTAATTAACCCGATGTGTACTGCAGCCACATGTCACAGTGCAGAGAGCAGGGAGCCGCGCACACTCCTTAGCGCTGGCTCCTTGCTCTCCTAGCTACAGTACACATCGGGTTAATTAACCCGATGTGTACTGCAGCTACATGTCACAGTGCAGAGAGCAGGGAGCCGCGCACACTGCTTAGCACTGGCTCCTTGCTCTCCTAGCTACAGTACACATCGGGTTAATTAACCCGATGTGTACTGCAGCTACATGTCACAGTGCAGAGAGCAGGGAGCCGCGCACACTGCTTAGCGCTGGCTCCTTGCTCTCCTAGCTACAGTACACATGGGGTTAATTACCCGATGTGTACTGCAGCTACATGTGCACAGAGCAGGAGCCGGCACTAGCAGCAAGAGCGGCGGAGGCTGGTAACAAAGGTAAATATCGGGTAAACAGGGAAAGGTCTTCCCTTGGTTACCCGATGTTACAGTCGTTACAGCTTTCCGCAGCTGCCAGATGCCGGCTCCTGCTCCCTGCTCGCTTCATTTCGTCGCTCTCTCGCTGTCACACACAGCGATGTGTGCTTCACAGCGGGAGAGCGACGACGAAAAAATGAAGCAGGACATTCAGCAACGAGCAACGACCTCACAGCAGGGGCCAGCTCGTTGCTGGATGTCACACACAGCGACAGCGACGGGACATCGCTGCAACGTCACAGAAAATGGTGACGTAGCAGCGACGTCGTTGTCATCGTCGCTGTGTGTGACACCACCTTTACAGTTCACACATTCTCTTAATAACCTTGGTTGCTCTTCTCTGCATTTTTTTAGTTTAGCTATGTCCTTCTTATACACTGGAGACTAAAATTGTACACGATATTACAAGTATGGTCACAGTAGTGACTTGTTTAGAGGCAAAATTATGCTCTTGTCCTAAACACTTATGCCTCTTTTAATGCATCCCATTATTTTATTCGCTTTTGCAACTTCTTGACACTTTTTATTAAAGAAGAGTTTGCCATACACTCGTACATCCAAGTCTTTTTGAGTGACAGTTTTATCCAGTGTTTTTTATTTTAGTACCTGATTATACATTTTATTTTCCCTGCTCAAATGCACAGCCTTACAATTAACTACATTAAACTTCAACTGATATTTTCCAGTCCCAGCTACCTTCTTACATAAATCCTTTTGTAATATTAAGTTATGCTCCTCATAATCATCTGTAAATATTGAAATATACCGTGTGCCCCCTACAAGGTCATTAGTAAATCAATTAAAAAGAAGATGGCCCTATACTGACCCCTGTGATATCCGACTGTTAACTGGAACCCAATCTGAGGGGTGATGTTACTGAACAGGGAATGAGAACTTTGTGTGTGACAAACATAGGGAAGACAAACAAGACTTTAAGTAATGACTTAAGGTGGAGAATGGTGACACTGATACACAGCACTACAAACACTGTCAGAAGGTAGTGGATTATAAAAATGTTTGATATCAATTTGGGAGGTGCAGATTAACTCCATGATGTTATGGAGCTGAGCTATGGGTCTATGCATGATAGGCATGAACTTTGCTAAGCAGAGCCTGGAACTTGTCTTCTTGGTGTGATTTAGAGCAGACGGAAATCTAAGATTGTAAAAGTGTTTAATAAAAAAGTGGTGTTGGACTTTTGGGAAAATTGGATGAAGGGTTATATGCTAAGTGGAGGCAAGCCATGAGAGGGAAGAGGTTCATCTCTTATGCCTATAAGAGCCTCATAATGTGTCATGAAGCAAATTGTGACCTGTAGATCTGTCATCCTTTATAGATAAGCTATGCAGTAGTGGTAAGTTCTACTAATAAACTAATGGACAAAAGGTTACCAATGTTTTGAATTATTGACTTTCAGGCACCATATCTAAGCATCCTATACAGTTTCAAATGTGAGAGTACCATTATTTTAGCGACAATCATTTTGGGAATCTCATTCATAAATTTGACTTGCAACTATTTAGTATGTGATTATGTATGCAGATTGTTGTCATGTCACTGCATTGTTACTGTTTTGCTCCTGGAGGTAAAAAAGTATTTTTCTTCCTGTATACTACAAATAACAATCTGTTCTCACATTCCCTGTTAGTTCAATGTCTTATTAGGTTGATTCACAAGCAAGGTCACTGGTTCTGGACCAGGAACAGCCATGAAAAAAATTTCCCAAGAAAAAAGAAACCGTATCATCCAGCTCATCAATAGATGTCTCTTGGCAAATAAAATTGCCAAACTACATTATTAGAGTGCTATGACAGTTATAAGAATATGAAATAAATTCCATCCATCTATTCAACAGCAAAGAGGTGGATGTCCAGGCAAAATATCGGAATCAACAAGTCGGTTCATCACAAAGTCTATCAGTTCTGGCTCAAGAAACACAACATTGGAGGGGGCTCATATGCTTTGTAACAGTGAGATTACAGACATTCATGCAGCACTGTGCGACACACATTACACAAATGAATGGTGGCCCAAAAAAAGGTGAAGAAGCTTTGATTCCAATATGGTCATAAGAAGCGTTGGCTCGACTTTGTCTAAAAGTGAAATATAGAAGATTGGAAATTTTGGAGCGATGAGACAAAAGCCAATAGACTAGGTTCTGAATGGCGCTAATGGGTCTGGAACAAACCAGAAAAAAAGGGGCTAATGGATCGAGAAATTGAAGGAACTGTGAAGTACTATTGAGGAAACCTGATGATATGGGGTTGTTTTACAGACAAAGGAATTGGATACTTGACTAGGATCGATGGTGGATGCAATGCTGAGCCATATGTGAGTATCCTACAAGAATAGTTACTTTGTACACTCAAGTACTATGGGTATGAAAAGGACGACATACTGTTCCAGCAGGACAACTAACTAAGCATACGTTGAAATTGGCAAAGAAATGTTTAAATGACAATGAAGTAGAGGTGCTGGATTGGCGCCCACAATGCTCACACCTCAGTCCTATAGAACACATGTGGGTAGAGTTGAAGAAATAGCTGTATACACCAACATTGGGAACTTGTAGAAGAGACCTGGGATCAGACTTTGGTCAAGACATGCTTGAATCTGATTGGACTGCACACAACAGGATTCACGTAGTGTTGAAAGCCAAAGGTGGATTTACAAAATGCTGACAAAATAATAAAAATGTCAATATACAATTTTAGGAGCAAAACAGTAACAATTCAGTGACATGAAAATAATCTGCATAAATAATCACATGCTAAAAAATTGCAAGTCAAATTTATTTTTAGCCAAGATGATTGTATATAATATGAAGGTACTCTCATGTTTGTAGTTGTAGTGGATGCTGAGATATGGAGCCTGAAAGATAAAAGTTCAAAATATTGTTACCCTTTTGCTCGTCAGTGTAGTTGTGATTGCCTGTAGGAATTGTCAAATTGGTAATGAAACTAGTGGTGGGTGTCAGTAATGTCTTTTAAGCTGGGGAGGCCGCAGGTAGTTCTTTTTAAGAAGCTAAGGTGCATACCTGTCCACAAAGACTAATAAGTGGCCTGGTAGTACAGTCCTGCATTAGAGCACACCATATAGAGACAATATGGTAAAGGTGTAATTTTCCAAGCCCTCTAAAGTCAGGACCAAGGATGGGGCGATGTCCTTCTGTCTTGAGTGTGCAGAGTAAAGGCTGCTTTACACGCAGCAACATCGCTAGCGATATCACTGGTGAAAGCACCCGCCCCCGTCAGTTGTGCATCACAGGCAAATAGCTGCCCGTGGCGCACAAGATTGCTAGGACCCGTCACGTGTACTTACCTGCCTAGTGATGTCGCTGTGGCCGGCGAACCGCCTCCTTTCTAAGGGGGCGGTTCGTTCGGTGTCACAGCGGTGTCACTAAGCAGCCGCCCAATAGAAGCAGAGGGGCAGAGATGAGCGGGCCGAACATCCCGCCCACCTTCTTCCTTCCTCATTGCGGGCTGCCACAGGTAAGGTGATGTTCCTCGTTCCTGGGGTGTCACACATAGCGATGTGTGCTGCCACAGGAACGACGAACAACCTGCGTCCTGCAACATCAACGATATTTGGGATTAGAACGACGTGTCAACGATCAACGATTAGGTGAGTAATTTTGATCGTTAACAATCGTTCATGGATTTCACACGCAATGACGTCGCTAACGAGGCCAGATGTGCGTCACGAATTCTGTGATCCCAATGACATCTCGTTAGCGATGTCGTTCGTGCAAAGCCCCCTTATGACTCAGTGGATAAGGTTGCATAAACTGCTCAGTGTCTCATTGCTTTGGTAATTCTGCAATGATAAAAGCTTGTACCATCTTCTGTGCATTATAACCTTAAAATTCTGTTGTCTATGTGACTTTTGAAACCAAATAGCATATTATATAATTATAGTGACAGTAACTGAAAAGCTTTAATGATTCGTTGCTTTTGTGTTGTGTTCAGGTAAAAGGTTTACTGTTTGAATTACAATGGTCCACAGTGGTTTTAATTTTAAAGATGAAACACTAGAAAAAAAAAAACAATGTCATGACCTTCCCCAAAGGCAGATGTATATAATTGCTCCCAACTATAAAATATTTCTATTAACAATAAAAATATTGTTTTCATCATAGTTTTATTTTCTTTTGAAGTTGTACATTGCCTAGATACTTCTGATTTAACAATACTTTGTTATTATTTGATACCTTTGTTTCATTGTCCTTCAAGAGTCTTTATAAAAAGTACATTGTCTCCAATGATTACATCTAAACTGAGATTGTATTGTTTGATAACAGACAAAGGTTTTTCTAGTTTATTGAGGGTTTATCTTTTTTTTCTGTGTGCACACTATGAAGGCTCTATTTATGTTTTTACTATTTAGAGAAAACTTTCTTTTGGTGCATAGTGATACACCTCTTACATTCGTAAGCTTTTATCTGTTCTTTTATACAACATTGTATCAAATGACAAATTTTCCTCTCAGATAATGGCAATAATATTTTAAAATTTGACAGAGCAGAAAAAAACCTTAGCCTGTTTTGATTTGTAAAGGAGCACTATACTATGGTGTAGGTATGGACATATACCCTGCTGTAAATAAGTAAAAGCAAAGTGCATATAAATAAACATATAAATAAACTGCCCACAAATCACACCAGGGCATTTACCCTCACCATCTTGTATGCAGTATTCCTGGGCCAGACACGAAGGGTATTTGTAACATGGCTATTTTGTATGTCTGATCCCTCCTCTATTCCCAGTGTTTCTCATTCTACCTGATGCCTACATACTATTTTATATACAGTATGCTGTTTATATATATATATTTTCTTATTTGGATTTGAATGATTTCAATCTAAAATTTACGAGTAGTGGTCATGAGGTATCAACAAACTTCTTGGACTTAAAATTGACCGCAGATTTGGATAGCAATAAGGTCTTGATATCTCCCTATAAAAAATCTACTGCATGCAATAGTATTGTAATGGCTTCCTCTAGTCATCCCAAACATGTCATTCAGAATATTCCTGTGGGGGAGCTTATTAGACTAAAAAGGAATACCACATCTAGTGATAGATTGGAGGAACAAATTGAAATAACTTGTAACAATTTAAAAAAAAGGGGGTATCCCAATTGGTCTTTGGAGAGAGCCAAGAAAAAAATAGTAGGCATTGATAGGGTAAAGCTGTTGGATTCTACTAAGAAAAAAAGACAGTTTGACTCCAAAAAATCTGGGGTAGTTTTCAGCACCAACTATAGTCCCCAGTTTAATTCTATTGTCAAAATTATCAGAAAATATCTTCCGTTATTATCTCAGAATGATATTTTGAAAAATATTGTGGAAAATAATGATATTGCCTTTGTGGCAAAAAGAGCCCAACCTTAGCTACATTATTATCACCTAGCATGTTCAAAGATCCAGACAAAATCTCCCCTAGCAACTGGTTAAAAACAATAGGATTTTTTAAATGCGGTGCTAATATTTGTAAGTGCTGCGGTTTTGCTAATAAGTCTAAAATATTTACATCTATTTCCAATGAAAAACAGTTTAATGTTCGTTCTTTTATAAACTGTAATACGGAGAATGTAGTTTATCTAATTAATAGCAATATATGCCGCATGCAATATGTAGGCTGCACGATGAACCCCCTTAAAACCAGAATCCGCAAACATCTTTCAGATGCTAGTAATTTGCCAATGGTTGGTGCATCAGTAGTATCCCGACATTTTTCAAAAAAACACAATGGGGATTTACGCGGTTTTTCTTTTATGGGCATAGAGCATGTAAAAAGACCATTGAGAGGGGGAGATTTTCATAAAAAAGTGCTTGCAAGAGAGAGTAGGTGGATATTTGAGCTGGGGACCTGCATGCCACAGGGCTTTAACAATCGTATGGATATTGTCACGCTCCCCGGGTCCTTGGCTTCCCTCCCCGGGTCCTCTGCTCCGCTCCCCGGGTCCTCAGCCCCGCTCCCCGGCTCACCTGCCACACTCCCCGCTCTCCAGCCTCCGGTCCCCGTCCTTCCCAGGCCCCCTGGTCCCCGATCGCGGCGCCCGACGGCTTCCCAGGCCCTGGCCGGCTCCCCTGCGTCCTCTTCTCAGCCTCCTTCCCTGGCTTCTGGCACCCGGGCTGCGCGCATGCGCATTAGGGCGCGCGCGCGGTCACTGACCCTTTCTTAAAGGGCCAGCGTCCATTAACAGGTAATGAGGCTAATCAGGTACAGGGTATAAAGGGGTGTATTGTCCAAGGGGGCGGGGCCTGATCTTCGTGTTCCCTAAGCTAGGAGTCAGGTCTCCTGGTGTTTCAGTGCGTGTACTCACCTATCTCTCTTTGTAGAGCCGTGCTTGCTTCGCCATCCAGTCTGCCGTATCCTGAACCCCGAACGCTGTCCTTCTGCCATCCTGACAGTCCGCACCATCTCGGATCCCTGCGGTGACCCGTCATCTTGCTCCCAAGGTTCCGGACCCCGCCTGACATCATCTCGGCTTCCGAACCTGAGCTGCGTCACCCGGACTACCACCCGTAACTCCGTGGTCCCAGGGACTTCTCCGCTATTCCCGTGTGCAAGGACTGTTCTGCTGTTTCTAGTGTTCCAGCTGCCGGACTCTTTCCTACCATCTAGGAGTTCGGTCCAGTGGATCCACCTCCTGGGCCTGCCCGCACACCTGGCCGTGACAGTAAGATCAGGCCATGGATCCCGCTGCAGCACTAGCGGCCTTGCAAGAGGAACTCCAACGCCAGCGTGAAGTCCAGACCCGCATGCTAAACTTCATGACTTCCGTGGACACCCGCCTGACCACGCTACAAGCGGCAGTCACGTCTACAACATCCCAAGCCGCCACTAGTCAAGCCACGTCCCCCGCTCCCGTGGCCGCTTCTTCGGATGCTTCCAGACTGCGTTTGGCCTCACCACCCCGGTACGCCGGAGATCCCAAGACCTGCAGGGGGTTTATAAACCAATGCTCCCTCCACTTCACGCAGCTGCCACATCTGTTTGCCTCCGACCAAGCCAAGGTCGCCTTCATCATGTCTCACCTGGAGGGCGAGGCACTGGCGTGGATGAACCCGTTGTGGGAGAAGGAGGACCCTATGACCAAGGATCTCCAAGAGTTCCTGCAGGCCTTCCGCAGCACCTTTGACGAGCCGGGACGCGCCTCTGCGTCTGCTTCATCCCTCCTCCGCTTACGTCAAGGAACACTGACGGTGGGCCAATACGCCATCTGTTTCCGCACGTTGGCTTCTGAACTCGGGTGGAATAATGAGGCCCTAACAGCCGCCTTCTGGGAAGGACTCTCGAGTCGCATCAAAGATGAGTTGGCGGGTCGTGACGTGCCCTCCACCCTAGATGCCCTGATTGCCCTAGCAACTCGAGTGGACATTCGTTTTCAGGAGCGCTCCAAAGAGCTGTCTCGGGAGAGACGTCCGGTACGGCATTCCCCTCCTCCACAGAAGTCCTCCGTATCGCAGTCATCAACAGCTGGGATTCCCGTCCAAGAGCCCATGCAGATCGACCGAGTACGGCAATCTGAACAACGTCAAGCAGAGCGGCTCGCCAAGGGCCTCTGCTTTTACTGCGGAGAGGACACTCACCTCCTACGCTCCTGTCCGGAAAGGCCGGGAAACTCCAAAGCCTAGGGTTGGTAGGAGAGGCCACCCTAGGTGCTGGGACTCTCTCAGACCCGGTTATGTGGACTGTGCAAGTGTCAACGGGAGAGACGCGCTTCACGGCTGAGGCATACCTCGACTCTGGAGCAGCAGGCAATTTCATCCAGCAGGCCACGGTGGACAAGTACCAGCTGCCTGTTACTCTACTCGAGAAGCCCCTAGTGATTGCCTCTGTGGATGGGAGACCCCTCTCTGATACCATCTCCTGGGTCACCAGACCGGTCGAACTACGTATCGGTGCCCTGCACACCGAGAACATCACTCTCTACGTCCTTCCACACATGTCCCATCAAATCCTGCTGGGACTTCCCTGGTTGCGGACACACGAACCATCAGTCAGCTGGGGGACTGGCGAAATCACCCGATGGGGTGCTGCTTGTCATGAGAAGTGTCTGAAGCCCATACAACCTATCCGACGACCTCCGGTTCCAGAGAACCTACCGGAACTGCCCTCGGCCTATTGGTCCTTCGCAGACGTTTTTGACAAGAAGGAGTCTGAGGTACTTCCGCCACACCGTCCCTACGATTGTGCCATCGACCTGCTCCCAGGAACAACACCACCTCGAGGACGGATATATCCGTTGTCTCCGGCCGAAACCAGGGCCATGTCTACCTACATCACAGAGAGCCTGGCAAAAGGATTCATCCGGAGATCCTCCTCTCCTGCAGGAGCAGGCTTCTTCTTCGTGAAGAAGAAAGAGGGTGACCTACGCCCATGCATCGACTACCGGGGTCTGAATCAGATCACCGTCAAAAACAAGTACCCTCTGCCGCTCATCCCCGAATTGTTCGACCGGCTCAGGGGAGCCCGTGTGTTCACCAAGCTGGATCTTCGGGGTGCCTACAACCTAGTTCGTATCCGCTCTGGGGACGAATGGAAGACCGCGTTTAATACTCGCGATGGGCACTATGAATACCGCGTGATGCCCTTCGGCCTGTGTAACGCACCAGCTGTCTTCCAAGAATTGGTGAACGACATATTCCGGGACCTCCTCTACGTCTGTGTCGTAGTTTATCTGGATGACATCCTTATCTTCTCTCCGGACCTCCAGACCCATAGAGAGAACGTACAGCTGGTTCTGCAAAGACTGAGGGAGAATCGTCTTTACGCCAAATATGAGAAATGCGTCTTTGAGCAGTCTTCTCTCCCTTTCCTGGGATACATCATATCGGGCACTGGACTGCAGATGGATCCAAAGAAGGTCTCCTCCATACTCAACTGGCCTCCTCCTTCTGGACTGAAGGCAATCCAACGGTTCCTGGGATTCGCCAACTACTACCGCCAGTTTATCCCTCACTTCTCTGCCCTGACTGCTCCTCTCTCCGCTTTGACCAAAAAGGAGGCTAATCCAAAGGACTGGTCACCTGCAGCCGACGCCGCGTTTTGCTCCCTGAAGCGAGCATTTGCCTCCGCTCCTGTACTCCATCGTCCGGAGTTAAACCGCCAGTTCACCTTGGAAGTGGATGCCTCCTCCTCGGGAGCTGGAGCAGTGCTCATGCAGAAATCCTCCTCCGGCAAGATGGTGACTTGCGGTTTCTTCTCCAAGAGCTTCTCAGCGCCGGAACGTAATTACACCATCGGTGACCGAGAACTATTGGCGGTCAAACTGGCTCTGGAGGAGTGGCGCTACCTCCTGGAGGGAGCAGTGTACCCCGTGATTATCTACACGGACCACAAGAACCTGGAATACCTGCGGTCCGCTCAGCGACTGAACCCACGGCAAGCCAGGTGGTCCTTATTCTTTGCCAGGTTTGACTTCCAGCTCCATTTCAGACCCGCGGACAAGAATGTACGCGCTGATGCCTTGTCTAGGTCTTTCGTGCCCATGGAGCAGGAGGAAGAGACTACCCAACCTATCATCCCTCCTAGCAAGATTATTCCGGTGGCCCCTGTCACTCTGGCCCAGATACCGCCCGGAAAGACCTACGTCTCTGAAACTGACAGGCAAAAAGTGTTACACTGGGGTCATGCCTCCAAAACAGCCGGTCATGCAGGCCAGAAGAGAACATGGGGTGCGATTGTACGCCATTACTGGTGGCCATCCCTTCGCACGGACGTCGCTGCTTATGTCTCTGCCTGCTCCTCTTGTGCCAGGAACAAGACGCCCAAACACCTGCCCTATGGCCGTCTTCTGCCTCTGCCTATACCCTCAGTTCCGTGGCAACACATAGCGATGGATTTTATTACGGACTTGCCATTATCCTCCGGACACACAGTCATATGGGTCGTGGTGGACCGGTTCTCCAAAATGGCTCACTTCGTCCCTATGGCCGGACTGCCCTCTGCTCAGGAACTCGCGGAAGCCTATATACATCACATCTTCCGCTTGCATGGCTTTCCATCCCACATCGTGTCCGACAGAGGAACTCAGTTCACCTCCCGCTTCTGGAGGGCGCTCTGCAAGCATCTGGGAGTAACTCTGGACTTTTCTTCCGCATACCATCCTCAGTCTAATGGCCAAGTGGAGAGGGTCAATCAAATCTTGACATCCTTCTTACGTCACTATGTCAACGCCCATCACGACGACTGGTCCACGCTTCTGCCTTGGGCTGAATTCTCACATAACCATCATATCAGTGAGTCGTCCTCCAAATCTCCCTTCCATGTCGTTTACGGACTACAGCCCTCCGTTCCATTGCCTATATCCCCTTCTTCGGATGTCCCTGCGGCTGATACTGTAGCCCGTGACTTCGCTACCATTTGGGACTCTGTCAAGGCGTCCCTTGGACGCGCTTCCCAGCGGATGAAGAAACACGCTGACAAGAGGCGTCTGGACCCTCCGTGTTTCTCTCCTGGTGACCTGGTCTGGCTTGCCTCCCAGTACATCCGATTGAAGATACCTTCCTACAAGCTGGGTCCTCGCTACATCGGGCCGTTTAAGGTCCTCAGCAAGATCAATGAGGTCTCCTACAAGCTACAGCTCCCGGCCACGATGAGGATTCCCAACTCTTTCCACGTCTCCCTGCTCAAGCCGGTCGTCCTTGGTCCCTTCTCCGCTGCTGCCTGTCCGGCTCCTCCACCTATTGCCGATGACGACATCTATGCGGTAAGGGATATCGTGGCCATGAAGACCGTACGAGGTCGACAGTTCTTCCTGGTGGACTGGGAAGGGTATGGTCCTGAGGATAGGTCCTGGGAGCCCAGGGAGAACGTGGGCACTCCTCTGATCCGTGCCTTCATGTCCCGGTTGCGGGGAGGGGGGCGTGGGGGGGGGGTACTGTCACGCTCCCCGGGTCCTTGGCTTCCCTCCCCGGGTCCTCTGCTCCGCTCCCCGGGTCCTCAGCCCCGCTCCCCGGCTCACCTGCCACGCTCCCCGCTCTCCAGCCTCCGGTCCCCGTCCTTCCCAGGCCCCCTGGTCCCCGATCGCGGCGCCCGACGGCTTCCCAGGCCCTGGCCGGCTCCCCTGCGTCCTCTTCTCAGCCTCCTTCCCTGGCTTCTGGCACCCGGGCTGCGCGCATGCGCATTAGGGCGCGCGCGCGGTCACTGACCCTTTCTTAAAGGGCCAGCGTCCATTAACAGGTAATGAGGCTAATCAGGTACAGGGTATAAAGGGGTGTATTGTCCAAGGGGGCGGGGCCTGATCTTCGTGTTCCCTAAGCTAGGAGTCAGGTCTCCTGGTGTTTCAGTGCGTGTACTCACCTATCTCTCTTTGTAGAGCCGTGCTTGCTTCGCCATCCAGTCTGCCGTATCCTGAACCCCGAACGCTGTCCTTCTGCCATCCTGACAGTCCGCACCATCTCGGATCCCTGCGGTGACCCGTCATCTTGCTCCCAAGGTTCCGGACCCCGCCTGACATCATCTCGGCTTCCGAACCTGAGCTGCGTCACCCGGACTACCACCCGTAACTCCGTGGTCCCAGGGACTTCTCCGCTATTCCCGTGTGCAAGGACTGTTCTGCTGTTTCTAGTGTTCCAGCTGCCGGACTCTTTCCTACCATCTAGGAGTTCGGTCCAGTGGATCCACCTCCTGGGCCTGCCCGCACACCTGGCCGTGACAGATATCATTATGCACTATTGATACATTGTTGCATTATATGTTGCTGGTTATTACTACTGTGTTATGCTTTTGTATCACTTGAAAAATAATTTTATGGTCAGGTTATTGGATTTTCTGATTGTATTTTTCTCCAAAATGCTGAATCCTTTCCTTATAACTCTTATGCATGCTGTATATTGATTAATATGCGGATAGCTTACATGTTTGATTTGCTTTTCTAGCTCATGTTTTTAAATCTCTCACACATGTTAGTAATTACCCTGATGGGAGTGAGATGTATATAAGGTTCTATGTTTGGAAAGCAGATCAGATTCTGGACTGTGAAGAAGGCGGATTTTACCGCTGAAACGCGTAGTCCTATCTGCGCTATTTTCCTGCGATAATGCTGTTCTGAATTGCTTGGACCATTATATTTTAATGAATTTATGAATAAAAAGAAGGAAAAAAATTTTAACAGCATCCTGGATTGCTCACGTTATTGCCTTGTCGTTGTTCATATATATATATATATATATATATATATATATATATATATATCTAATACATAAAGCTGAATGTGTGTGTGTGTGTGTGTATGTATGTCCGGGATTGGCATCTGCTCCGTCGCAGCTACAGCCACAAAATTTTGCACACTCACACTTCTGGACCCTGAGAGCGTCATGGGCTATGTTTTGAGGGGAAATTTTAACCCCGCTCTTTACAGTTATTCACCAAAAAACCTCCCTCCATTAAAGCAAACGGAGCTGGGAGCCAGAGTGCAGCCAGAACTTCAGAAGAATGCGCAGCCACGCCCTTATATGGAATGTTGGCATGTCACAATGCAGCCAGGGAAAGAGGCAGACACAGACAGGGAAAGAGGCAGACACAGACAGGGAAAGAGGCAGACACAGACAGGGAAAGAGGCAGACACAGACAGGGTAAGCAACAGACATAGACAGGGTAAGAGACAGACACAGAGAAAGACACAGACAAAGAGACAGGATGAAAGGGAAAGAGAGGGAAAGAGAGAGACAGGTTAAGAGACAGACACAGACAGGTAAAGAGACAGACACAGACAAAGAGACAGAGACAGACACAGGGAAACAGACAGACAGGGAAAGAGAGGGAAAGAGACAGAGAAAGAGAGGGAAAAAGACAGACAGGGAAAGTGACAGATAAATAGACAAGGGCAGAGATAGACAGACAGACAGACAGGGAAAGAGATTGAGACAGACGGAGAAAGAGACAGAGACAGTCAGAGACAGACAGGGAAAGAGACAGACAGACAAAGAGAGAGAGAGACAGGGAAAGAGACAGACAAAGATAGAGAGAGTGACAGAGAGAGATATACAGAGGGGGAGACAGACAGAGAATGGGAGAGAAACAGAGAGACAGTTACTATCCCAGGCGTTAATAAATTCTATTTATACATTCAATCCCGGGAATGTTAATACATTCTACTTTGTTAACAGCAGGTATTAACCCGGGCGAAGCCGGGTAGTACAGCTAATATATATATATATATATATATATATATATATATATATATATATATATGATCAGCTGTAATACCCGGGCGTTGCCCGGGATAGTAACTGTCTCTTTGCCTCACTCCTAGTCTGTCTGTGTCTGTCTGTCTGTCTATCTCTTTCTGTCTGTGCATCTGTCTCTGTCTGTGTGTGTGGCTCTGTCTGTGTGTCATTCTCTTTCCCTGTCTGTCTGGGTTTCAGTCTCTATCCATTTCTGTCTGTCTGTCTGTATCTGTCTCTCTGTCTGTCTCTATATCAGTCTCTCTGTCTGTCTCTCTATCTCTGTATATAAATAAAGAAATAATGTTTGGGACCTCATTCTGTCTCTTTTTGCCCTTTGTCTCTTTCCCCCCTCTGTCTCTTTTCCCACCTCTGTCTATTTTCCGCCTTTTGTCTCTTTGCCCCTCTGTCTCTTTGCCCCTCTGTCTCTTTCCCCCTCTGTCTCTTTCCCCCTCTGTCTCTTTCCCCTTCTTTCTCTTTTCACCTCTGTCTCTTTTTCCCATCTGTCTCTTTTCCCCCTCTGTCTCTTTTCCCCCTCTGTCTCTTTTCCACCTCTGTCTCTTTTCCACCTCTGTCTCTTTTCCCCTCTGTCTCTTTTCCCCTGTCTCTTTTCCCCTGTCTCTTTTCCTCCCTCTGTCTCTTTCCCCCCCTCTGTCTCTTTTCCCCCTCTGTCTCTTTTCCCCCTCTGTCTCTTTGCCCCCTCTGTCTCTTTCCCCTTCTTTCTCTTTTCACCTCTGTCTCTTTTTCCCATCTGTCTCTCCCCCCCCCCCTCTGTCTCTTTTCCACCTCTGTCTCTTTTCCTCCTTTGTCTTTTGTCCCCCTTCTGTCTCTTTTCCCATACTATCTCTTTTCCTCCTCTGTCTCTTTTCCTCCCTCTGTCTCTTTTCCCCTATTTTTCCCTCTGTCTCTTTTCCCCTGTCTCTTTTCCTCCCTCTGTCTCTTTTCCCCCCTCTGTCTCTTTTCCCACTCTGTCTCTTTTTCGCCGTCTGTCTCTTTCCCCCCTCTGTCTGTTTCCCCCCTCTGTCTCTTTCCCCCCTCTGTCTCTTCCCCCCCTCTGTCTCTTTTCCCCCCTCTGTCTCTTGTCCCCCTCTGACTTTTTTCCCCCATTGTCTCTTTTCCCCCTCTGTCTCTTGTCCCCCTCTGTCTCTTTTCCCCCTCTGTCTCTTTTCCCCCTCTGTCTCTTTTCCTACTCTGTCTCTTTTCCCACTCTGTCTCTTTTTCGCCCTCTGTCTCTTTCCCCCCTCTGTCTCTTCCCCCCTCTGTCTCTTTCCCCCCTCTGTCTCTTTTCCCCCCTCTGTCTCTTGTCCCCCTCTGTCTTTTTTCCCCCTCTGTCTCTTTTCACCCTCTGTCTCTTTTCCTACTCTGTCTCTTTTCCCACTCTGTCTCTTTTTCGCCCTCTGTCTCTTTCCCCCACTGTGTCTTTCCCCTTCTGTCTCTTTCCACTTCTTTCTCTTTTCGCCCTCTGTCTCGTGTCCCCCTCTGTCTCTTGTCCCCCTCTGTCTCTTTTCCCCCTCTGTCTCCTTTGTGCCCTCTGTCTCTTTCCCCCTCTGTCTCTTTCCCCCTCTGTCTCTTTCCCCTTCTTTCTCTACCCCCCTCTGTCTATTTCACCCTCTGTCTCTTTTCCCCTCTTTCCCTCTCTGTCTCTTTTACCATGTCTCTCTTTTTTCCCCATCTGTCTCTTTTCCCCTTCTGTCTCTTTTCCTCCTCTGTCTCTTTTCCCCTCTGTCTCTTTCCCCCTCTGTCTCTTTCCCCCTCTGTATCTTTCCCCCTCTGTATCTTTCCCCTCCGTCTCTTTCCACTCTTTTTCCCCTCTTTCTTTTTCCCCCTATTTTCCCCTCTGTCCCTTTCCCCCTCTCTCTTTCCCCACTGTCTTTTCCCCCTATTTTCCCCTCTGTCTCTTTCCCCCTCTGTCTCTTTCCCCCTATGTCTCTTCCCCCCTATGTCTCTTTTCCCCGTCTGTCTCTTTTTCCCATCTGTCTCTTTTCACCCTCTGTCTCTTTTCCCCTCTGTCTCTTTTCCCCGTCTGTCTCTTTTCCCCCTCTGTCTATTTTCCCCATCTGTCTCTTTTCCCTTCTGTCTCTTTTCCCCTCTGTCTCTTTTCCCTTCTGTCTCTTTTCCCCTCTGTCTCTTTTCCCCCTCTGTCTCTTTTCCCCCGCTGTCTCTTTTCCTACTCTGTCTCTTTTCCCACTCTGTCTCTTTTTCGCCCTCTGTCTCTTTCCCCCACTGTCTCTTTCCCCTTCTGTCTCTTTCCACTTCTTTCTCTTTTCGCCCTCTGTCTCTTGTCCCCCTCTGTCTCTTGTCCCCCTCTGTCTCTTTTCCCCCTCTGTCTCTTTCCCCCTCTGTCTCTTTCCCCCTCTGTCTCTTTCCCCTTCTTTCTCTTTCCCCCTCTGTCTCTTTTACCCTCTGTCGCTTTTCCCTTCTTTTCCTCTCTGTCTCTTTTACCATGTCTCTTTTTCCCCATCTGTCTCTTTTCCCCTTCTGTCTCTTTTCCTCCTCTGTCTCTTTTCCCCTCTGTCTTTTTTCCCCTCTGTCTCTTTCCCATTCTGTCTCTTTCCCCCTCTTTCTCTTTCCCCCTCTGTCTCTTCCCCCCTCTGTCTCTTTCCCCCTCTGTCTCTTTCCCCCTTTGTCTCTTTCCCCCTCTGTCTCTTTCCCCTCTGTCTTTCTTCCCCCTATTTTCCCCTCTGTCTCTTTCCCCTTCTCTCTTTCCCCTCTGTCTTTTTTCCCCCTATTTTCCCCTCTGTCTCTTTCCCCCTCTCTCTTTCCCCCTCTGTCTCTTTCCCCCTCTGTCTCTTTTCCCCTCTGTCTCTTTTCCCCGTCTATCTCTTTTTCCCATCTGTCTCTTTTCCCCGTCTGTCTCTTTTCCCCGTCTGTCTCTTTTCCCCATCTGTCTCTTTTCCCCCTCTGTCTCTTTTCCCCCATCTGTCTCTTTTCCCGTCTGTCTCTTTTCCCCATCTGTCTCTTTTCCCCATCTGTCTCTTTTCCCCTATTTCTCTTTCCCCCTCTGTCTATCTCTTTCCCAGTCTGTCTTTGTCTCTCTGTCTTTTTGAGTGTCTCTCTCTCTGTTTCTTTCCCTGTCTGTCTGTCTGTCTCTGTCTCTTTCTGTCTCGCTCTATCCGTCTCCCCACAGACATCTTATTACCTCACACATAAGCTTCTTGTACTAACATTTTATTTTGTTCCTATAGCAATCCATTACAGCTCCTATTAATAAACTGTAGCTCCCATTTCCATTGAGTTTAATGGAGACAGTAATTTTGGAGTGTAACTGTAAAGCGCAGGGTTAAATTTTCCTGTCAAAACATAGTCTATGTCGTTCCCTAAGTCACATGGAGTGTCTGTGCAAAATATTATGATTGTAAATGCGAAGGTGCGGATTCCTTTAGCGTACATACACACATACGTACATACATACTGTACATACATACAGTCAGCATTATATATTAGATTATATAAATATATATATATATATATATATATATATATATATATATATATATATATATATATATATATATATATACACACTCACTATTATACTCATGTATCTACCCTTCACCATCAGGAACAGTGATCCATGCAGCACCCTTAACCTAGGAGTTTACCTACAGGGGACATTAATAGTCTTTGGCATGGCCTTCACCCCTAACAAATCTAAGCCAGAATTGAAATGTTTTATGAGCAGAAATGCCTGATACTTCATTCCAATAATGGTGCGCAACATGAAGTATGTATAGGACCGTCTCCTTAATACAAAACAGACACAACAATATTAATTATTACCATTTCTATATACAGAGCACTAAGTCACCTAAGTTACTTTACCAGAAGATAACATAGGAACATTCTATCTGGAATTAGCATTACTCTTTTGTACAGATATTTTAAGGTATGGACATGAAACACATTAATGAAGGATACATGGCATAGATGTCATAATATGTCTCAAATAATTCTTACAGACACCGATCCTTTATAGCTAGCATTAAATATTATACCACGGCCCCAGGGTGAACCTATCATGTTTTGATCATAGGTATGCACCTCATATTTTAATATACCTAAGAAGCGATTGGCTTGTATAACTAAAAATACCTAGTTTTGTGAAAAAAAATACCTCTTTTATGATATTTTTGTGATTTATGTGCTATGTAATTTATCTTCTCCTTTAAGAACTGCTCTCACATAATCTAATGATTTGACTACTCTTATAACCGGCTTGATCGTATTCAGTAACATAAGTTATAATGCTATATGTAATTGTTCAGGACCCCTTTAATATACTAGTTTGCACACTGGTTCTTGTGACAAGATAATACTCCCTTGAGAAAGACCCATACCAGGGTCAAAATGTTAACGTCCCATTTTTTTTTTTTTTTGTGATTTTTCTACCACTGGATGATTTTTTTTTTGCCACTTGATTAAAAGCATTTAAAAAAATCCCTACATTTTGATTGCTTCTATTTTTCTAAAGGTGCCTAAAGGGCGCTTTACACGCTACAATATATCTTACGATGTGTCGGCGGGGTCACGTCGTGAGTGACGCACATCCGGCATCATAAGGTACATTGTAGCATGTAACAGCTACGTGCGATTGCGATTGAACGGTAAAACGTTCATCGCATGCACGTCGTTCAATTCCTAAAAATTGAACGTCAGGTTGTTCATCGTACCCGGGGTAGCACACATCGCAGTGTGTGACACCCCGGGAACGATGAACAGATCTTACCTGCGTCCTGCGGCTCCCGCCGGCAATGCAGAAGGAAGGAGGTGGGCGGGATGTTTACGTCCCGCTCATCTCCGCCCCTCCGCTTCTATTGGCCGGCTGCCGCATGACGTAGATGTGACGCCGAACGTACCTCCCACTCCAGGAAGTCGATGTTCGCCACCCACAGCGAGGTCGTATGGACGGGTAAGTATGTGTGACGGGGGCGTTATTCGTTTGTGCCACACGTTCAACAAATTGAACGTGCCGCACATACGATGGGGGCGGGTACGATCGCATACGATATCGTCGTATACTGGATCGTATGGTGTAAAGCAGGCTTTAGTCTATACCAGCTAATTACACTTTTTGACTATACAGCACCATTTTCCATGGATGAGCCAGACCTATCTCCATACACAGTTTATAAAGTCTGAATCACTGGGTGCATAGGCCAATCACAGCCATACCAATACTTGACAAGGCTGTGATGGCTTTGGAATTGCCCACAGCCTAAAAGCTTGCTGACTGGCTGCTCTGCAACCTTTCAACAAGCTTTATTCGGGTAACTATCCTGAACAGGAACTGAACATATAGGCAAAACTCTTTATTATAAGAAACCAATGGCCAGAGAAGTTACCAGACCTGGTGGACTTGTACAATCATATCCCAGTAAACTCCACCAACTGCACCCCAGCATACTTGATGCGAGTAAGACCTGGCAAGTTACCTGTAGACTTCGACATGGCAACTTTGTCACCTGAAGCAGTCCAGCAGAAGGAAGATTGGAATACAGAGTGGCAACAACAGCACCGCAAGGTTCAGCAATGTGTAGAAAAGAGCCTGTTCCAAGCAAGAATGAGACAAGAAAAGACCTACTATCAAACAGCCCCAGCAACTCTCTTAGCACCTGGAGAACAGGTCCTCAAGAAAAAGCGGAGAATGCACAAATTAGATGACCAGTGGGAAACTGAACCCTACACAATTATTCCCTCAAATTTTGACAATAACAAAGTGTGTCTCATAAGTAAAGATGGAGGCAAAACATATCAAGCAGTTTCCAGAGATTGTCTGAAGGTATGCCCTGAACGGTGTAAAACCAAAGAAGAAGCTCAAGAAAGTCCCTAACCTCAAGAAAAAGAAGAAGAGATGATCCAAACAGTACTTGGAAAATTTCCCAGAATATGGACCCACATAAACCAGGCTATAGTGGTACCAGTATTGACTTTCCCACAAGTAGTAGTATCAGAAACAGTAGAGGTTACAGATCCACCTGAAGACCTGTCGGTCCCAACACCACATGCCACACCAGCAGTGAAACAGGAGAATCAACCCCCTGCCAGTGGTGAATCTGTCATACCCTTGGTGAATCTAAGACCCCGTAGGCAACAATCACGCATACCTGTCAGAGTTAGGCCTACCAGCAACACTGAGGTAGTAGACACCCCAGGTAGTAACGGACCAACACCAGTACTACGTAGGTCCCAACGTAGCACCGAAGGACAACTCCCTCTAAGGTATAGGGAATAAAAGGAAAAGTACCTATAAGAGTGTAAATAGTTAGTAGAAATATTTTCTTTGTCTATAATACTTTTGTTTTAGGTGAATAAGTTTATGGACAACTGGGTCACTGGATTATGGGTGATCAAAACTTTAATTGTATATAGTTAGCACCCATTGTGCTCAATACCCCAGAAGAAAAACCCGTCCGGCATGCATAGAATTGGGGCATCGATGCTCTGATGCACGCCCAGAGCCTATGTTGAGGGGTTTTCTCGCAGCGGGCCCCTCATGGACTGTTAGCTACATCTGGAGCAGTGTAATGGACACCTGGCAGGGAGCCACACTGGACTCATAATAATTGTAAATAGTATTGTATTATTGTCATTTAAGTTTGTAACGTTCAAGTGATGTTGCCTCCCAAAAGGGATGAAAAGTTATAATATTATGTTTTAGTTAGCTTTCCTCAGTCCGGGAGTACCGATTTTTACTAAGGGGGAATGTGGCACCCATGCGGTCTGGATGCCACAGCAGTGTTGCCCTCCCCAAAAGGGTTAATGCTGAGCCTGGAGGTAGTTGGGGAAGTCCATTGGTCAGTAAGTACCATCATTCAACACATTTTCTCCCCCGGGCCAGCAGAGGAAGCTCTAAACCTGTATTGCCTCTCTACCTATGAATCTGTGGCACCCATGCGGTCTGGATGCCATAGCAGTGTTGCCCTCCCCAGTTTCTCCCCTGGGCCAGCAGAGGGAGCTCTAAATTCCAGGGAGGTTCCTTAAGCTCTGACCTGGGGGAGGAGTTAGTCAGTCTGTGAGGAGAGTTCAGTGAGGAAGGAATTCAAGTAGTGTGGTGTGTGAGCTAGGAGCTGAGCTGGACCATTCAGCCCAGGAAAATACAGTCCACAGAGAGGCAAAGAGGAGAAGGACACCGGAGAGTGGAGCGCAGCCAGCTCCCCCTGACGTCATCACTGGCAAATCGAATACCGGAGTTCGGGGCCAATCGAGTACTCGAGTACCGGTGGTCGCATCTGGAGGACGAGAGGACTTCAGGTCTCCTGTCCACCCCACACCCAGAGGCACAGCTGTAGAGCCAAGGCTTGGAGCCAGGATTAGGAGAGCGGCAACTGTGACAGCCCACGCAGCCTGCCATACGGGGGAGGTAATAGATTACCTCAGAGAATGATAGAACGGGTCTCAGCATTGCTGAAACAGCGGGACCCTTCTTACACAGACAGAGCGTAGGGATCAGGTCTCATTACTCACCTGGCCAGTGTGAGTTCCCTGACTGTTTCCAGGCTACCGGATCGCCACTACCATCTGTAACAGGCTCCCTGGAGGTTACCGGTTGAGGACAAGTAAAGGAGAAGGTAAAAGAAATAACTGTCTGCGTCTATTCCTTTCCACTGCCCTGTCAGCCCTGCACCTCATCAACATCCACCATAGACTTTACTAACGATTGCCCTGGGGTACCCGCTCCACCTGTGGGGAGCATGAAACACCTCAGCTGCCCCAACACCAGCCCCGGAGGTCCCGTCCAGCAGCCGCGGCTCCAAAACCGCAATCCACAGGTGGCATCACAATTCTTATACAAACTTTATTACCATCTCCCCCAATACCGCCACATTAATTGACTCCGCCAGGGTCACGGAGTCGGGCCCCACCACCGCTGACTACCCTGGACTAGTCCGGCCTTACACCGAGTCACCTAAGGCCCTGGAGCGGGCGAGTTAAATCAGTGCCAGTGATATTTCTGCATTGCAGCTTGTATACTGGCTCTGGTAAGTGTTCCCGATCGGTTCTGCTTCCCTGCTACTTTGTCCTGACTTGTTACCCTCACCTGTTTGTCTGCTTTTCCTTGTCCCTGACTATCCACTCCTGTCTCCTGTTTTCCCCTGTCCTAAGCTGTTTGTCGTCCCTTATCTGTATTTGGATTTCCCGGCCACTGATTTGTATCCTCACTCCTGCTTCCGGCATTCGTCTCTCCCCTTTGGTTTATACGTTACTCTTCGGCTCTTGACTCTTTGCTAGCTCCAGACCACGATTTGTTTCTCTGCTGACCTCTAGTGGTTGCTTACTAAACTGTGCTCTGGAGCTATATTACCTGTGGCACAGTAACTTCAGTAGTGAAGCGTGACAGGTGTAATATCAAAATTTTCAAAACACCACCGCAACTATATTTCACTTCATATCAGAGCTCTTATCTTTTAATATTTATCTTTTCTCCCTTTACTGTAATTTATCAATGTAATCGTCTTTGTAGACAACCGCTGTCAAAGAATTTTTAGCCTACTAATCAGTGATATGCCATATATTAGCATATGTAATGTTGCATGACTGCACAAAAAAAGAAATATATTTTTTCAAGGTATCATTATAATTATGGATTCTTGTTATGTCCTTTAAAAATGACTGAAACATTTATTCACGCAGAACCTATAGCCTATATCATTTAATAGTAATCTAACTAATTTTTTTCCTAACAATTCTCTTGAGAGATTTAATACCTAAGAACCAAATAGATTTAAATTGTGTTTGGCATAACCCTATTTATACAGGGTAGCTAATTATATATAATAAATATCTATATGACTGGGGCACACTATTGAGTTTTGGACTTCAAGGAGAAAATAAATGCTTCTGCTAAGAGATATTTTAAGGAGATAAAGCTAGATTAAATTATAAGAAAATATACTTTGTATGTCAAGTTATCTAATTTTTAAACAATTTGCTTAAATCTTATATTGGACCCATCTATCAGAAGAGGAAAATATTGGTTTTGTGACGTCCCTCTGGGCCTCTTCTGTCTATTCCACTATTGCATACTCTTTTTAATATAGTTATGTGCTATGAAATTTCTACCATTGCTTTCATATTATGGCTTAGAGCCTCATGCTGGAAACTCTATGGTGACCAACTGATCTCATTCCAGTTTTGTACTATAGATATGTCTTGTACATAATGTATTAACAAAAAGGAGACAGTTGTACACTGCAGTGCCAAGATATGTGGAACAAAGAATATGAGAATGTAGACATGCAATACTGCAATCAAATAACATATGTAAAAAATGAAATACTTAGCACACAAAATTGGCCAGATTTTATGTGAGCCCAACTGCCAGTGGCAAGGCGACCTCATTTTTGTTGGGTGCTTATAAAACTAATGCCTTGTTTTGGGTTAAAAAAATAAAACTATAATTTATTGTACATAATGTATGCCATGGAACATTCCACTGAAAATAATAAAAAAATATAAATATTTCTATAGAGACAAACATATTCCACAGCACTTAAAATTCAAAAGGGACATGTACAAACAATCTCAGACATTACATAGTAACAGAATTGAAAAGATACCTAGAGGAGTGGGGGCCCTATTTACAAGATTACTATTTATGAGGGAAATAACTAAATCGTAAAAGGTGCTTGTATTGTATGATCGAGCGATCAAAATTATAAATAAGGTATTCAAATGATGCTGCATGAACTGGTTACCGACCAGTATCTGTACAAGTAATTAAATAGAGTGTTATTAAATGAATGCAGGATGTGAATAGATGATACAAGGGATCAGTTTTGGGAGAAATTTTGTGACGGCAAAATGGGAATAGTTAGATAAGTGAGGTACGTCGATAGGCCAGTCTAAAGAAATGTATTTTATTGGCATGGTCAAAACCGTGGATATTGGGAGTTGATAAAATTGTCCTATGTAGTGCATTCCAGAGAATTGGTGCAGCTCATGAGACGTCTTGGTGATAGGAGTGGGATATTCGTCTTAGGTCATTAGCCTAATAGAGAGCACTGAAAGGGTGATAGGTAGAGATGAGGGAGCAGATAGGGTGGTAGGGAACTGTGAAAGGCTTTGTGGGTGACTGTGATAAGTTTATATTGAACTTGTAGCGGATGGGCAACTAGTGCAATGACTGGCACAGAGTGAAGGCATCAGTGTAGCACTTGGAGATGAAATTATCCTGACTACTGGATTCAGGGTGGATTGGAGGGGGAGTTCTACTGCATGTGTCAGATACGTGTCCTTGAGGATATAGGGTTGGAGTGTGGATTAGCAAGTGCACCAGTGCTGTTGCTATCAGTGTTCAGATATTTCAGATAGTGTTCAGCCCTTGCTAATCCACACTCCAGGTCTATATCCTCAAGGACACTTATCTGACACATGCAGTAGCGCTGCATTCCCATACCTCAGTTTCCCATCCATAAGCGACTTTTGACTAAGACCCGAGAGGGTCGAAACGTCGATTTGAATTGACAGTCACTGCTCCTTTAAATACATCATTACTTTTTGCATCATAATTTGAGAGTGCAGTGATTTTCTAAAGACATAAGAATACTACCCAAACAAAAGACCTAGGGTGATGATGTTGGAGCTATTTGTTGGGTAACACTTGGTGTGGACTCAATGAGGTGGTGAGAGGAAAATGAGCAAAAACTGGTTCAGGATCTGAAACAGATGAGTATCAGGGTGGATATACATCTAACACTGTTGTCAAATGAATGCTCTCAGCCAATAGCTACTCCTCTATACATATATAAACTGGGTTTGAGCCTGCATGTGTCATGCAAAAGTAAGCAGTTACCAAACACCTGCGACAACAATTATCTCATTTAACAATAAAGGATAAGATATTTCCTCCAACACCTGCCACTGGGGAAAAATATCAAGCTTTTAACAGAGATTTATTTTTAGTATCATATTCTGAGAGCCATAATTTATTTTATTTTTTCACTTACAGTACTTTATGATTGCTTGTTTTTTGTGTAACATGCTTTTTTTCGTATTGATACTATTTTGGGATACATATTACTCTTTGATCACATTTTATTTATTTTTTTGTGAGATGGAATGAACCAAAATTATTTCTTGAATTTATTTTTTTCTTTTTCCTTTGGCAATTACCATGTAGGATAGGTAATAACATAATTTCATACTAAAAGTTATTATGAATGTGTATAATTACATTTAAAAAGCTAGGATGTTTGAGGGTATTTTTACTTTTTTGAAACACTTTAAAACACTTTTTTCACATTTGTTTAACAATATTTTGTAGTTCCACAAGGAGTCGTAAACATGAATTTTTATGATTGCATTAGTAATATACTACACTACTTATGTAGTTATGACTGAGCCCTACCACTCAAACTGGCATGAACAAACCAGGAGATAAATAATACCTTCATCCAACAGGTCCAGAATCAGACTAGAAGAAACTCTAAATCTGACCCTAATTTGTCCCTGCCTGACTGGGAAGGTAGGCACCCTAAAGCCCTGTGCGCACACTGCGTTTTTACCTGCGGTTTTACTCGTGGTTTTGCTGCAGAAATTTATTGAGAAATGTTTGTAATCTTTCTGCAGACATTTCTCAGCAAAACCTATGGGAAAAAAAATAGGTGTGCGCACGCTGCGTTTTTTTATCAAGAAAATTCTTTCTGCAGAATTTCTTGAGAAAATTTCTTGAGAACATGTGCATGTCACTTCTTTTCCGCAGGTACCTGCGGTATTTCACTCCATTCACTGTAATGTAATTGCAAAATACCACGGGTAGCAAATGATGTGCGGTATACCCTCGGTATAGCCACGGTTTACCTGCGGTAATGTTCATCACTGCCTGCGTTTTGCAGGGAAGTGATGTCATTATGACAGGAAGAGGAAGCGGAGCAGAGTAAATACACAGATCACACTCCCTGGACGCTGCACAGAAGCACTTCCGTGTGACCTCCATCAAGTGCCCGTGCAGTCTGTGTCCCGCTCCAGCCCCATGGCTGCCTGCACTGCAGTGTCAGTGTCTGCCCGCCCTGCGGTATCAGCAGCTTCTCACACTGCAGTGCTGGCAGCCGCGGGGATGATGAGCGCTGCTGTCAGGAGGTTAGATGAGATCATTACCTGCTGTGACAATCTCCTGCTCTTCTGACGTCACCGCTTTCACTGCCTTCTATGCCCGTCTGGCGGGCGGCCCGAGACTGTTATTAGCGGTGACGTCACGGGCTCTCTCGATACTGCTGAGAAAGTGGCGGGCATAGAAGTCAGTGACAGCACTGACGGCAGGGGAGCAGGGGACCGTCACAGCAGGTAATGATCTCATCTAACCTGACAGCAGCGCTCGTCATCCCCTGCAGTGACCTGGGTTGACCAATTGATGTTAGCTCAGGTCACTGCACTACTCTCCCAGCCAATGGGGAATGTTCTGTTCTTCATTGACTGGGACAGTGACTATGGTATGGATCGTCATGGGACCCCCTTATTGGATTACGCCAGACCTGGAATTGATTGTTCTTTTCAATAAATTGGTGAAAGAGGGAATGTGTTGGGGAGTGTTCTTTCAAATAAAACTTTTTTTGTTGTCTATTTTTTTTTCTTACTGACTAGGTTGGTGATGTCAGGTATCTGATAGACGAGTGAAATTACTAACCCCAGGGCTTGATGCCAGGTGACATTACACATCTGACATCAACCCCATATATTACTCCGTTTGCCACAGCACCAGCACAATGGGATGAGTTGGGGCAAAGCGACAGGATTGGCACATCTAATGGATGCGCCACTTCTGGGGCGGCTGTGGCCTGCTTTTTTTAGGCTGGGGGGTGTCCAATAACTGTGGACCTCCCTAGTCTGAGAATACCAGACCACAGCTGTCCGCTTTACCTTGGCTGGTGATCCAATTTGGGGGGGACCCCACGATTTTTGTTTTAAATTATTTATTTAATGTAAAATAACAGCTTGGGGTGCCCTCTGTTTTGGATTACCAGCCAAGGTAAAGTTGCCAGCTGTAGTTTGCAGGCTGCAGCCGACTGCTTTACCCTAGCTGGCTATAAAAGATATGGGGGACCTCACGTCGTTTTTTTTTAATTATTTATTTATTTTTTTGGCTAAATACAAGGAAAAGCACCCTTTAGTGCCACATGAAAGTCACTAAAGGGTGCCAGCTTAGAATATGCACAGGGGTGGGAAATTATATAGGTCTTTCTCATCTATTATCTATCTATCTATTCATCTATCCATGTTTCCCTCTATCCATTATCTGTCTGTCTATCTATCTATTATCTATCTCTCTATCTATCTATTCATCTATCCATCTTTCCCTCTATCCACTATCTGTCTGTCTATCTACTGTATTATCTATTATCTATCTATATATCTATCTCTCAATCTATCTATTCATCTATCCATCTTTCCCTCTATCCATTATCTGTCTGTCTATCTATTATCTATCTATCTCTCTATCTATCTATTCATCTATCCATCTTTCCCTCTATCCATTATCTGTCTGTCTATCTATCGATTATCTATCTATTATCTATATTATTTATTGCAGTTACAGCATAAAAAACCGCAGGGACCAACCTGCGGAAAAACCGTGGCAAAAACGCGGCAAAAATTAGGCAAAACCGAGGCAAAAACGCATGCGTTTTTCCCGCAGTTTTGGTGCGGCTTTTTACCGCAGGTGCAGTAATCTTCAACTCCCAGAAGTTTCTCAAGAAATTTTCTTGAGAAAAATCACTTTTCTAGTGCGCACATAGCCTAAGATTAGGAAATGGCACCCCTACTCAATTTTGGCTGACCCTGAGTAACCTTAACTACACCCACAACTATTAACAAAGTGTAAAGGGGGCTTTACACGCTACGATATCGTTAATGTTTTATCGTCGGGGTCACGTTGTTAGTGACGCACATCCGGCGTCATTAACGATATCGCAGCATGTGACACTGACCAGCGACCTTAAGCGACCTCAAAAATGGTGAAAATCGTTCACTATGGAGAGGTCGTCCCAAACTCAAAAATCGGTAAGGGTTGTTTATCCATGTTGTTAATCGCTCATGCGGCAGCACACATCACTATGTGTGACACCGCAGAAGCGAGGAACGTCTCCTTACCTGCCGCCGGCCCCAATGCAGAAGGAAGGAGGTGGGCGGGATGTTATGTCCTGCTCATCTCCGCCCCTCTGCTTTGATTGGCCGGCCGCTTAGTGACGTTGCGGTGACATCGCTGTGATGCCGAACGTCCCTTCCCCTTGAAGGAGGGATTATTTGGCAGTCACAGCGACGACGCCATCCAGGTAAGTACGTGTGACGCTGCCGTAGCGATAATGTTCGCTACATCAGCGATCACAAACAATCGCGTGCGCGATGGGGGCGGGTACTTACACGCTCGATATCGCTAGAAATTGCTAGCGATATCGCTACCGTGTAAAGCCCCCTTTACACTAAACAACAATTAACATAAATGAAGTGAACACCGACAAAGGGTGAGAAATAGGGCCAAAAACATGTGGACATATTTGTGCAAGAAAGACTGTAACTGAGAAAACTCAAAAGACTTATAAAATACATGGAAACCTAGACAATCCCAAACATAAAAAAGCAAGATTGCTGGGAAAGGAAATGCACAAGCAAACTACAGGGAAAATCAATAGTGATTATTCAGCAAGATTATCCTTAACTGAAGAACTGGCACTCCAAATACCCATCTATTAAGGAATATTGCCAGGAATTAATGCATGTGCATGGTGAGTAAATATAGCTCCTCTCAAGATGCGATAGGGCAAACCAAATGAGGAAGTAAACACACCTGATTAGAAATAAAAAGGAAAGCAAAGGAAAAACAAGGGATCCTTCAGAATTAGGATTAAAAACAAAATAGGCAGTGAAGCAACAGAGAGGGAAACCCACCACACAACCAGATTTTTACCAGATCGAGCCTGGGAGTTGAGTCATGACAGTAGTGTACTGCATTACCTCATCTAGATAAATATGGCACTTATAGTTGCACCTAGAGTGAATTTATTATGAATAAGAGGATGAGACTCACATATCATTTAAATAACTATATAAACATGACATACATGACATAAAGTACTTAAAACAAAGTTTTGATACTCCTGTACCATGTTCACATTGGTATTCTGCATGAATATGTATGAAGGATGAACAAAATTACATGGCAAATAAACACAATTTTATCATAATAAATCTAAGATATAGGTCTCATGAATAGAGGCAAGGTCAGTATTAATATTTGGCCTCTAATTAATTACTTTTCATTAAGTGGGCAATATCAAATTCATATACATCTTCCTCTTTTATGATGTTGGCCAATTAAAAGCAGGCAGCAACACACAGAAGAATAAGAACATGCCTCCACATTATCTAAAGGCCGCTTTACACGTTACGACATCGCTAAAGCGATGTCGTTGGAGTCACGGAATTTGTGACGCACATCCGGCCGCGTTAGCGATGTCATTGCGTGTGACACCTATGAGCGATTTTGAATCGTCGCAAAAACGTTCAAAATCTCTATTCGGTGACATGCCCCCCTATTCCAAATTATCGTTGCTGCTGCAGGTACGATGTTGTTCGTTGTTCCTGCGGCAGCACACATCGATATGTGTGACACCGCAGGAACGACGAACATCTCCTTACCTGCGTCCACCGGCAATGCGGAAGGAAGGAAGTGGGCGGGATGTTACATCCCGCTCATCTCCGCCCCTCCGCTTTGATTGGGTGGCCGCTTATTGACATTGCTGTGATGCCGAACGAACCACCCCCTTAGAAAGGAGGCGGTTCGCCGGTCACAGCGACGTTGCTAGGCAGGTAAGTAGTGTGATGGGTCCGAGCGATTTTGTGCGCCACGGGCAGCGATTTGCCCGTGACGCACAAACGATGGGGGCGGATATGCACACTAGTGAGATCGCAGCATGTAAAGTGGCCTTTGGTGCAAGTTTCTCACTGTGTAAGATGTGTAATATTAGACAGGAATCTAAATCTCCTGGTTTAACCTTGAACATGAATGGAAAGTGCTGGGAATAGAGCACAGATGACTAACAGTTTTTAGATAAGGTTCCAGTAGTCCATGTGTTGGAAGGGGCAGAACAGCTAAGGGCCGCTTTACACGCTACGACATCGCTAAAGCGATGTCGTTGGGGTCACGGAATTTGTGATGCACATCCGGCCGTGTTAGCGATGTCGTTGCGTGCGACACCTATGAGAGATTTTGAATCATTGCAGAAACGTTCAAAATCGCTAATCGGTGACATGGGGGTCCATTCCCAATTATTGTTGCAGCTGCAGGTACAATGTTGTTCGTCGTTCCTGCGGCAGCAAACATCGCTATGTGTGACACTGCAGGAATGAGGAACCTCACCTTACCTGCGTCCGCCGGCAATGAGGAAGGAAGGAGGTGGGCGGGATTTTACGTCCCACTCATCTCCGCCCCTCCGCTTCTATTGGCCGGCTCCTTAGTGATGCCGCGGTGACGTCGCAGTGACGCTGAACGCACACCCCCCTTGAGGAAGGGATTGTTCGGCAGTCACAGCGACGTCGCTGAACAGGTATGTGCGTGTGACGCTGACATAGCGATAATGTTCGCTGCGGCAGCGATCACCACATATCAGCCGTTCAACGGGGGCGGGTGCTATCGCGCTCGACATCGCCAGCAAATGCTAGCAATGTTGCAGCGTGCAAAGCGGCCCTAAGTTTACCAGTGTCACTTCAACAAACCCCATATCAGACTTCTTCCTTTCATAATACTGTCATGTCAGACATAAGTGTATAGTAAGAATAAATAAAAGCTATACAGTGTGATATATTCGAAGGTAGTGATTAGAGTCTTCAGGCAATCTGTTTCTTTGTCTCTCTGTGACAATTTAAGTGGGTAATAACCTATGTGATGAAAAAGCAGTCAATTCATCAAATTGTTGTTCATGTCTCTCAAAGTTACTGACAATATGATTTATCTTGAAAAACTGTGAAAGAAGAAGAAAATAGTTGGTATTACTTGAAAGATTTCTAGTATATAATAAAGGACAATTACAGTTCGTTGATTTATGATAAAGTTCAAAATACATATTATCCCTGTAATCCATCTGTACCAATTATCCATATTTTTCTTTTTTTCTACCTAGCTGCTTTTTACTATTTTTCTTTATTTTACCCAGCTGCCTTTTATTATTCTTATTTTTCTTTACTTTTTAGCTAGCTGCCTTTTTTAACCTTTCTGTACACTGTATTTATTAATCTGAAGGGTATTTATTTTATATTATTTTAGTTTCCACGCTTGTTTTATTTTTATTATCTCTCTTATTTGTCTATATTTTCTAATGTCTACTTTGGTTATACAGTCAGGGCCAGAAATATTTGGACAGTGACACAAGTTTTGTTATTTTAGCTGTTTACAAAAACATGTTCAGAAATACAATTATATATATAATATGGGCTGAAAGTGCACACTCCCAGCTGCAATATGAGAGTTTTCACATCCAAATCGGAGAAAGGGTTTAGGAATCATAGCTCTGTAATGCATAGCCTCCTCTTTTTCAAGGGACCAAAAGTAATTGCACAAGGGACTCTAAGGGCTGCAATTAACTCTGAAGGCGTCTCCCTCATTAACCTGTAATCAATGAAGTAGTTAAAATGTCTGGGGTTGATTACAGGTGTGTGGTTTTGCATTTGGAAGCTGTTGCTGTGACCAGACAACATGCGGTCTAAGGAACTCTCAATTGAGGTGAAGCAGAACATCCTGAGGCTGAAAAAAAAGAAAAAATCCATCAGAGAGATAGCAGACATGCTTGGAGTAGCAAAATCAACAGTCGGGTACATTCTGAGAAAAAAGGAATTGACTGGTGAGCTTGGGAACTCAAAACAGCCTGGGTGTCCACGGATGACAACAGTGGTGGATGATCGCCGCATACTTTCTTTGGTGAAGAAGAACCCGTTCACAACATCAACTGAAGTCCAGAACACTCTCAGTGAAGTAGGTGTATCTGTCTCTAAGTCAACAGTAAAGAGAAGACTCCATGAAAGTAAATACAAAGGGTTCACATCTAGATGCAAACCATTCATCAATTCCAAAAATAGACAGGCCAGAGTTAAATTTGCTGAAAAATACCTCATGAAGCCAGCTCAGTTCTGGAAAAGTATTCTATGGACAGATGAGACAAAGATCAACCTGTACCAGAATGATGGGAAGAAAAAAGTTTGGAGAAGAAAGGGAACGGCACATGATCCAAGGCACACCACATCCTCTGTAAAACATGGTGGAGGCAACGTGATGGCATGGGCATGCATGGCTTCCAATGGCACTGGGTCACTTGTGTTTATTGATGACATAACAGTAGACAAGAGTAGCCGGATGAATTCTGAAGTGTACAGGGATATACGTTCAGCCCAGATTCAGCCAAATGCCGCAAAGTTGATCGGACGTCGCTTCATAGTACAGATGGACAATGACCTCAAGCATACAGCCAAAGCTACCCAGGAGTTCATGAGTGCAAAAAAGTGGAACATTCTGCAATGGCCAAGTCAATCACCAGATCTTAACCCAATTGAGCATGCATTTCACTTGCTCAAATCCAGACTTAAGACGGAAAGACCCACAAACAAGCAAGACCTGAAGGCTGCGGCTGTAAAGGCCTGGCAAGGCATTAAGAAGGAGGAAACCCAGCGTTTGGTGATGTCCATGGGTTCCAGACTTAAGGCAGTGATTGCCTCCAAAGGATTCGCAACAAAATATTGAAAATAAAAATATTTTGTTTGGGTTTGGTTTATTTGTCCAATTACTTTTGACCTCCTAAAATGTGGAGTGTTTGTAAAGAAATGTGTACAATTCCTACAATTTCTATCAGATATTTTTGTTCAAACCTTCAAATTAAACGTTACAATCTGCACTTGAATACTGTTGTAGAGGTTTCATTTCAAATCCAATGTGGTGGCATGCAGGGCCCAACTCGCGAAAATTGTGTCACTGTCCAAATATTTCTGGACCTAACTGTATATCTAATGGCTGAATTTTTGGTTACTTGTAGGATGCTTTCTTCTACACCTTTATGAATTACAAGTAGACCCGTAAACGTTCGGGTTAGCTGAGTACAGCGGGACTTTAGTTAAAAGTTTTTAGTTTGGTACCCAGACTTGACCTGAACTTGACCCCAGACCCTGAGTTCTATATAAGTCAATGGAGACCCAAATGTCTGCCCTGTAAAATGGCTGTAAAAGGGTCATAATAAGGACTAGGGGGTTTGTGAGATAGCGGGGCCATTGATATGTGACGGACGGTACGTATCTCCCAGAATGCGCACAGAAACATATTAGAGCCCTACATAGTGGTCAGTCCGGAAACCTCCAGGCCGGGTTATGCAGGTGGCTCATGTCCACAGTTCTCATTTAAAAGCTCTTTGTAAAGGCCTGGGTGGGGCAGAGCATGTTGTGTAAGCTGCAGAGCAGGAAACTGAAGAGAGTTCAGGCCTGTGTGGAACTATAACACAGGTCTGTGGACCCCCGGGAATAGCAAAACGGAGTATAGTAAGACCGTCTCCTACAGCAAGCCGTGCCTGTGGGACGGGGAACCGTATGGACTGTGAGTAACCCGGCTGTGTTCCGGATGACTTTTCCTGTACAGCAAGGACAATAAAACTGTTTGGATCAGACTGTTTTGGGTCACTGCCTCATTGTCGTCCTGGGGGACCCCCACCCCGCTACAGGTTGTAAACGAAAGTAAAATGCAGAAAAATGTGAATAGGGAATAAATTAAAAAAAAAAAATGGGCTCCCACCTATATTTGATAACCAAGGTAAAGCAGACAACTGCAGGCTTCAACCCTCAGCTTTCCGCTTTACGTTGGCTGGCTATCAAAAATAGAGAGGATTCCAAGCTGGTTTGTTTAAATTATTTAAATAAATATTTTTAAAAAATGGCATAGGCCCTGCCCTTTTTTTATAGGTAAAGCAGAGAGCTGGTATTATAAGGCCGGGAGGGTCCACTCTTATTTGACCCCTCCCAGCTTAAAAATAGCAGCCCGCAGCCAATCTAGAATTGGTTCATCCATTTGATGAGCCACTTCTGTCACTTTGCCTGGCTCTGGAACAATCTCAAAATGAGGCTCCAAAGGTTACTCCTGGTCAGCGATAGGCAAGAAATTTGAGTATGAGAAATTCCAGGCTGCCACTGACCAAGCTTGACCTATGGAGACTCATTCTGAGAATATTCTCAATACAAAGCTCCATAGGAATCGATGGGCATTGTGGGACATTACTCCATTGGATTAAGCTGCAACTTCCTGGCTTTCCTTTCAATTAATAAATTGGTGAACGTGGAAGTGTAGGAGTGTAAATGTGTGTTTATTCACCAATTGGATTATGTCAGAACTTCGAGGATTTTTTCACTAAATTAGTGGCATAAAGCAGAAACAAAGCAAAGACAGTCCATACAGCAATTTGAGTCAGCTATTCGGATCACACAAGATTTACTCTGGACATGACTGATCAGCACAACAGGTCTCTCCACCTGTCCACACAGACACCTTCTGAGGCAGCTCAGCTGCCTTTTAAATGATCTGCAAAGCCTGGATATTAGAGGTGTGGAATGACCAGTCCCATGTAGCTCATCTGGTTGTTCCTAAAACTCAGACCGAAATAAATGATCATTACAACTTCCCTCAGCACTATATGTGCTGGAACTTGCTTGTTTGGATCTTACATCTCCGAGTTTTTCCACCTTGGTGACACATATTTCTCATCCAGGACCTCCCCAGCTGCCACCTCACAATGTGTGTGTGTGTATATATATATATATATATATATATATATATATATATATATATATATATAAAACTCCGGCATATATAACTCTGGCAGTCCCAGCAGCAACAGTAGAGTATAGCACTGTAAAACAAATTGGTTAGGCATGTGATGGATGTATGGCTGACCTTCCAGTCTAGCTAAAGTGGCAGTGGCAGCTACAAACGTTCCATAGTATTGAGTTTGTATAGTGAAGAAAAGCATGGCTATCCAATAGTAAACCCTTTGTTTGATGGTAAAGTTTTTTTTAACAACTTACATAGGTGCATTGGTTCATACTGTGCAAAAGCACTATAATATATACAGTACTTGAGACAGTATGTGAACTCTGGTGACTATATATGATTAGAGATGAGTGAACCTTTCAAATTTCAGTTTGCAAGCCTTGTATAACAAAAGCTATGTTCGCGAACCAAACTCTGAACCTTTTTGAACCCCATTGAATGTAATCGGAGACCAAATGTAAGGCAGAGAAAAGACCTTTAGAGGGGTCAAAAAGCTTCAAAATCAGCAAAAGAATGTTTTATAGTGCAGTCCCACTGTTTTGGCATAGCTGTAGCTTACTAGACTATTGACATAAGAAATATAGAGGTGGCTGAGAAACAGGTGTAGGGCTGGTGCTCCCATACCCCTGCCAGTACAGACTAGATACAACTTGGAGACCCACCTTGGAGTTTTGATATTTAAAGAAACTGCAGGCTGACAGCAGGACAACAGCATCAATTCCCCCCTTCCTCAAAATTTGCACAGCAGGGAAGTATGCTCAATGCACACAGTGACCGTGCCTTCTGCAGCAGCGCATTCAGGTCGGAATAGTGCCCTAAAAATTTCTGTACAACCAGGTTGATTCACGCAGTGCTCATGTGATGTCACCCAGGCATAGTGCCACCATCAGGTTTGCACCGATATGACCTTCCCTAGCTCCAGGTTCAGTGGACAAAGCCAGAAGAAAAAAGAAAAAAACAGCTCACCTGCAAGACGTGCATGGATAAGAAAAAAACCAGGGAACAAAGAAAAATGGGAAAGGATCCAGCTCTGAAAATCTACTCATTTAATGAATATTAAAAATACAAACTGTGAACATGGAGGAGACAGACAAAAAACAATCCTGGATCTGGTTTACATGTTTCTAGGAACAACCTCTTAACCCTAGCATGCGTGATGTCACAAATCTACACTTTTACATAAAGAGGGCCTTTTAGGCCCCCGTGCAAATCATATGGAAAAACTCACATAAATAACTTTTAGAAATCTTTACAAAATGATCGGGCGAGTCTCCCCAATTCCAACCATCGGGGAGATCGCCCATCACTAATTGCAGGGAGTAAAAAATCATATGATGTTTCAATCAGAGAATTATTCGAGGACCCACTTTCTGATCCACACTATAAATCGACAATGGTAGTAGTCAGATATGAGGAAATTAGAAGAAACAATCGAGTTGATGATAAGCATACTCGTGCAGCCAGGTTCCAAACAGACAAATTAGCCCCTATCAGTTATATCTGGAACATATTTATCAAAATTTGCACCAAACTTTACAATCCTAGTACTTATGTTACAGTAGATGAGCAACTTATACTCTTCAGAAGACGTTGAAAGTTCATACAATCCATGCCCAGTAAACCAGCCAAGTATGGAATAAAAACATTTTGGATGTGTGATTCTGCATATTATTATTGCATACATGGGCTTATCTACTGTGGCAAAAAGTTGATGCACCAGTACAGAAAGATCTAGGGTCTGAGATTGTGAAAACACTTGCTGTACCAATATACAATTCAGATAGAAACATTACCAAGGACAATTATTTTACCAATGTTGCACTGGGCAATTTTCTGCTTGAAAAAGCTGTTACACTTGTTGGTACTATGAAGCCAAACCGCCGAGAAATTCCTCAAGCAATGAAACATAATCCACAGTGAGCACTTTATGAGAGTGTCTTTGATTTCAACAACAAAAGCAACACTGTTATCTTACAAAGTGAAAAAGGAGAAAGAAGAAGGAGAAATCAGTTATATTACTCAGTACCATGCATCATGATTGCAGTACTGACAGCAATGACAAGAAATTGAAACCAAAAATCATCCTGCATTACAATAAAACTAAAGGAGATGTAGACAAAATGGATGAAATGGTGGGAAAATATTCATGCAAGAGGCAAAAAAGACGTTGGCCTGTAGTAATTTTTTCAAATATGCTTGATGTAGCAGCCCTGAATTCATTCATTATTTATACAGAAACTTATCCAGAATTCGATGCAAGGAGGAAGGACAAAAGACGCCTAATCTTGAAGGACCTTTTCCATGGATTTGTAATGCCTCACATGATGGAGCAAAGCAACATGAAATGTTTGCCAAAGCAAACTAAAGAAGCAATGAGTGGGGCATACAGTTTCAGTATATTCCAGGGCAAGGAGAAAGAAAACGAAAGTGTTGTTTCATTTGTCCAAGAAACGTAGAGCGGAAAGCTGAGCGATATTGTATCACTTGTAGGGAAAATGTCTGTAAAGAACATTCTTCAGAAAAGATAACATGTGAAAATTGTTTGGAAGACCAATAAAATTGAAAAGAAAAAGTTAGAAAAGAAATGTAGCTGCAGCTAGTTTACTCTAGATTTATATACCTTTGTGTGCTTTTCAGATCTTTTTTGAAATTTGTGTCAGAGCTGTGTGTGGTATATGACCAGTATATCAGAGCTGTGTGTGGTATACGGCCAGTGTGTCAGAACTGTGTGTGGTATAGAGCCAGTGTGTCAGAGCTGTGTGTGGTATACAGCCAGTGTGTCTAATCGGCCAGGATTTAGCACCTGAAACCCTCGCCAATCGGCTTTTTTTGGTGCCGGGGACAGCTGTAAACGGCCAACATGCTCAATTTCAGATCTGCTCTGTCTTCTCATCATGGCCTTGGCTGGGTAGTGTACATCAGCTGCTATCCAAATCAATTAGGCGGATTTGCAGTAACCAGCACACATGAGCTCACATGACCGTCTACTCTTACCACTGGCATGGGAGAATCCTAAGCATGCAGAACATGTGCTGTGAGAATTCAGACGCCTGCAGTCACCTAGAGTGACTTGCATCATAAACCTGGACAATCTCTTTAACTATAAAATTAAGCAATGTAGCCGTTCTAACAGTGCGTGATTATACTGCCTTTAAGGGTATGTGCCCACGATCAGGGCTCACTGCGTCCTGGAAGCAGTGGGTCTGACCTGCAGGTCTACGAGTCTCCTCCGCAGGAGAACGCAGGAGAGTGCAGCTGCTCATACCCACGATCAGGGCTCAGTGCGATGCGGTCTCTCGCTTGTGTTTGACCTACAGAGGACACATGCGACTTCGCAGCAAACAAGGGGCATGCTGTGGCTTGTAAAGATGCTCCGCAGGTCAGAGTTTGCTGTGGAAAAAACATGCATAGTGGGCACGGAATTTCTAGAAATCCCATCCACTATGCTTGTACTACACAACATAATCGTGGGCTCGCACCCTTAGGATTCAGCTCTGCATTCTGGTTCCAGCAGTCATTACGTGGCCACTCCACTCGTGCAATTTTCATATTTAGTCATGTGACAATTCGCATCTCTTTCTACTTCTTCTTTTTCATTGACCATTGAGAGTGCTAGGAAAGCAGCTTGTCTGCACGTGACTAAGTGTGCATGCAAATCCTATATGAATAACTGGTCACATGACAACTATCCAAACCACAGGGAGGGTGGGGAGGGCGCCAAACAGAATTCTTGCCCCAGGTGCTAGAAAGCCTAATTATACCTCTGGCATAAACATACAGATTAATAACACATTTGGCTGTCTGCAGTCATCTCAGTGGAGAGCTTGGAAGCTTAAAGCATATTGTTTTATAATTAAGTGCAATTTATAATTGACATGCATTAAGGTCTTAAGGCCCCATCACACACAGAGATAAATCTTTGGCAGATCTGTGGTTGCAGTGAAATCATGGACATATTGTTCCATTTGTACACAGCCACAAACCTGGCACTGATTGACCACAATTTCACTGCAACCACAGATCTGCCGCAGATTTATCTCTGTGTGTGACAGGGCCTTTAGACTCCATTATTACAGTAACTTGATGTCTATCTTAGGGATTTGACGCAGAGCTGAGTGGAAGGGGCAAAATTTGAATTTGCCTGTTTGCCTGTATTTGGATTTGTCGAGTAGTTACTGTATTTTCTACAAATTTAATGTCTCTTAATATGTTTAACACCACAGAGCATAATAAACGTAGGATGTAAAAAAAAAAAATCATACTTCTTTCCATCACTCATCCGATCCCTGATGCATCTTCTCATCTCTGACGATCGCTTCAAAATCTCCTGGCCTATCATGCTCAGTCTAGACCTCTGGTTTTAATATGGCGCAAGAAGGTTGTGCACAAGGGACCGCAAAGTGGCAAGCAATGTGCACCTTACCCTTGTGTGAACATATGCAAAATACCGTATTTTTCATTTTATAAGATGAACTGGATTATAAGACGCATCCCATATTTGGAGAAAAAAAAGGTAAAAAAAAAATGGGGTCCGTTTTATAATCTGGTGGTGTCTTACCAGGGAGAGGGGGTAGCAGCAGAGTGCGAGTCACAGAAGGCAGAGGCGGTACTGGAGTACGGTGATACTGGCAATGGTACAGAGGGAGGCCCAGATACTCACTGCGGTCTCTGCTCTGTGCGGGGCTGGTGACGCTGTTCTGTGCGGAGCTGGTGACGGCTGGTGACGCCGCTCTGCTCTGTGCGGGGTTGGCGGTGAGTCACCGGCCATTATGAAGATGTCGCCGGTCTAGGGTGAGGACTTCAAATAATGGCGGTCGCAGTTGGCGCATGCGCAGATGAGAGCTTGAGCTGAAAGCTCCATTTGTGCAGGTGCTGTGTATAGGCGCCATTATTTGAATCCCTGACCGCCGACATCTTCAGAATGACCGCCCGCCGCACAGAGCAGTTGTGCACCGAGCAGAACAGAGCAGCCACGCGCTGAGCAGAACAGAGCAGCCCCGCGCCGAGCAGAACAGATTAGCAGTGCGCCAAGCAGAGCAGAGCAGCCGCGCACAGAGCAGAGCCGAGCAGAGTGGCGCCACCCGATGCACACAACAGCGCCGTACTGACAAGCGCCAGCATAACCCGGTAAGCTGCATTCAGATTTTAAGACGCACCCCTAATTTTTGGGAGGAAAAGTGAGTCTTATAATCCGAAAAATACGATACATGGTTCCAAATTTTAATGTCATTTGTCATTTGGGGGGGTGAAGTTGAAAATTAAAAAATAAAAGGATATAACTGTTTTTTCAATTTTTTTTACATTCATAAAGGACTACTAAAATACATATTAATTATGTTCTCTTTTATGTAGCAATTATTTGATGTATCACACATTTTTTTACTTATAGGGACAAAGCTAAAAGCATTCATTGGACTTATTGTGGTTTTCATTTTTTTCCTACATTTTTTAAGCATTTCTTTTTCATTTACTTTTGCAATTAAATTTAAACACACCATTTAATAGTTATATGGAGATCATCCAGACATTTTCAAACCCACAAGCAATTAAAAAACCCCTCAGCTCCAACTATAAGGATATGTGCCCACAATTAGGACTCGCTGCATCCTGGATGCAGTGAGTCCTGACCTGCGGGGCCGTGAGTCTCCTCCACAGGAGAACACAGCTGCTCATACCCACGATCAGGGTTCAGTGCACTGCGATATCTCACTTGTGTTCTCCCTACGGAGGACGCACGCAAATCAGCAGCAAAAATTTGACATGCTGTGGTCTGGAAAGACGCTCCGCAGGTCAGTGTTTGCTGTGGAAAAAAGAAGCACAGTGGGCACGGGATTTCTAGAAATCCCATCCACTATGCTTCTACTGTACAACACAGCGTTTTGGACTCATCTGAAGTATGCTGTGTCCAAAACGCTGCAAACACTAATCATGGCCACGCAGCCTTATAGAGATATATTAAGACATTAGTCTGCTCAAAAATTAGGACCTGTTGTATTTATGTACTGCCCCGGGGCTCGGCCGGCTGCCGAGCCGCTCGGATCCGTGCTCATCGGTGGGTGGCTCGAGCTCTTCCACGGACCCGGGGGGTCACGTCGCTCTGAAAGGGGATTGGCGCTACACGTAGGGACTTCGGTGGGGAGGTCCACGGCTGGTGCCACGGTGGTTTGCAGGGGGGTTTTTAAGTTTGTGACGCCACCCACGGGTTGTGGTGAATGGATGGACACCACCGCTGCCGTTGACTAGGCTCCCGGGGACAGTGTTGCGCAGCTTGGTGTTGACCCCCCTCCGTGGGTAGGGGGGGATGATGGTCCCTGGGGCCCGAAGGAGGTGCTGAGGCGAGGGAATGGATGCTAGCTGGGGTGCTGGTGCGGTGCGGTGCGCGGCCCGAAGGCACTGGTGTACTCACTATGTTAAAACACGCTGGAGTCTCTGGTAAACCAAACGGGATGATGAACAGTGCCCGCAGCCGGCTGCAGCTTCCCCTTAACAGGTTGATGGTTTCCGCCTTTCTCCTGCACCCCTTTAATGTGAACGTTATGGCTCCTATGCCTAAGCAACGGTAGTCCGCTCCCCGGCTTGCTGTGTGTCAGAAGAGCCATGTTTGCCCGCAGACGCTGGCCCCTTGGGTCTCTATGCCTTGGCGGTGGCTTTACCCTAATGGTTGGGCTGTTGTCTTCAGTCAGGTCTTGTGTGGGAAAGGTCCTAAAGTCCAGTCCTCAATCAGTTGATTTGACTTAGCCTAGTTGTTTCTGGGCCTCGTACTGGGTCTGAGTACCCCTCCTGGTGCTCCGTTTTCCAATCGGTTCCCCGTTCGGTACCAGCGGGCCACCGCCCGACCCCGGTCCCTACGGTTCCACCGGCTGTAATCCCAGCTCCTGCAGGCGGCCACCACCATGTGCCTCTTTGCCAAAGGTGCCTGGGCTCCAACCCAGACACCTGGTGTAGTCTGTGGCAGGCCTGAGCACAGGTCTGCCCTTGAACTTGACTGTCCTCACTCACTGTCAAAACTCATCTCATGACTCCCTGTTTTCCCACCTCCGGGCCTGTGAACTCCTCGGTGGGCGGAGCCAACCACCTGGCTCCGCCCCCCCTAGTGTGGACATCAAACCCGAAGGGTGGTGAAAAAGGTTTGTAGGTTGGCTACTGTCACCTTTCTAAGGGGAGGGTGTGTGTGTGTGTGTATGGGACTACCTGGGACGACTTGACTAGTCCAGAGCGTCACATTTAGATAAAAAAAAATGTATATTAAGCAGGTCTTCCCTTTAAAGTTTATATATTAATAGATTCCCCCAAAAAGTGCATACATTATTAAAACCATCTCTTAGATCTGATGAGGCTGCTGTACTTACTTTTACAGTTATTGTCTGAATGGTTGTATGGTCGGTTTTGGAAGTTAAGACACTTGGACTCTTGCTCTCTCAGTCTATAGCTAGGCTCTTAAAATGATCATTTAAATATCAGGATTATACAGCCATTCTAAGGTGTATTTTCATAGTAAATCCTCTAGTCCCATCAGGTCTAACAAATCAATTGAAAAAATGTATATGATCTGTATTGTAGAATCTTGTAATCCATTTCAAGGTTATAAAGTTTCTCTGGTTAAGTAGTCTATTCTTTACATTCATTGTTAGTCAGTTAACATTAATTTATTTTGTCAAACTGTTATGCATAACTGCGGGTATATATACTGTATATGGTGGTTAATAATGTATAAATGTTTAACTTGTTTTTTAGAAGAAATAACTGCTACTGTCTTTGGCTTCTAATATAGAAAATGATTTATTATACGTGGAAAACAATTATTTTACCAATTATAGTTTGCTTTCCTCCATATTTAGATTCAACTAGATTATAAAAATAAGTCCAAATATGTGTAGATAGATTTGCGCAGGAGCAGGTGTTTTATTTCCTTGCATAATTTTATTGAGAGTTATTTTTAGCTTATATTACAAATTATTCACTAGAGATACAGATTCTGTATCATAATGTTTGCAGAGACTCATTTTAGGAAAATTCTCAAGGGGAAATATGTATGAGCTATAAATGAGGTTTATTATATCTTTTGTTATTGTTGTACCAGCAAAACACATATTAGAAAAGTGAAATATTTACTGGCAAACTAGAAAGCTAAAATATTCTTTAAGGGGATTTGTCTTTGAATTTCAGAATAGATCTGTTTATATTAGTATATTAATAAATATCTGCTCTGTGAATCTGTACCATGGATGTACTACATATACATAGCTCCAAACAGTAGAGATGAGCAAACCCAAGGAAGCTCGATTCGACCGGAACAGCCGAACTTTAAATAAAGTTTGGTTTGGGACCTGGATTTGACCTGAACAGCATGGAAGTCACAAATTGGGCATTTGGGGTCTCTACCTACATGCAGCCAACCATAAACAGATCACTTCCGGGGCGGGGCTTTTCCTCTTTTTTTTTGATGGAAGAAAAGTCAGATTTTTTTGTTCCTATAAAACAACTATAAAATACAATTATTTTTTTTTTAATATTCACCCCTACCTGTGACTCAACCCAACAACATTCAAACATTTGAGCATTAGTACTAGCCTTTGACTCACAGACTCTGGTGATGTCAAAGTGATAATTTAGTATACTTGAAGCTGCAGTGCAGCCTCTGACTCCAAGAGCAGATTGCACTGGACATAGAGGTACATTGTACAGAGTAGTGTATCTCTATGTCATGTATTCTGCAGGGAGAATAAAAGATATTTTTCCCCCTTATGAAATTACTAAATGTAATCAAAATATTAGCATGTTGTAAATTTTATTACACTTTTTTTTTTTTTTTTAAGTAATAAGCATCACAAATTTGCAAATAATAAAGATATATTTGGTGTCCATATAATGACCCACAAAACCCAGCAATTAGATTATTTCATGGGATCAGTAAAAGGTGTGAATTGAATGCCGATTGATCATTTTTCTGTATTAAACCCATAAAAAATGTGATAAAAAATGTAACGTGTAGCGTAAATGCTGCATTTTTTCACCAGATGTCTACATCACACAACGCAATATAATTTTTTATACATATTTGCTGCAGATGTGAATTTGAGATTTTAATACTATAGAAAAGTTTTGATTCTGCATTTAAAAAATGCAATAGAATTGTTTTCACTTACTTTTTTTCATGTCCACATACAAGCCTATAGAAAAAAAGAGCATTAAAAGCAAGTACTTCAGCAGTATCTTTAGACGCACAGCAGGTAAAGATTTTGCCATACCCCAGGCCCTTGGGATTCTCGCTTCTTGGCGGTGGATAATAGGGATCACCATCACAGGTGGCCATGCCCAGTTCTGTGACCTGGGGGGCACTCGGTAACAGGGTTATTTTGTATGTCACTCATGACGCCACTGGCGGGTTGTGGTAATAGGATGTCCCACTGCTGCTGTGGTTTTACAGACAGATGGTATAGCAGCAACTGTGTTTGCGCTCTCCGCCAGTAAGGGCTTAAGTCCCATGTAGGGGTGCTGCACTTTGTGGTGCACCGGTAACAGACACAACATAGTTCTTGCAGATTAACCGGTATTTACTCACTGGATGTTGCAAGTACAGTTTGGTACGGCTGGTCAACCGACTTTCCTTTGTCCTGGTGCTGACGTGAGACCCAGTTGAGCCCTCCGTACACATGCAGGGCTGATTGTCCACTTGCCTGAAGCTGTCGGTGACCTGCAGCGCTCCTCTCTTCTTTTTTATGGGCCCAGTATGACAGGCCTTGCGGTCCCTTGTGGGGTAGGCTACGTCTGGGTGTCCTCTCCCGAGTCATATATGAGGCTCTATCCCTGAGCTTATGGGTGGTGTGATACCCTGGAATTCACCACACGCGGCTGGATCAGCAGACTGCCTTGAGCTGTCGTCTACTCTGGGGTCCAGTACCCCATCGTGCATAGCACCTGGGATCTTCTGTCTACCCTCAGGCTACTACCCCCTAGTCACCCTTTGGGGTCTCCTCACAATCCTCACACCCCTCTCACTGACTCCTTTCAACTGTCACCCCTCCAACCATTGTATTTCTCTCTGCCTACTCTGCCTAGCAACCCCTGTCGCTCCTCACTAGCCACCCCCCTTCCTCAGGCTTGCAGCTAAGGGATTGGGTCTCACATCTGCCCACTGTTAACCCTCTACATGCTGCGCCAAGTTCTCGGGGAACATGCCCGTACCTGTGTGTGAGGTGTGGGTTGTCGGCAGAGGGTGTTCCAGAAAACCTTAGGATCCTGCAGGCCACTGGGGTAGCATACCCCAGGGTGCTACAATTTCATGAAATCACATCCACTTTGCTTGGAAATGTAGTCCATGTTCACATTTAGTGTAACTTTTGCATATATTTTGCATCCATATATTTTATATACATATAGAGTATTTTACACAGAAATTATGGTGTGTTTAAATTTGCAAGCAAAGTGGATGTGAGTTCATGAAAACATCACCCACATTATTTGTTTGATAGCACCACAGAACTCTGCAGTTTTGTTGCTTTTGTTTTTCTATGAGCTTCTATGTGAAGCTTAATGAAACATATGTAAAACCTGCAGTTACTTTTTAAGTGGAGAATCAAAGCTTTTCTATACTGTAAAAAAATACTCAAAAATGTGATTCACATCTGTATAAAAAATGGAAGAAATAATGTGGAAAACGCATAAAAAAAATGCAGCAAACATGCAATAATCAGAAAATAATTTGATTGTGTAGTTTAGTGCAGGCATCTGCAGAAAACAAAAAAAAACACAAAAAGCCTTTGAACGGACGATCCCTCTTCCCTGGCGAAACGTGCATCAAGAGGTTAGGAGGCTCTTTCTCTTGTGGGCATCCTGGATAAAACTTTCCTCCAATCTCAGTTTAAATTGGTAAGTACAAGTAGCACATATTGGACATGGGTATGCTTTCCCATGTCCTTAGGATCCTGTTAACTTGCATAGTCTCCTTTATTTGGTAACCAACATTAGATTTTATTATGTGCCAATTTTGTTTGAAGAGTGTGTATACCCCTATGTGGATATGGCCATGAGGCCCATTATATATGCAATTCTATGTGGCATGGTCAAAATTTGCTGCAGCGCCCTAAGCACACCGAACAATTTGTCCCTCTTTCTGTTCTTCAGAAGTTGAGAGATATGCATATGAAGTAGCATCAAAATGCCATCAGTGACATAGCAGTATTTCATAAGTTTTACAAAACATTAATACTGATGACCTGTGTTCTAGTCAGTAAATTGAATTGCATAATATAGCCACTTGGTAACATGACAGGAGCAATGCTCATTTTAATCTGAAGTATTGAAACATTTCAGCGCTTAGCATAATTTGAAAACCCAGCCAGGAACAATGCATCTTGGATGACTAATCTGAAGCCAGTCCTAGGTGACTCCTCTTGACCACTCCCCTAGACTGACAGGTCTGTCCCTACTTGACATTCTTATACATAGTTAATCCTTATATACACATTTAGGCATAATTAAGACATGTTTAAGTATGTGTTCTAGCTATGTTTCTTCATGGATAGAAAATGTACCCATTGTCTATGGGGCTGTTCATATGCCCCTTTTTGTGGGAGGTGTGTCCATGCAAACTTCAAGGAGACCTGCCCATTTTATTACTACCAGCATGGATGTAAAATTACCCATACGGGTCATCTCGTGTGTCTTCCCTCTACTAACCTACTTACTGTGCCTACAAGTAGTATTCAACCCCCTGCAGATTTAGCAGGTTTACACATTCGGAATTAACTTGGCATTGTGACATTTGGACTGTAGATCAGCCTGGAAGTGTGAAATGCACTGCAGCAAAAAAGAATGTTATTTCTTTTTTTATTTTTTTTTTAAATTGTGAAAAGTTTATTCAGAGGGTCATTTTTTATTCATCCCCTCAAACCACAAGAATTCTGTTGGGTTCCCCTAAAGTATTAAGAAGTATTTCAGGCACAAAGAACAATGAGCTTCACATGTTTGGATTAATTATCTCTTTTTCCAGCCTTTTCTGACTAATTAAGACCCTCCCCAAACTTGTGAACAGCACTCATACTTGGTCAACATGGGAAAGACAAAGGAGCATTCCAAGGCCATCAGATCGTGGAGGGTCACAAGGCTGGCAAGGGGTACAAAACCCTTTCTAAGGAGTTGGGCCTACCTGTCTCCACTGTTGGGAGCATCATCCGGAAGTGGAAGGCTTATGGAACTACTGTTAGCCTTCCACGGCCTGGACAGCCTTTGAAAGTTTCCACCCGTGCCGAGGCCAGGCTTGTCTGAAGAGTCAAGGCTAACCCAAGGACAACAAGGAGGGAGCTCCGGGAAGATCTCATGGCAGTGGGGACATTGGTTTCAGTCAGTACCATAAGTAACGTACTCCACCGCAATGGTCTCCGTTCCAGACGAGCCCGTAAGGTACCTTTACTTTCAAAGCGTCATGTCAAGGCTCGTCTACAGTTTGCTCATGATCACTTGGAGGACTCTGAGACAGACTGGTTCAAGGCTCTCTGGTCTGATGAGACCAAGATCGAGATCTTTGGTGCCAACCACACACGTGGCGTTTGGAGACTGGATGGCACTGCATACGACCCCAAGAATACCATCCCTACAGTCAAGCATGGTGGTGGCAGCATCATGCTGTGGGGCTGTTTCTCAGCCAAGGGGCCTGGCCATCTGGTCCGCATCCATGGGTAGATGGATAGCACGGCCTACCTGGAGATTTTGGCCAAGAACCTCCGCTCCTCCATCAAGGATCTTAAGATGGGTCATCATTTCATCTTCCAACAAGACAACGACCCAAAGCACACAGCCAAGAAAACCAAGGCCTGGTTCAAGAGGGAAAAAATCAAGGTGTTGCAGTGGCCTAGTCAGTCTCCTGACCTTAACCCAATTGAAAACTTGTGGAAGGAGCTCAAGATTAAAGTCCACATGAGACACCCAAAGAACTTAGATAACTTGGAGAAGATCTGCATGGAGGAGTGGGCCAAGATAACTCCAGAGACCTGTGCCGGCCTGATCAGGTCTTATAAAAGACAATTATTAGCTGTAATTGCAAACAAGGGTTATTCCACAAAATATTAAACCTAGGGGTTGAATAATAATTGACCAACACTTTTATGTTGAAAATTTATTAAAATTTAACTGAGCACCATAACTTGTTGGTTTGTAAGATTTATGCATCTGTTAATAAATCCTGCTCTTGTTTGAAGTTTGCAGGCTCTAACTTATTTGCATCTTATCAAACCTGCTAAATCTGCAGGGGGTTTAATACTACTTGTAGGCACTGTATACCATATTGTGATTTCCTCAGGTGGTTCAACCGTAACTCCCAAGCATCACGTTCACTGGGGTTATATTTGACAGAGAACGTTCTAATTTTCCCTATATCCAGTCTTTCATTCACACATGTCAAATGCTCCTTAAAAATATCTCCAGAATGTGATCTTTTCCAACTTGTAAAACTGCAAATCACTTGCTGTTGCTCTTATTCATTCTCAACTGGACTACTACAACTCTCATATATTCGGTCTCCCTCTGACCAAACTTTCTCCTCTCGAATCCATCCTGAATGTGGCAGCAAAGGTCATATTTCTGTTCTGTCAAAACACCAATCCCTCTACCCTGTGTCAGTCATTGCACTGGTTGCCCATCCACTTCAGAGTACAATATAAACTTATCACTCTCACAAACCTCTAACCAGTTGTGCACCATCTCCTCCCTCATCTATATCTCCCTACTAAAGCTCTCTGTTCTGCAACTGATTTAAGACTAACATCCTCCATAATCCAAACCTTCCACTTCCATCTCCAAGACATCTCTCATGCTGCATAAGTTCTCTGGAATTAACTACTTCAGACAATCCAATTAATACCTAGTTCACACATTTGTAAGCATGCTCTAAAAACAAATTACTTTAGGCAAGGCCTATCATGTCACATCACTAATTAATCTAACCATTCCGTCCTTCCTTCCTAAATTTTTCTCAGAATTTGGTTTCTCCTCTTTATCTGTTTCTACCTTGAGGATTACCAAACTTCTACAAGCAACTGACCATCGGTGAGCAGAAAAATTGACATGATATTATATAATGTGCTGTGTGCTAGCAAAGGTAAGTTAATACTCGCAGAAATGAATACTCGAGAAGGTAAATATGGTTTATTATTAGATTTTCTTTGTTGATCGCTATATACATAGCTTTGAACCAGAGCTTGTGGATACAGATCAGGAATAGAGATGAGCAAGCACTAAAATGCTCGGGTGCTCGATGCTCGGGTCGAGCATTTTGAAATGCTCGGGTGCTCGACCCGAGCACCGAGCCCAATGTTAGCCTAGGGGAAACTCGAGAATTTTTCCGGCGGCACCACTGGCAGTCTGGAGAAAGCTCAAAAATGTCACAAATGTATAAGAACAGTGCTCAAATGACATGGGAGCAGCATGGGGAAGACCCCTGTAAGCATTTCTGACTCCCATGTCACTGCTGTGAGCAATGTTGTCTGAGTATTAGGGGGAGGAAGAATCCTGTGTTCCTCCTCCCGTGTGACATGCACTTTTGCTTAGTAGCATATGTGTGGCAGCTTCTCTCTGTCTGTACATTCGCTGCTAAACAAACTCAAAAGTGAACATCAGAAGAATAAAAAAATATCATATTCACATGTCTGCAGACTCCCGGGGCATGTCTGATCGGCTCCAGGACCTGCCGGTGATCAGCTGATGTGGTCACCTGACAGCATTAGCTGATTGTTTAAGTCCAGCGGTGAGGCCGGCTTTTACCGCCCAGCCAGTTTTAATGATCAGCTGATTTTTTAAAAGCCATTTATACAATCAGCTGATGTGCCATGTGTACAGCCCCAGGGCTATGGTGTACTCGGTCCTGGGCCTTATATGTACGGTTATGCTGTGTCACGGGTGTGTACTGGCCGATGCCCAGTTCCGTGACCCTGAATGTCACTTGAAAAGGGATTATATACAGGGGATATTAGAGAGTTTATGTTGTGACGCCACTTGCGGGTTGAGGTTATGGTGATGGAACCGCCGCTGCACAGTTTCTCACTGCTGGGGCTGATGTTAATGGCAGCCTGGAAGTTGCGCCCTCTCCAAGAAGGGTTGGGGTCCAGGGGGGTAGATGATGGAATTCAGTGCGGAAAGAAGGGAGACCACACAATGGGGATGCAGTGCAACTGGTGTCTACTCAAAGCGGTGATAATGCTGGTTCACTGAGGATGGCTGGTTTCGACCTCAGGTCCCTTTCATACCAGTGCTGGTATGGTATCCTGGTGGCTTCTTTCCCCTGCACCACTCACAGGTTGGTGGAACCTTGGAGCGTCGGGGGGGTTCCCTCCTGTTAGTCATTCAGTCTCTGGTCCATATACGGCGGGCAGTGTGAACCCTGTAGGGTTGGTGGTTTGTCCCGGTCCCTGGTTCTTTTGTTACTGCTGGTGTCCCCGGGATTATTGAGTCAGTGAGGTCCTGCATGGTCCCCTCACTGTGCAGGTATTTGTCAGGTAGCCTGAAGCGTTTGTCTGACCTAGAGCCCTGTGCCTGTTGGTGTTATGGTTCCAGGGGTACCTGGTTGTATCCTCCCTGGCAACCACTCTCCTTTACCAGCCAGGTCACTGTTACATGACCCCGTCTGAAGACACATCCGTCTCCTACAACTCTCACTACAGACTGAACCACTGTCTCACTCCTCCCCCCTGGTTGTTGTCTTGTGGACTGGATCGGCTCCACCCCTGAGTGGCCGTCCATTGGGTCCCAAACTAGTCAGTCACCCTTGATTGGGAGAGGGAAACTGGGGATGTTTATGTGTTTTGATGTTACCGACACTGGTCTTCCAGGTCCCTGGGGGTAGGCTCTGCATCTTTGAGGGGATGCAGTACCTTGTAGTTCCCTGATGGGTTCAGGGGCACTACACATGTGATTCAGGTCCTTGAACCTGACACATCATCTGATCGCTTTGGCTTCTGGTAATCCAATCAGATGACATTGGATCTGTATTGGACATCGCGGGACCCTCGACCCAGGACTACAGAGGTGTGGGGGTTCTTTAGTGCAATAAAGATGGAGTCATTAATTGTGTTGTGTTTTATTTCTAATAAAAATATTTTTCTCTTTGTTGTGTTTTTTTTATCTTTACTAGAAATTCATGGTGGCCATGTCTAATATTGATGTGGAACCATGAATTTTGGGCTTAGGGCCAGCTGATAATACACAGCTGGCCCTAACCCCTTATTAACCAATGAGCCACTCAGCACCAGGGCCGCTGGTAGAGTTGGATACAGTGCCAGAAGATGGTGCCTCTATGAACACGTCATTTTCTGGGGTGGCTGCAGAGTCAGACTGCAATTCACAGCAGCAGCTTTGGCCAACCTGCGCTGTGGATTCCAATCCCCAGCTGCCTAATTGTACCTGGCTGAACACAAAAATTGGGCGAAGATCACATCGTTTTTTGTTTTAATTATTTCATGAAATTCATGAAATAATTAAAAAAAAAGGGCTTCCCTATATTTTTGGTTCCCAGCTGGGTACAAATAGGCAGCTGGGGGGTGGGGACAGCACGTACCTGCCTGCTGTACTTCGCTGGCATACAAAAATATGGCAAAGCCTATGTCAATTTTTTTTTTTTAAATCATTAAAAAATAAAAGAAAAAGTCCAAACACATAACCCCAATCCAAGGGTTAGGTTTAAATAAAAAAATGCGTTGGTTCCCGCTGCATTTTCTATTGCTAGCTACGGGTAACCCAAGCAGCTACTGGCTGCTAATCTCCACTGCTTGGTGTTATCTTCACTGGCAAGAGAAAATCCAGAAAAGCCCTTTTTAAGAAGTTGTTTTCCAAAAAACTAAAAAAAAAAAAAAAAAAGACGTGGGCTTCGCCATAGTTTTGTATGCTAGCCAGGTACAGCAGGCAGGTATGGGCTGCCCCCAACCTCCAGCTGCCAATTTGTACTCAGCTGGGAGCCAAAAATATAGGGAAGCCCTTTTTTAAATTATTTCATGAATTTCATGAAATCATTAAAAAAAAATAAGGTGGTCTTTGTGTCCAGCCAGGTACAACTAGGCAGCTGAGGATTGAAATCCACAGCGTAGAGTGGCACAAGCTTTCTGAACCCCCCCACTGATGAGAATTACAGTCCGCATCCGCCTCAGAAAATGATGCTTTCATAGAAGCACCATCTTCTGGCGCTGTGTCCAACTCTTCCAGCAACCCTGGTCCCATGTGCATGCTGGGTAATAAGTTGTTAATACCAGCTTTGTTTTACCAGCTGGTATTAAGCCCGAGATTCTTAATGTCAGGCCAAGTTTGACCTGGCCATTAAGAATCTCCAATAAAGGGTTAAAAAAAAGACACCACACAGAAAAAAAGTACTTTATTAGAAATAAATCCACATACACACTTAGGGACTCCATCTTTATTACTCCCTCTCACCCCTCCACAATTCCAGTCTTCTGTCTTCTCTCTTCTTCAACCCATGCTGCACTGCTATATTAGAAAACACATTGAGGAAGAACGCTGCTGCTCCCCGTGCTGTGTAATCACTCAGTGAGTGAGCACAGACTACGAGTCGGTAGGCAGTGACGTCACCGCTGACACCGTTGCCATAGTAGCCTATCGAGCGGGTTACTTTGGCAATGGTGATCTTCGATCAGCTGATTCCCGGCGCCGCTATTCAGTGGCTTCTGCATGAGCCGCTGAATAGCGGCGCTGGTAAACAGGTAGTTACTGTAACTCCTGCGGCTCCTGCAGGAGTCGGTGCATAGTGGCCCTGGTAATCAGGTCATCAGATATCACCGATGCTATTGTAACTTACTCGGTAGGTTACTATGGCAATGGTGGCAGCGGTGATGTCACGTCTCTTAGTACCTTCACTACCTAAGACACACACTAAATCTGTTCCTATCTCAGAAGCACCTCCCCCTACACTAGCTGACTGTGGATCACAGTGTCGAGCATGGCACCGTCAGGTGTCATATAGAACTGATGACACTGGCTGCTAGCCAATCATTGTAATGCCACAACCAACATGGTTGTGGCATTACAGTGTGTGACAGCCAATCCCTGCATGTGGGCTGACTCTGTAAACAGCGCCAACATGCAGGGAGTGGGAGCCGAGCATCTGCCGGAGCATCTCGCAGGTACTTGGAGCTCACCGAGTATACCGAGTACTGAGATGCTCGGGCGAGCACCAAGTAGCGGCGAGCATGCTCACTCATCCCTAATCAGGAAGCATTAATAGCGCTTACTTCTCCTGACCAATGATCATGTGATCATTGTGTTTAGGATGACCCAGACTTCCTTGGAGAGTATGTGGAATAAATGTAAAGTTTCATCATCCTATCTCATTTCTTTCTGGGTAAAGCCAAAGACTTATCAGCAGCCGCTCGTATTTATACATGTTAGGTGCCATAAAGCAAACTGCAAATCTGATGGAAAGTTCAACTGAGGGATTTGAAACTTCATATGATATTCTCTCCTGTCCATAATAACAAAAAGAAATACACATAACATATTTAAATCAATATGATTATAAAGTAATGTTTGTTATGCTCACAAAGTAAAAGAGGAGACGATTGGCATTCATTTGTCTTAAACCATTTGAAAATGAGTTAGTTTTTGTGTTTCATCAATGTACTGATTGCTTTTTTCTTCAGCAATCTATCTCAGAAATTCTCTGATGTGCAAAATAATGAGAAAATAGTGCAATATGTTTAAGACACTACAATATAAAGTACAAAATTTGAGTTTTCTAATACTCTCAAGCCAAGTCATACACGATACCAATTTTCACACTCCAAATAGCAATACCATAGCTCAGGGGTGTCAAACTCATTCTCACCGAGGGCTACATAAGCATTATACTTGCTTTCAAAGGGCCGCTAGAAATTGTAAGGGATCATGCAAATCTCCATGCACCACAGTACAAGCATGGACTGTATTGCCAACGTGGCCTGGGGCTATAAGATAGCTGTCCCTGAGTAGAAGGCTAGATGAGAACTATCCCTGGGTTGTAGGATTATATGAGAGCTCTCCCTAGGTAGTAGAGCTACATGACGGCTGTCCCTGGGTAAAGGGGCGAGGGTAGTAGGGTATCCAAGAACTGTCCCTGGGTTATAGGGCTAAAAATGTTGTCCCTGGATTGTAGGGTAGGGGCGCTGTCCCTGGGTTGTAGAAACCACAGGCATCCTCACAGCATAATAGGCCACAAAATCCTAATGCAGGCATCCTCTTGCCGTGAACATCCTGCAAATCCAACCACAGTCATATCTACAGCATTGTACACCCCAAAAATTCCATAACAGTGATTTTTCCTCATTGCACCACCCCAAATTTTCACAACAGGCATCCCCCAGAATCAAAGACTCCTCTAAAATCTCATCAAATGCATCACACCCACCATGCACATACCCCAAATCCCATCACAGGCATCATAGACCCCCAAAATTACACCACACGCATACCCACAGCATTATAGACCAATAAGATCCTACTACAGACATCCCCCTGCATCGCACACACCCCAAAATCCCACAACAGGAGGCCGGTCAGCATGTATACACCCAATATGCCACAACAGATATCCCTATACCATTGCAGACAATCCCAAAATCCCAACACAGGTATCCCTACAGCATTATAGACCCTTTAAATCCTACCACAGGCATCCCCCAAATTGTAAACCCCACAAAACCCACCACAGATATCCCAGAATAATCGATCGCCTAATCTGCACCCAGGTATCGCTCTGGCATTATACACTCCCAAATCTTACCACCATTTGCCCTTTTTCATATGCAGCTTCTTATTAAGGCAGTGAATGAGGGCTAAAGATAGGGAACATGCATCATATATCTCCTGAGTCTCTGAGGCTCCATCGAATGACGTGATACGCACTTGACAGGAAGTGATGCCGACAAAACATGATGGAAATGATGTCACACCTACCAGGTACCCATACATTCTAGCATCTTTCATTCTGTACTAAGCATGGCAGCCTCTTTTTTTACCGAACGCTATGGATGGCAAAGAAAAGCAGTCCGGATTTTACTGACAACTCAACTCGAGGGCCACATAAAATGATGGGGCTGGCCAGATTTGACCTACGGCCAGCCACTGTATCTGGTCTCTATTTCTTGGACTCATCTCAACACATCAGAAAAGGCAAAAAAAGCTCAACCAATTACTGTCACTGCTGCAAACATTTATTGGTTGAGCAGGCATCTCAAGCAATCTGTGGCTTGTTAAGGAGGCATCAGGAAGTGGAGATCAGTGAGGAATAATAACCATTGGAACTGCAAGGGATTTCATGAGAGTAAAAATGTCTTATTTTTTTCTGCCACTCTGAGCCTTTTTCAAAATAATTTTTTTCTGATGGACCACCTTTTAACCCCTTCACAACCATGGATGGAAAGATCCGTCATGGTCCCCTGGGCCTTAAAGACCAAGGACAGATCTTTCCGTCATGGCGGAATCGCGGCACCGGAGCCTCCGGTGACTGCGATCGGTTACACAAACTGCAGATTCAGGGAGGAGGGGACCTGTACCTGACCTCAGGAGCGGTGGTGCCTCCTCCCCAGACCTACGGAGGCTGTGATTGGCTGACGAACGCCGCTCAACCAATCACAGCCACTGTAATGTTCCAGCCATTTAAAGTGACTGAAACATTGAAATCCAGCCATGGTCAGTGCAGCTGTAGCACTGGCCATTGGCTGGAGCTGGGTGACCTCACTGGATCACCCTCTCCCAGCTCCAGTAGCTCTGATTGGAGAGATCGGCCTTGTGACTGATCTCTCCAATCACAGTGGACCTGTTGCCGGTGACCGCCCCCATCAGCTTCACTTGTCGGTCCCTGCAGCATGCCAGCACAGTGAGTGTATACAGTGCAATGACAGGGCGACAAGCTCCGGTCCCATGCTGTTATGTGACCGGAGCATGGGACCCGGAAGTTGCCGCGCTGCCATTGCAATGTATGAAACCGGCAAAAAGCCTCTTGATCCGCCGCTGCCGCCCTCCATCTGCCATAGTGCCACCGCTCTCCCTGATCTGCTGCCCGGCCCCTCCCCCTTGTGATCGGTGCCCGACCCCTCTCCTCCGTTATGTGCTGCGCCCTCCCTCTCCTCCGTTATGTGCTGCCCGGCCCCTCCCCCTCGTGATCGGTGCCCGCCCCCCTCTCCTCTGTTATGTGCTGCGCGCTCCCTCTCCTCCGTTATGTGCTGCCCGGCCCCTCCCCCTTGTGATCGGTTCCTGCCCTCTCTCCTCCGTTATGTGCTGCGCCCTCCCTCTCCTCCGTTATGTGCTGCCCGGCCCCTCCCCCTCGTGATCGGTGCCCGCCCCCCTCTCCTCTGTTATGTGCTGCGCGCTCCCTCTCCTCCGTTCTGTGCTGCCCGGCCCCTCCCCTCGTGATCGGTTCCTGCCCTCTCTCCTCCGTTATGTGCTGCGCGCTCCCTCTCCTCCGTTATGTGCTGCCTGGCCCCTCCCCCTCGTGATCGGCTGTCCGCCCCCTCTCCTCCGTTATGTGCTGTACGCTCCCCACCACCTCTCACCCCCGTGATCGGCTACCCGCCCCCTCCCCTGTCACCCCCGTGATGTGTGCTCCCTCCCCTGTCACCCCCGTGATGTGTTCTCCCTCCCTTGTCACCCCCGTGATGTGTGCTCCCTCCCCTGTCACCCCCGTGATGTGTGCTCCCTCCCCTGTCACCCCCGTGATGTGTGCTCCCTCCCCTGTCACCCCCGTGATGTGTGCTCCCTCACCTGTCACCCCGTGATGTGTGCTCCCTCACCTGTAACCCCCGTGATGTGTGCTCCCTCCCCTGTCACCCCCGTGATCTGTGCTCCCTCACCTGTCACCCCCGTGATCTGCTGTCTGCTCTCCCTCCACCTCTCACCCTTGTGATCTGTGATCTGCTCACCTGTCTCCCCCGTGATCTGCGCTGCACCCCCTCCCCCACCTCTCACCCTCCCCGATCTGTTGCCTCCTTCATCTCCTGTGATCCTGCTGCCTAGATCCATCCAGTAGGATAACTATCCCCAATCTCACCTCTCACTACCCTTCCCTCCCATCCCCCTCCATCCCCCCTTCCCCCATCCTCTGCCACTCCTGCATCCACTGCGCCCTCTCCCATCTGCCCCCACCCTATCCCAGCCGCCGCCGTCTCACATTCACAGATGCTCCCTTTAGATGCTGCTGCCCCCCCATCTGCCGCCCCCCCATCTGCTGCCCCCCCTATCTGCCGCAGTTCTGATCCATCCTGTAAGTATTGTTCGTGGCTCTTTTCTAACTATCCCCAATTGCATCTCCCATTCCCTCCCACCCCCCTCCCCCACCTGCTTGCCGCCAAGTGCTGATCAGCTACGTGATTGGCTGATCAGGTACGTAATTGTTGCTCTAGTTTTTGCTTTTTTTTGTGCACCCCAAATAAAAAAAAGACAAAACAAAACTTGAACAATTAGGTATCTGATCAGCAATCGTCCTGCAGTCGTACTCGACTTTGGACAGGACTTCTTTTTTCCATCCCACCTAGTCCCCCACCTTTTTTGCAGAACATTTGTGCGTGCACCCTATTTTTTTTTCTATGCCATGTGGGTCTAGTTTCCAAAATGGGGTCACATGTGGGGGAGCTCCACTGTTTCGGCATCTCAGGTGGTCTCCAAACACAACATGGAATACGCTAATTATCCCAGACAATTTTGCGTTTGAAAGGTCAAATGACGCTCCTTGCATTCTGAGCCCTGCTGTGCGCCCAAACATTTGATTTTCACCACATATGAGGTGTCTGTGTACTCAGGAGAAATTGCACAATACATTTTATGGTGCAATTTTTTCGATACCCTTGTGAAAAAAAGCTACCTGGTTGAAGTAACAATTTTGTGGTAAAAAATTTTTTTTTTATTTTCATGGCTCAACTCTATTAACTTTTGTGAAGCCCCCAGAGGTTCTAAGTGCTCAATAAACATCTAGATAAATTCCATGAGGTGTCTAGTTTCCAAAATGGGGTCACATGTGGGGGAGCTCCACTGTTTCGGCACCTCAGGGGCTCTCCAAACGCAACATGGTGCGGCTAACGATTCTAGCTAATTTTCTGTTCAAAAAGTCAAATGATGCTCCTTCCCTTCCGAGTCCTGCCGTGCGCCCAAACAGTGGTTTTTCGCCACATATAAGGTATCAGCATGCTCAGAAGAAATTGCCCAACAAATTTTGGGGGTTCATTTAATCCTGCTACCCTTGTGAATATGCAATATTTGAGGCTAAATTAACATTTTTGTTGCAAAAAGTAAAATGTTCATTTTTTCCTTCCACATTGTTTTAGTTACTGTGAAGCACCTGAAGGGTTAATAACCTTCTTGAATGTGGTTTTGAGTAGCCTGAGGGGTGCCGTTCTTGGAATGGTGTCACTTTTGGGTGTTTTGTGTCATGTAGACCTTTCAAAATCGCTTGAAATGTGATGTGGTCCCTAAAAAAAGTGGCTTTGTAAATTTTGTTGTAAAAATGAGAAATTGCTCATAAACTTTGAACCCCTATAACTTCCTTAAATTTTTTTTTGTTTCCCAAAATTGTTCTGATGTAAAGTAGACATGTGGGAAATGTTATTTATTAATTATTTTGTGTCATATGTCTCGTTGGTTTTAGAGCATAAAAGTTTGAAAATTACAAAATTTTCGCGAAATTTCTCTTATTTTCACAAAGAAAAGCAAAAAATATCGGCCTAAATTTACCACTAACATGAAGCCCAATATGACAAGAGAAAGCAGTCTCAGAATCACCGGGATCCGTTGAAGCGTTCCAGAGTTATAACCTCATAAAGTGACACTGGTCAAAATTGCAAAAATTGTCCAGGTCTTTAGGGTCAAAATAGGCTTGGGGTTGAAGGGGTTAAAAACAATCTACCTAATAACTGCATATTAAAGAGAGTCTAATAAGTGGTATACAGTAGCTCATGGATCTTATCTGTGCACTATTCTTTTTAAAATGTTTGCAATCACATATTTGCCAATAAGTGTATAAGTGTGTAACAGGCATGATATTACTTCAAGTGGCTGTAAAATTTAACTTATCAACAAAAACAAAGAAAAATACTTTTTAATGGTAAAATAATGCACTTGGGAAGAAGAAATCCTCTTTATCAGTTCCAGCATTTTAGTTATATTTAGCCTGTTCTTCAGAAGAGAAGGATTTATGGTTGCTGATTTCTGAAAGCTTTAAAATTAGCTACAGTGGAGCCATAAAGTAGAGCAAGCATGTAAGATGTTTCTCTAGATAGAGGTATAACCATCAGAAAGAGGGTTATTGTGATCTAACTGTATAGAGCCATAACTAGACAATATTTATATTATTTGGGCAGATTTATTAAACTAAACATTATTATACAGAATAATACAGGTACTGAGATTTACACCCCGCTATACAGAGCAAGGGAAGTGGTATTGTTCAGTGCATATATACAGAAAAAAACAGATACTGAGAATTACGCCTAGTATACAGGACAGAAGACGTGGAACTGTACAGTGTATATACAGAATAATACAGATACTGAGAATTACATCCAGTATACAAAACAGGAGACGTGGTACTGTTCAGTGTATATATGCAGAATAATACAGATAATGAGAATTACACCCAGTATACAGGACAGGGGAAGTGGTACTGTTCAGTGTATATATACAGAGTAACACAGATAATGAGAATTACACTCCAGTATACAGGGCGAAAGACGAGAGTGTGCACTATACACAGAGAATAATACTCATAAAGAAAATTACATCCAGTGTAGAGGACATGAGAAGTGGCACTGTGCATTGTATACTGTTAGGTCCATATATATTTGGACACAAACACAAATTTAGTTTTAATTTTTCTGCCAGTTTACTGAAACATATTCAAGCTATATTTATATAATGGACATGGTTATAAAGTCCTGATTTTTTAGCTTTAATTGAGGGTATCCACATTAAAGTTTGACGAAAGGTTTAGGAGTTTCAGCTCCTTTTATATGTGCCACCCTGGGTTTAAAAGCCCCAAAAGTATTTGGACGATCGACTCAAAGGCTGTTTCATGGGCAGGTGTGGAAAATTGCTACAATATTAGGAGTGGCTAAATCTACAGTTTGGTACATCTTGAGAAAGAAAGAAAGCACTGATGACCGCAACAATACAAAAAGACCTAAACACCCACGGAAGACAACAGTGGTGGATGATTACAGAATAATAACCATGGTGAAGAGAAACCCCTTCACAACATCCAACCAACCAACTAAACAACACTCTCCAGGATTTAGGAGTATTAATATTCAAATCTACCATAAAGAGAAGACTGCATAAAATAAAATACAGAGGGTTCACTGCATGGTGAAAGTTTAGAGTCCCTGAACACATCATGGAGCTACAAGGTACTACATTCTGTCAAAGATGCAAAGCCTACCCCCCGAAACCTGGCAGACCAGTGCCAGTAACAGCAAAACACAATATAACCTCAGTTTTCCCCATCCTCAAAAAATGGTGACAGACTACAGTTGGACCTAATGGATGGCCACCCAGGGGTGCAGCCGATCCTGTCCAGTAGACGACAACCAGGTGGGAGGGGGCAGACAGTGAGGACAGTGTGGATAGTCAGTGAGTGGAGGAGTAAGGAGACGGACGTGACCGTACCAACGGGAGTGTTTAACGGTAACCTGAGGGCCCAGGTGTGTGGTTGCGGGTGGAGTATGGTGAAGTTATCAACCTGCTTTGAGTAAAAAACCCAGTTACACTGCAATCTCTTGTGTGGCCTACCTTCTTTCCATGCCTAACTTCATCACCTACCCCACTGGGGTCCCGGCACTACTTGCGGAGGGCCCAACAACCAGGCTGCCACTAACATCAGGCCCAGCGGCGAGAAACTGTGCAGTGGCGGTTCCATTACCATAACTGCAACCCGCAAGTGGCGTCATGATACAAACTTTATAAATAGTTCTCTGTACATATGTGGCGCCCCTGACCTGGTCAGGCACCACTGAGTACTGCACCCATGCTGGGGCAGTGCTTCCAGGTAGTTCTAAAGGCCGGAAAGAGGTGTGTACGCACAGACACATAGCAACCAGGTCTCCCACACCTTTAGATGGGACCCTTGGGCAGTCCCTAGAGGGGTCTGGCCTTCAATTCTTTTCAGGGGGTGTAGTGGAGGGTCTAGGAGCTAAGATGCAGAGGCTGTAAGGAAAGAAGGGGATCGAGCCAGTCTGGTAGTGGAGCACAGCGGTTGATAGGAGACGCAGGCGCGCGCTCACGCTAGTCAGACCCTGCACGTGGAGTAGCCGTTAGCGGTGGAGAACGGTTACCAGAGAGTCAGTCAGAAAGACACCTAGAGAGAGGCAGTCGAGTACGGGAACTGCTGTTGACTAGGCACGCACAGGGAACAGGTCCCTAGAGTAGACGTCCATTTATTGATCTGTTAAATCTGCCGGTGAGGGGACTAGAGGTACCTCACCAACCATCTAGAGTCCGAGCCTCAGCAGCAACGCGGGGACCCATAAGGAGACATAGCCAGAAGCCATCTCACCTTGTCCACGCTGCCAGCAAATGGGCCAAAAAGGGGAGATAAGGTAGTAGCGACTTCCCTGGATAGACCCCACGGTACTTCAAGTCAGGGGTTATCCGAAACAAGAAGTGCTAGGAAGGTGAGTTAATGGTTACCCTCAGATCGGCCTGAAGGAGTTCCTGGTTCCACCTGGTTTATCTCAGTATCGCCTGGGTTACCTCACAATAACAGCAAAAGTGAGTAAAACAAGTTGAAAGACTTTCCGGACTGAGCCTGAGTTATTCTGGGACCTGTTGTTCTACACACCCGAGCCCCTAGGGCCAGCCTCACTCACGGGAGACCATATCATCCGACTGAAGACTCCATCAGCCCCAGACGCTTTTTAAATCTGCAGTGGCGGTCACCCATATCCCTGACTGAGTGGCGTCACAACTCATATGTATACAAATCCGACATACCTGTTGCCATATATACCCAAAAGAAGACCCTATGGCGTCCCTGAAGGTGGAATGATGTCCCTGGGGCGACTACTGCAGGTGGGCTTCACACATAACCCCCTTCAAGCGATCCCCAGGGTCACGGAACTGAGCAATAGCCACCCAGTGAACTGTCCCCATAGATATACGGCCCCATAGCCTTGGGGCGGTACACAAGCCACACATAAGCCTCAACAATAAGAAGGATAGATTGGAAAAAATATCTTAATAAACCAGCACAGTTCTGGAAGAAAATTCTTTGAACAGATGAAACCAAGATCAACCTCTACCAGAATGATTGAAAAACAAAAGTACGGTGAAGGCATGGTACAGCTCATGATCCAAAGCATACCTCATTATTATTATTATTATTAGTAGTAGTAGTAATATTTATTTATAGAGCACCATTGATTCCATGGTGCTGTACATGAGAAATGGTTACTTACAGAATACATATACAAATTACAATAGACAGATTGGTACAGAGGGAAGAGGACCCTGCCCTTGTGGGCTTACATTCTATAGGATTTTGGGGAGGAGACAGTAGGTGGGGTGTTGTTCGGGTAGCAGTTCCGGCATGGTGGTGAGGCAGCAGCTCCGGAGGTGGTGACGCAGTATGGTCATTGTAGATTACAGGAATTTCTAAACAGATGAGTTTTCAGGTTCTGTTTGAAGCCTGGAAGTGTAGCAAATAATCTGACATGTTGAGGCAGTGATTTCCAGAAGACAGGCGATGCTTGGGAGAAGTCTTGGAGGCAGTTGCATGAGGAGCGAATGAGAGAAGAGGGGACAAGGAGATCTTATGAAGACTGGAGGTTATGTGTTGGAGTGTAGCGGGAGATTAGTTCGGAGATATATGGAGGAGACAGATTGTGGACGGCTTTGTAGGTCAGTGTTAGTAGCCAATGGAAGGATTTGTAGAGAGGAGAAGTAGGGTGGTATTGAGGAGAGAGGTGGATCATTCAGGTAGCAGAATTAAGGATGGACTGGAGAGGTTTGAGATGGTTAACAGGGAGGCCACAGAGGAGGATGTTGCAGTAATTAAGGCGGGAGATTATGAGGGCATGCGCTAGCATTTTTGTAGATTGAGGAAAGGACGGATTATGGAGATATTTTTGAGTTGAAGATGGCAGGAGGGGGTGAGGGGTTGGATGTGTGGTATGAAGGACAAGGCAGAATCGAGGGTCTCACCAAGGCACCAAGGCACCGAACTTTGTGTACTGGGGAGAGCGTAATGTTGCTTATTGTAAGTGTAGGTGAGATGGAGGAAAAATAATTAATTCAGTTTTGGCCACATTGAGTTTTAGGAATCGAGAGGAGAAAAAGGAGGATATGGTTGATAGACACTCTGGAATTCTGGACAGCAGAGATGTGACATCTGGGCCAGAGAGGTAGATCTGAGTATCATCAGCATATAGGTGGTACTAAAAGCCATGGGACTTTATGAGTTGTCCCAGGCCAAATGTATAGATGGAAAAAAGTAAGGGTCCCAAGACTGAGCCTTGAGGGACTCCAACAGAGAGAAGACAGGATGAAGAGGTTGTGTGGGAGTGAGAGACAATAAAAGTGCGGTTGGAAAGGTATGAAGTGATCCAAGAGAGGGCAAGATCTCAGACACCAAGCGAAAAGAGGATCTGTAACAGGAGGGAGAGGTCGACAGTGTCAAAGGCTGAGGACAGGTCTAGAAGTAGGAGTATAGAGAAGTGATTGTTAGCTTTGGCAGTAAGTCATTTGTGATTTTAGTCAGGGCAGTTTCAGTAGAATGATGTGGACGTTAGCCGAATTGTAGATTGTCAAAGAGAGAGTTAGATGAGAGGTGGGAGGAAAGTTCAGCATGGACATGCTGTTCGAGGAGTTTTGAAGCAAACGGGAATAGCGATATGGGGCAATAGCTGGTAGTAGAGGTTGGGTCGAGGGAGGGTTTCCTTAGGATGGGTGAGATTGTTGCATGTTTAAAAGCAGAAGAGAAGGTTCCAGAGGTTAAAGATAGGTTGAAAAGATGGGTTAAGGCTGGAATAAGCATAGTGGTGAGGTTGGGGAGGAGGTGGGATGAGATGGGGTCAAGTGTACAGGTGGTGAGGTGTGCTTTCAAGAGATGTGCAAGCTCTCCTTCAGTGATAGTGGGGAGAAAGTTTATGGGGGAGGGGCAGTGGTCTGTTATATGAAGGGGTTGTGGTGATTGAGCAGAGAAGACTTGCCTGGTTTTGTTGATCTTATCTTTGGCAAAGTCTTCTGTGGAGATGAGGGAGGTTGGATGGGGCAGTGGTGGGCAAAGGAGGGAGTTGAAAGATATTGAATAAATGTTTGGGGTTGTGTGTTAAAGAGGATATCAGGGTTCTGAAGTAATCCTGTTTAGCAGAGGTGAGGGCTGAACGAAATGTGTGAATTGAATTTTTGAATGTGGTGAAATCTTCCTGGGAGTGCGTTTTCTTCCACCGTCGCTCAGCAGCCCTAGACACTTGCCGAAGTTTTTTAGTGAGGCTGTTGTGCGAAGGTTGTCTATTGATTCGTCTCACTCTGCCATCCATGAGAGGGGCAACTGAATCAATAGCTGATGTGAGTGTGGTGTTGTAGAAAATGGTGGCACTGTCTGTGTCGTGGAGTGAAGATATGGAGGATAGAGATAGGATAGAGTCAGAGAGGGTGGGTATGTTGAGAAGGGCAAGGTTTCTGCGGGGGGCTGCTAGGTGCTAGACAGAGGGGGCAGGTGAGGAGAACAGGGCTGAAAAGGTCAGTAGATGGTGGTCAGATAGTGGGAGACGGGAGGTTGTGAGTTCAGATTGAAAGCAGAGATGGGTGAAGATAAGGTCCAGTGTATGTCCATCCTTATGGGTGGCAGAGGTGGACAACTGAGATAGACCAAAGGATGAAGCGAGGGACAAGAGTTTGGAGGCTGCTGAATGGTGGGTGTCAGTGGGGATGTTGAAGTTGCCCATGATGATAGTAGGAATATCAGCAGAAAGAAAGTGTAGAAGCCAGGCAGAGAACTGGTCGATGAAGGCACATCTTGTGTAACACATGGCGAAGGCAGTGAGATGGCTTGGCATCTGTCATAGCAAATTGAATCTTAATGTTTTGAGCAAAGAGCAAACATTGCAGAGAGTGCACGTACCCGCTCCAATGTCTGCCCTTTTCCCCCAATTAATAACATTTAATTTGCGATAACAGATGCCACCATATATAAAATTAAAGCTTATGAACTGCGAAACAGATCATGCAGTTTATTGTATACAGTGATTGGAGTGTCAAAAAAGTGTATCGGGTACACCATGCAAAAGATAAAAAAAGATTGAGGAGCATGTTTCAAATATTAATAACATTAACTAGTCATATTCAGTGGCTTGCAAACATTTTGTCTTGATTCACAAAGGTGATTTAAAGTCATTTGAATTCTTTGCGACAGAAAGAGTTACCCGTCCTAACAGGGGAGGCTATAGACAGAATTGCCTCGCCCTAAGAGAAACGTATTAGATTCTTAAGTTAAAAACTAAATAGCCCAGTGGTATGAATTATAGGAACAATTTTACATTTATTGAATTTTTTTAATAAGATGAGTTTTTTTCATCACACTGTGAAAATCATGAGGGTATGTTTTTCGTAGTAGAAATTTATTCGCATTAACATACTGCAATGTAAGGTTTTTTTGTGTTTTTCCTTTTATTATATGCTGGTCATTGGTTGTCTGTGTTCATAAATATCAACCCCTACTCTATTGTTTCATCCTATGTCTAAGAGCATAGTCAGGCAAGTTTGTCAGAAATTCGTCAGGGCCAGAGAGGTCTGCAACCCAGCTCCATTTTTTAAACTTGTGAAATAAAAAAATTTGAATTTTATACAAGGATGTGCCGGAATCCTTTCTACTTTGTGTTGCAAGCCTCAGTTAATCCGGGGCACTCCTTGTTGCCTTTTCTCACCAGCTTTAATTTTCATTTCAAACACATTATTCTTTATGAGTTTCCGAGTATCCAGACCCACAAAATTTCCTCCTTCAGTTTTGCTTCTGACAGTCCCTGAAATGTGGTACATAGAAGTCTCTCCTTTTGGTAGAGCTTTCACAAACTGCTTTTTCAGTCCAAGCCCAATGTGGAGTGGTGGCAGGAGAGCTTTAGTGGGATCAAATATACTTTACGCAACAATGTTCTTGCGTCCAAGTTGAAAAGATCTTCTCATTGTCCAACTTTTTTGGCTCCAATAATGAGTCCTACCCCTGGTGTCCCATTCACTTAAAAAGCATGGGCACTTTGTGTATCCTCCTTACTGCCCAAAGAGCAAAGAGCTTTCAGATCACCACATACAGTTACGTCCAGAAATATTTGGACAGTGACACAAGTTTTGTTATTTTAGCTGTTTACAAAAACATGTTCAGAAATACAATTATATATATAATATGGGCTGAAAGTGCACACTCCCAGCTGCAATATGAGAGTTTTCATATCCAAATCGGAGAAAGGGTTTAGGAATCATAGCTCTGTAATGCATAGCCTCCTCTTTTTCAAGGGACCAAAAGTAATTGGACAAGGGACTCTAAGGGCTGCAATTAACTGTGAAAGCGTCTCCCTCGTTAACCTGTAATCAATGAAGTAGTTAAAAGGTCTGGGGTTGATTACAGGTGTGTGGTTTTGCATTTGGAAGCTGTTGCTGTGACCAGACAAGGAAAGTTGTATTTCAGCTCACCCGTAATATTATTTCACCTGGCTCCAAAACCCAGAACGGTGCAAGGATACAAATTCCGTGTTCAGGAATATAAAGCAGTAAGTGGTGGAAATTCCTTTCCTGATCCAGCAACACGTCCGGGATAAATGTGAATTAAAAATTCATTTTATTGAAAAATTATTAAAAAACAATCATCAGAATGACATCCAAAAAATTTTTTCTTTAAAAAGAAAGCGTCTTACGCGTTTCTGGCCATTGTGGCCCTTAGTCATAGACATCTGTTATCCAAATGAAACACATAATATATATAGAAAAAAAGAAAAAAAAAACCTCTTCACTTCCCAGAATGCTACATCCGGTCAAACATACACAGGTTAACCCAATTATGTCAGCAAGGCAGCAGCCTAATACATTGCAAAAGGAGATCTTCCCGAATCAATTTAACCCTTTGGGATGTGCCAAATATAATTCACTAACTTCCATAAAATCACATAGAGAGAAAAAAAAAAAAAAATAAAAAATAAAAAAAAGAATTCCATATCCATTATTCTCCATGAACATACACCTTTCAAAAAATAGATCAATTATGAATAATGATTACAACCATGGATATACCTGTATGTAATAAATACCGAAAGCATTCAGAACAATGATCCACATATTAATATATATACATTAAATCACTTTTGATATTCATGCCCATTGGCATGCAGGTATTATATGTCAAAATCCACCTGGCTTCCCTGTCCCGCAGTATCTGAATACGATCTCCACCTCTTCTAGGGGCTGGAATCTGCTCCACAGCATTCACTTTAAAGAAACTAACATCCCCATTATGATTATATAAAAAATGCTGTGAAGCCCCTGACAAACTCCTTGAGGTGGGATTCATGATATCATATAAATGTTCCCCAATGCGTCTCCTTAAAGTGCGGCTTGTGGAGCCTACATACTGTTTGCGACATTTTTCGCAAGTTATAACATAAACGCAGTGATCTGAACTGCAGTTGATGAAAGAATTAATCTTATAGCGTTTCCCAGTAGTGGAATTAACACTTTCTTTGGTATTATACATATGAGAGCATGTCCCACATTGCTTTTTGCCGCACTTATAGGAGCCACATGTAGGTAACCAGTTTTTTATTTGACTGCATGCAGGTTTTGCCAGATATGCATCACTAGGAGAGATAAGACTACCAACTGTGGGGGCACGTCTAGAAACAAATCTGCAGCCTGTGTCCAAAATATTTTTAAGAGTTTTATCCACAGATAAAATGGGCAAAAACTTACGTACAATCTCAGTAATTTTCCAAAAACTATTACTATATTGGGTAGAAAATACTGGAACACTGTTCCGATTTGTTTTTTCCATGGGGATTTTCTGCTTTAAATAGTGTGCTCTGGATTCAAGATTTACTTTAGTCTTGGCTCTATCAATCATTGCTCTATCATAACCCCTATTCCGCAGTCTATCATCAATGACCTCACATTCTCTTACATAGGCTGTCTCAGTGCTACAAGATCTCCTGGCCCTAACATATTCCCCTACAGGTATGTTTCTTACTATATGCTTAGGATGGTGGCTAGTCGCATAAAGAAGGGAGTTCCCTGATGCATCCTTTCTGTAGAGCTCAGAGTTAACTCGTTTGTTCACTGAGTCACCAACAAGAGTGAGATCTAAGAAGGAAATAGACTCCCGCTGGCTACAAGAAACAAATTTCAGATTGAACATGTTAGAATTAATGTACCCAAAAAACTCTGGTATGGCCGCTTCACATCCACGCCATATTATCAAAATATCGTCTATGAAGCGACCATACCAGAATATGTCAGAAAGAAAAGGGTTCCAAGAGTTGTAAATGAACTGCTTCTCCCACCAATTCATGTAAATATTGGCTAGCGATGGTGAGAATTTTGCCCCCATGCTGCAGCCACAGATCTGGATGTAAAACTGATTCAAAAAAATAAAATAATTATTTTTGAGCAAAAAAGAAATTATATCCAAAATAAATCCTTGTAATTCTTCCGAATAGCTTGTACAAACCAGCATCTGTTCCTGCAATGCAATTAAAGCCAAATTGTGGGGTATAGACGAATACAAAGCAGTAACATCACTACTTATCCATGAGTAACCTTCTTGCCATTCAATTTCCCGCATTACAGTAAGAACATGTTTAGAGTCCCTGATATATGCTGGAGAGGACTTCATAAGAGGCTGGAGCCTCTCATCCAGCCATGTTCCGATGTTTTCAAACAGGGACCCTATTCCAGACACGATTGGCCTGAAGGGTGGTGGAAAAACACCCTTATGGGTCTTTGGAAGCGCATGAAATAAAGGGATCCTAGACGTTTCAGGTACCATATACTCCAATTGTTTCTCAGTCAATAATCCCATATCTGCACCTCTCTGTAATAATAGTTGTAAATCTGTCCGTATTCCAATAGTTGGATCACTATCAACTTTGCGGTATGTCCGTTCATCATTTAACATAAGCTGTAATTGTCCCTCATAGAGGCCACGGTCCAAGATCACCACTGAGCCGCCTTTATCTGAGTTTTTAATAATAATTCTATCGTTGGATTTTAATTTATTCAAGGCTGTTCGTTCCTGGACAGTCATGTTATCATTATCCAGGATTCCACTATTAACCGCATGCAGCTTTTTGAGCTCCTCGAACACCACATGCTGATAGTCATCCATGGCAGGAGATCTTGAAGCCAAAGGATAAAACTGCGGATTTGGCACTCTGCTGGAAAAATCAGTGTCAGTTATTAAATCTAGATCTTCCCCATTGTTGGTACTCAATGATTCCAAATTCTGCAAAGTAACCTGCTCCATAAACATTAAATTCTCAAATTGATTTGGGAACACCATTCTCTCACTAATATCTTGATCTTCTGTTTCCGGCTGAAAAAAATGTTTCTTTATGGTCAATTGCCTGACGAATTTATTCACGTCTTTGAAGGTGGAATATAAATCAAAGTTCCTACTTGGCACAAAATTAAGGCCTCTCCTGAGTACATTGGTTTCATCCTCAGACAAAATAGTAGCTGATAAATTGAGAACTGTGAATTCATTGCCATTTTTCACTTGCGATTTCTGAACGAGTAACCATGAGTTTTTATTTGATTTATATTTCCTCCCCGACCTCCTTGTTGGTTTCTGTTTTTTTTGGCTCCTTGGCCTAAAAAATTATTGTTACTGTTATTACGTTCTGACGTCCCGGCCAGGGGTTCAGGATCTGATTCTCCCTCAGTGGTGTCTAGTTCTGTAGAAGAAAAACTCACCCGTGATTCGCGCCGGTTTGATCTGAAATCATCCGAATTATTCCTTAGTATAGACTTTGGATTTCTCATAGCTCTAATATCCCGCCACGTATACACCTCATTATTGTCATAATCTCTCCTATCACGGGTGAATTTTCTTCGTTTGGTTTCCGTGATGTCATTTTCTAATTTCTCAAGTCGTTCAAAAACATCATTTTTAAGTTTTGTATACGAGGAATCATCCTTATATTTCACAAGTGATGCATCCAGCTCTTTGATCTCCTCCTCCAGAGTTATGATCCTGGATTGTTCTTTCTCCACTATGAGCTTCATTAATTTAGTGGAGCACTCTGATAGAATTGCATTCCATGACACCAAAAATTCTGGATCAAACATAAAAGTGGGTTGTTTTTTAATACGTAAACCCCGAGGTATCATGGAATTCTCAATGTATTTTTGCAACGTCATGCAATCCCACCAGGTGCGCACCCTGGAGGACATAGATTTCTCCATTTTCTGCATGCATTCTTTTAAGTCCACAGGTTCAACACCAGTAGTGGAAACATCCATTGAAAAAATAGCAGCCGCCCTGTTGAGTCTGTCAGTATTGTCTGGATTAAATAGGGCCATTTTATGCTGAAAAAGTGAAGAGGATTTTTTTCCAAAATAGTAGTTCAAAAAACCATTGATTGTGCATATATATCTAGGAGCCGGTAAATAGATTAAAGTCCAGATAGAAGACAATTCTCCATCATCCTTATTCAGGAAAATAATGTCCAAGGGGAGCAAGAAACGAACACATTAAGTAGAGAAGGAAAGTTGTATTTCAGCTCACCCGTAATATTATTTCACCTGGCTCCAAAACCCAGAACGGTGCAAGGATACAAATTCCGTGTTCAGGAATATAAAGCAGTAAGTGGTGGAAATTCCTTTCCTGATCCAGCAACACGTCCGGGATAAATGTGAATTAAAAATTCATTTTATTGAAAAATTATTAAAAAACAATCATCAGAATGACATCCAAAAAATTTTTTCTTTAAAAAGAAAGCGTCTTACGCGTTTCTGGCCATTGTGGCCCTTAGTCATAGACATCTGTTATCCAAATGAAACACATAATATATATAGAAAAAAAGAAAAAAAAAAAAAAAAAAAAAAAAAAAACCTCTTCACTTCCCAGAATGCTACATCCGGTCAAACATACACAGGTTAACCCAATTATGTCAGCAAGGCAGCAGCCTAATACATTGCAAAAGGAGATCTTCCCTACAGCCTATGTAAGAGAATGTGAGGTCATTGATGATAGACTGCGGAATAGGGGTTATGATAGAGCAATGATTGATAGAGCCAAGACTAAAGTAAATCTTGAATCCAGAGCACACTATTTAAAGCAGAAAATCCCCATGGAAAAAACAAATCGGAACAGTGTTCCAGTATTTTCTACCCAATATAGTAATAGTTTTTGGAAAATTACTGAGATTGTACGTAAGTTTTTGCCCATTTTATCTGTGGATAAAACTCTTAAAAATATTTTGGACACAGGCTGCAGATTTGTTTCTAGACGTGCCCCCACAGTTGGTAGTCTTATCTCTCCTAGTGATGCATATCTGGCAAAACCTGCATGCAGTCAAATAAAAAACTGGTTACCTACATGTGGCTCCTATAAGTGCGGCAAAAAGCAATGTGGGACATGCTCTCATATGTATAATACCAAAGAAAGTGTTAATTCCACTACTGGGAAACGCTATAAGATTAATTCTTTCATCAACTGCAGTTCAGATCACTGCGTTTATGTTATAACTTGCGAAAAATGTCGCAAACAGTATGTAGGCTCCACAAGCCGCACTTTAAGGAGACGCATTGGGGAACATTTATATGATATCATGAATCCCACCTCAAGGAGTTTGTCAGGGGCTTCACAGCATTTTTTATATAATCATAATGGGGATGTTAGTTTCTTTAAAGTGAATGCTGTGGAGCAGATTCCAGCCCCTAGAAGAGGTGGAGATCGTATTCAGATACTGCGGGACAGGGAAGCCAGGTGGATTTTGACATATAATACCTGCATGCCAATGGGCATGAATATCAAAAGTGATTTAATGTATATATATTAATATGTGGATCATTGTTCTGAATGCTTTCGGTATTTATTACATACAGGTATATCCATGGTTGTAATCATTATTCATAATTGATCTATTTTTTGAAAGGTGTATGTTCATGGAGAATAATGGATATGGAATTCTTTTTTTTATTTTTTATTTTTTTTTTTTTTCTCTCTATGTGATTTTATGGAAGTTAGTGAATTATATTTGGCACATCCCAAAGGGTTAAATTGATTCGGGAAGATCTCCTTTTGCAATGTATTAGGCTGCTGCCTTGCTGACATAATTGGGTTAACCTGTGTATGTTTGACCGGATGTAGCATTCTGGGAAGTGAAGAGGTTTTTTTTTTCTTTTTTTCTATATATATTATGTGTTTCATTTGGATAACAGATGTCTATGACTAAGGGCCACAATGGCCAGAAACGCGTAAGACGCTTTCTTTTTAAAGAAAAAAATTTTTGGATGTCATTCTGATGATTGTTTTTTAATAATTTTTCAATAAAATGAATTTTTAATTCACATTTATCCCGGACGTGTTGCTGGATCAGGAAAGGAATTTCCACCACTTACTGCTGTGACCAGACAACATGCGGTCTAAGGAACTCTCAATTGAGGTGAAGCAGAACATCCTGAGGCTGAAATAAAAGAAAAAATCCATCAGAGAGATAGCAGACATGCTTGGAGTAGCAAAATCAACAGTTGGGTACATTCTGAGAAAAAAGGAATTGACTGGTGAGCTTGGGAACTCAAAAAGGCCTGGGCGTCCACGGATGACAACAGTGGTGGATGATCGCCGCATACTTTCTTTGGTGAAGAAGAACCCGTTCACAACATCAACTGAAGTCCAGAACACTCTCAGTGAAGTATGTGTATCTGTCTCTAAGTCAACAGTAAAGAGAAGACTCCATGAAAGTAAATACAAAGGGTTCACATCTAGATGCAAACCATTCATCAATTCCAAAAATAGACAGGCCAGAGTTAAATTTGCTGAAAAACACCTCATGAAGCCAGCTCAGTTCTGGAAAAGTATTCTATGGACAGATGAGACAAAGATCAACCTGTACCAGAATGATGGGAAGAAAAAAGTTTGGAAAAGAAAGGGAACGGCACATGATCCAAGGCTCACCACATCCTCTGTAAAACATGGTGGAGGCAACGTGATGGCATGGGCATGCATGGCTTTCAATGGCACTGGGTCACTTGTGTTTATTGATGACATAACAGCAGACAAGAGTAGCCGGATGAATTCTGAAGTGTACCGGGATATACTTTCAGCCCAGATTCAGCCAAATGCCGCAAAGTTGATCTGACGGCGCTTCATAGTACAGATGGACAATGACCCCAAGCATACAGCCAAAGCTACCCAGAAGTTCATGAGTGCAAAAAAGTGGAACATTCTGCAATGGCCAAGTCAATCACCAGATCTTAACCCAATTGAGCATGCATTTCACTTGCTCAAATCCAGACTTAAGACGGAAAGACCCACAAACAAGCAAGACCTGAAGGCTGCGGCTATAAAGGCCTGGCAAAGCATTAAGAAGGAGGAAACCCAGCGTTTGGTGATGTCCATGGGTTCCAGACTTAAGGCAGTGATTGCCTCCAAAGGATTCGCAACAAAATATTGAAAATAAAAATATTTTGTTTGGGTTTGGTTTATTTGTCCAATTACTTTTGACCTCCTAAAATGTGGAGTGTTTGTAAAGAAATGTGTACAATTCCTACAATTTCTATCAGATATTTTTGTTCAAACCTTCAAATTAAATGTTACAATCTGCACTTGAATTCTGTTGTAGAGATTTCATTTCAAATCCAATGTGGTGGCATGCAGAGCCCAACTCGCCAAAATTGTGTCACTGTCCAAATATTTCTGGACCTAACTGTATGACCATCCTTGATCCTTGTAGTTACATTTCTTGAGAATAAACTAAATTTATAGGTTTCCTTCAAATGCACAGAGTGCCCTACTAGCATTGAAGCATACTTTCTGCCATTGTGCAGTAGCACAACTTTCAGACTTTTTATGACTCGATAAAGAGTCTCCACTCACTCACATTGTACTCAGTGTTACATTTTTACATCACCCCAGGAACAGAACTGCAATACAGTAGAGAACCATCTTGAGAAAAATGTGGAAGGACTGCCTTTCTGAACTCTATGGGATTCTATCCTTTTAGAAGCCTATGGAGTCAGTGTTTGTAAAAAAAAAAAATTGTACATGATATTTTACTGTACATGAGATATTTTTACTGAGTTCAGCAATTGAAATATATAAAAATCACCTCTTACTTTGCAAACAATTTACCCTTGCAGATTTGTGTCATTAGACATTTTCTCTTCACCTCTTGCAAGGAGCGCTTACCGGGGCTTGTGGCAATGGGAGCAGTGTGATGACATGAGCAGCATGATGGCATCAGCAGAGTGCTGACCTCACCATGCTGCTGCATGATGGCGCTTGGGCTGATGAGCTCTTCTCTGCTCTAGTCCCAATACTCAAGTGTTTAAATGTATTTTCATCTACAACATGTAAATATATTTGAATGTAGGCAGAAGGGAGGGTCTCCCAGGCAGCTCTGCGGGTTGTATGCTGTGCAGGCTTGGAGAAGAATTAAAGGGCTGGCGGCCTACTTTGTAGTCTGACTCGGCAACTTATCAGGAATTTGCACGGTTTGAAGGATTGCCAATCTGGATCTCATAGTGGTTCATGCTGGATTATAAGTTAAGGCTAAGTTTATGCCACTTGTTACATAAAACCTGTAAATATCAGCAGGACCTTAACAAAATTTAAATATGATGAAAAGTAATCAGCTGAAGTCCTTAAAAATTCCCAAGAACATTTTACTGTAGAGCACTAGACACCTTACTGTTCCAAGTCTCTAATTATTTCTCAGACTTTTCGAGAGAACATTTTTTTCTTTCTTTACCTGGTCAAAATATTATTGCAATGCACACTTTACAATATCTGAGCATGTTATATCTTCTGGCAACCTTATCCTGTTGTGGGAAGTAGAGCTTTATCATCTCTGCTCCTTGTGAACCTAGTGCTCATGAAAAGGGAAGATATTGTAAAGCCCATATATATATTAAATAACTGTCAGGTAAATGATCGCTAGGCCAAGAGCCATCTCTCAAAACTCTCCCATATACAGGATTGCTCAGCTTGGTTCCTTTCCTGTGCTCTCTATGAGAAAGCTACTGCCAGACTCTTCTTGCAGAGGGTTATGTATAGGAGAAACAAAGCATGAGTTGTTGGAGATCCACAGGCTGGATGCTTTTGTCCCCCGATTTAATCGGGTTTTGAAGAGTCAGTAGGCCCCCATAGACTTTAGGCTGATGTCAAGTCTCGCCAATATCAGCAGGCTTTGCCAAATTTAGGCCAATATTCTTTTAGCAGTTGTGTACACAACTTACTAGTTGGCTTATATGACAAAAGGCAAGCATAACAGTTTTTTGGAGCAAATGCCATTGAAATGTACACTTTACAATATCTGAACATGTGGTATCTTATGGTACCTTTCTACTGTAGTGGAAACTACAGCTTCAACTTCACTGCTTCTCGTAAACCTAGGGTTTATGAAAAGAGAAATAAGGTATCATAAAGCCCAGATATACATTAGATAGATGTCAGGCTAATGACAACAGCTATCTTCCATGCTTTTACCATAAACAAGAATGCTCAGCTTGGCTCCTTTCCTTTTAAATAAAAAAAGCTGCTACCAGACTCCTCTGGCAGAGGCTTATCTATAAGAGAACAAAGCATCAGTTGTTGGCGATCCACACGCTGGATGCTTTAGATTCCCTGATATAATCTGTTGGACAAGAGTCAGTAAGCCCCCATATGATTTAGACTGTTGTCCAGTATTGCCAATATCAGCAGGTTCCGCCAATTTCAGGTCGTCCCTTTATACTATTGTGTACACAACCTACCAGTTGGCTTATATTACACAAGGTACGCATAACAGCTTATTGGAGCAATCTGTGCAAGATTTGTTGTGCATTTAGTATAATAAATATTGCTTGCTGTGTTGAAGTTTAGGTACTTCATCTGCAAAAGACATTGAAAGAATAGAAATGGTGTAAGCATGTGATACAAAAATGTTGGAAGGGCTTAAATAAAACATATTGGGAAAAATTAGGAGACATGTTGGAAGGACTTAAACAAAAAATAGTGGGATAAATTAGGAGACATTTAAAGAGCTTATATAGCCTAAGTTGTAGATGGGACATAATCATACACCTTAAAGAAGTGATTTATATAAAGCACTATCATAAAGGCTTTGACTCATCAACCCATGCATATACAGTGGTATGATGATAAAGACTCAAGAGTAAATTCAATATCAACAACTGCTTGTATCTGTTCTACATTACAAAAGAATCTGAGCCTATCTGCAGCCCAGGGCAGCAGCTGCTACATGCTCAATACAACTGTGCATTCTAACTACATTCAATGTTTGCATCCAGCCACCGGTGGAGCTGCTAGCAGCTGATCAATGGGATTGTCAGGTGTCAAATCACTTATTAATGACCTATATTAAAATGATTAATTTATATAATTTTCATTCAGTACCACTTTTAACTAGTTGTGTCATCTATCTTGTTAAATTGGTATAATTATAAGGCGCATATATAACATGCAAATTTGTAATTAACCTTTATTTAAATCCTTACAGTCTAAATAACCGAGAATGTTTAAAATTTAATAGTTTACACCATGTTGCCTAGATTACCATCCACTTCTGTAGTGTATGACAGTTGGATGGTTTCCTAGGCAAATAGAGAGCACTTCTGAATCTGACATCGCTGAACAGATCAAGACAGCGGCGTGACCATGCCAGTAAACTTTCAATCATCAGGATTGTACCACCTCCGCCAAGCAAGAAATAGGAAGGTGAAACGGCTGTGATCTTGAAGAAACAACTTGAGAACAATCCTATAAGGATTAAACACAAGGAGTGCTCTAATTCCCAAAAAATCCCACCTGGGAATTGTATTGACTTCTAATTTAGGTAAATTATCTCTACTTCAATAACTGTTCAATTATCTTTTTAGATGCCTTGCTCCTGATATACAGTACTACAATGCATCATGTACAGATAACAAACGCCTCCACAGGTTGCTGAATAGGCAAAGATTCAGAAAGGACAGAAGCGGAGAATGAATTAAAGATGAAAATCTACATGTATGTTGTTTCTAACACCTGGTGACTCAGAGGAATAGAGAACAATAATGTTCAAGGTATGAATTTTTATTTCATCTGGCTATATAATAAGCAGATATTGTCCTACATTTTGACCTATGCAAAGCTCTCTTTCAAGGACATCTATTTGACAGACCATGATAATATATGTTACATCTTGTATACACATGTAAATGCACTAGCTATGAGGCATAACAATGTTTCCTGCACATGTAAAAATGTGACAGTACATGAAGAGACATGACATATAGTAAGACATAAGAGGAGAATTGTTTGGCTGTAACCTTGAGCAGTCTCACAGTAATGTATCACCATGAGATGTCACAATATAGATAAGAGGTGTAGAAAGATACATTTGACCTATAAGTAAAGATGAGACAGGGTATGATGGTCCCGAATCATAATTAGCATTTTTAAGTTACTTTTTTTTTGTTATGTTATTCACTGACATTTATTGCTCCAAATTCATAAAAATGGTATATGCAGATCATGAATTTTGTACAAAGTAAGAAAAATTAGCTTTTTTCCAGTCATTGACTATTTTTGTGACTTTTTGATCACCTTTTAATCCCTTTACAGGGATCTACTCTTACACAAATATTCCTGGGCTGAGACCATGGAGTAGGCTTTGTTCAGTGGTGTAAACTGGCAAGAAGAATAGTCAAGATAACCGGGTTAGAACCAGTAGGTAGTTATGGCCAAAAGTGTTGACACCCTTGAAAGTATTCCATAAAAGGAAGTATTTCTACAAGAAAATTATTTCCTCTCTGGGTATTGGAACAACACAAAATAAAGAGAAAAAAAAGTAAAATGGACATAATTTCAAACATAACCCCAAAAATTGGGCATACAAAATTGTTGGCATCCTCAACTTAATATTTGGTTGCACACCCTATGGAATAAATAACTGCAATCAATTTGCTTCCTATAACCATCATCAAGCTTCTTACATCTCTCCACTGGATTTTTGGACCACTCTTCTTTGCAAACTGCTCCCAGTCTCTCATATTTGAAGAGCGCCTTCTCCCAACAGCAATTTTAAGATCTCTCCACAGGTGGTCAAATGGATTTAAATCTGGATTAATTGCTGGCCACTTAAGAACTCCCAAGTGCTTGGTTTTCATCCATTTCTGGGTACTTCTTGAAGTATGTTTGAGATCATTGTCCTGCTGGAAGACCCATGACCTAGGACTAGAGATGAGCGAACCGGTCCCGGTTCGGCTCGAGGTCGGCTCGCCGAACGGGGGTCCCGTTCGAGTTCGGTTCGTCGAACGTTCGACGAACCGAACTCGAACGTATAGGCTATAATGGGAGGCAATCACAAACACATAAAAATGCATTATAAATGTACACAAACAGTTAATAAACATTGCCATAACACTTACCAGTCCTCGCGATCCCTTCTGCACTCTGTCTCCTGCCGCTATTCCATCCGATGATCGCTGAATCCTCCCGGTGACCTGCACTGCCAGCAGAGATGCAGGACCTATCGTGACGTCAAAATAGCCATGTGACCAGTCACGTGGCTATTATCTCATTGGCTACAGACTGGTCACATGACTATGACACGTCATGTAGGACCTGCGAGTGCATCTCTCCGGTACACGGTACACATATGTGTATCGCCGTGTACCGGCGACATGCTCTAGCACATGGTCGACTCCCCGTTCCGTTAGGGACCGGCTGACACAGCCGGTCATTAACGGAGATCACCGTTGCCATAGCAACACAGTTAGCGGTGACGTCACTGCTAACCGTGGCTCCGAGAGCACCGTTGCTATGGTAACGCGTCTGTCAGCGTTACCCCTAGCAGCCAGCACTGATCACTCACGGAGTGAAGGCTGCAGGCTGCTTCACGATTGTAGTGAGGATTGTAGTGAGGATGAGGTTCCCCAGCCCCAAGTGATGAGCTGGTGAACCTCATCCTTCCTCACTGCAATCGTCACTACTACTACACTAGAAAGAAAGAAGACAGAAGAGCAGGATCGTGGAGGGCTGACAGGGGGTAATAAAGATGGAGTCTCTAATGTGTCTGTGTATTTATTTCTATTAAAGTATTTTTTCTCTGTGTGGTGTCTTTTTTTTAACCCTTTATTGGAGATTCTTAATGGCCGGGTCAAACGTGCCTGACATTAAGAATCTCTGGCTTAATACTGGCTAGTAAAACAAAGCCAGTATTAACTCATGATTACCCAACAAGCCACCCGGCTCCAGGGCTGTTGGAGGAGTTGGATACAGCGCCAGATGATGGCGCTTCTATGAGAGCACCATTTTCTGGGACGGCTGCGGACTGAAATCCGCAGCAGAGGCGCCCAGAAACCTCGGGCTAACCTGTGCTGCGGATTCCAATCCCCAGCTGCCTAGTTGTACCCGGCTGGACACAAAAATGGGGCAAAGCCCACGTCATTTGTTTTTTAATTATTTCATGAAATAAGTGAAATAATTAAAAAAAAACGGGCTTCCCTATATTTTTGGTTCCCAGCCGGGTACAAATAGGCAACTGGGGGTTGGAGGCAGCCCGTGGCTGCCAGCTGTACCTGGCTAGCAAACAAAAATATGGCGAAGCCCACGTCATTTTTTTGGTGGGCAAAAAAATTCTGCATACAGTCCTGGATGGAGTATGCTGAGCCTTGTAGTTCTGCAGCTGCTGTCTGCTCTTCTCCACACAGACAGACAGCAGCTGCAGAACTACAAGAATCAGCATACTCCATCCAGGACTGTATGCAGAAGTTTTTTGCCCCCTGAAAAAATTATGTGGGCTTCGCCATATTTTTGTATGCTAGCCAGGTACAGCAGGCAGGTACGGCTGCCCCCAACCCCCAGTTGCCTATTTGTACCCGGCTGGGAACCAAAAATAAAGGGAAGCCCTTTTTTTATTATTTCATGAATTTCATGAAATAATTAGAAAACAAATGACGTAGGCTTCGCCCCATTTTTGTGTCCAGCCAGGTACAACTAGGCAGCTGGGGATTGGAATCCGCACCACAGGTTGGCCTGAGCTTTCTGGGCCACACTGCTGCGAATTGCAGTCTGCAGCCGCCTCAGAAAATGGCATTTTCATAGAAGCGCCATCTTCTGGCGCTGTATCCAACTCTTCCAGCACCTGCCTGCTATACCTGGCTAGCATACAAAAATATGGCGAAACTCACGTCCTTTTTTTGTAGTTTTTTGGCAAAAAAAATAAAAAATGCTTCCCTGGATTTTCCATTGCCAGTGAAGGTAACACCAAGCAGTGGGGGTTAGCAGCCAGTAGCTGCTTGGATTACCCTTAGCTAGCAATACAAAAAATGCAGCGGGAGCCCATATTTATTTTTTTAATTATTTATATAAATAACTAAAAATAAAATGGGCTTCCCTGTATTTTGATTGCTGGACATCACAGTGCTGTAAAAATAAATCTTTAAAAAAATGACGTAGCGCTCCGCGGTATTTTTGATTCTCAGCGCAGATAAAGCAGACAGCTATGGGTTGCCACCCCCATCTGCCTGCCGTTACCTTGGTTGGCAATCAAAATACAGGGAAGCCCATTAATTTTTTCTATTTAAAAAATAGTTAAAAAAAAAAAATGACGTTGGGTCCCCCCATTTTTGATAGCCAGCTAGGGTAAAGCAGGCGGCTGTATCCTGAAAACCACAGCTGGCAGCTTTACCGTGGTTGGGGATCCAATGTGGAGGTCCCCTCAGGCTCTTTTTTATAATTATTTTATAAATATTAATAATTACACAAAAAAAGTAGGGTCCCCTCCAAATTGGATCACCAGCCAAGGCAAAGCGGACAGCTGTGGTCTGGTATTCTCAGGGTGGGAAGGTCCATAGTTATTGGGCCTTCACAGCCTAAAAATAGCAGGCCGCAGGCACCCCAGACGTGGCGCATCCACTAGATGCGCCAATCCTGGCGCTTCACCCCAGCTCATCCCGTGCCCTGGTGCAGTGGCAAACGGGGTAATAAATCGGGTTGATACTAGCTGTAAAGTCACCTGAGATCAAGCCCAGCAGTTTGTGATGTCATGGTGTCTATTAGATACCCAACATCATAAACTGTCAGTACTAACAAAAACAAAAAATCGACAAAAGAAATTTATTTGAAAAAACAGTCCCCAAAACATTTCCTCTTTCACCAATTTATTGTAAGAAAAAAAATAAAGGGGTCCCACGACGACTCTGGACCGTCTAGAATATGGGGGGGAGACACTCAGGGAACGTATCCCCCATTTTCTAGGAGTGCGGACCCTTCATGTGAGGAGTGTGGGTGCAATGAATCTGCACTCACTCTCCCCGGGTCCACAGCAGCAGAGTCCATGTCGTAATGGTTGCTACCAAAGCTGCAATGCCCTGCTCATGAGGTAAGGGCATGCCTAATCAGGAGAACTACTGTAGAGGAAGCTCTGCTCACTGGTATATAGGTGCTCAGAGGTAATAATAGATAAAATTAGTGAGTAACCTCGGCACTCTAAATCTCCCAGACTAAGTCAGTAAGTCACAATGGATAGTAATGCAAAATCACTCTTTATTGGTCCGTATTAAGAAATTTTTTTTTTCATAAGCATATATGTTTTTGTCCAAAACAAGTTACAAATGACGTTTCGGCCTGAGCCTTCGTCAGATTGGACTTATCTGCATGTAATCATGAAAAATGACAATAATCAGTATCACATAAGAGTGAGAGAACAATAACATAAACTCGAACAATGTAGAGGTACAATTGGGATGCAGCAAAAAAATTGCAACACAGCAAGAAATGAAACACATGATACAAATGTCATAATACAGTACAAGGACAATATAGTAATGACAAATATTGGGTCAGAGTAGACTTAGACAGCTCTGGTACGAAAGAGATGTCAATCATAAAGTAACATGTGCAGTAGGTGTAGAGCTACAGTATGCATGGCAGAGCTAATAGGTAGACCGACCATAGAAAAAGTGGAGAAAAAGTGGAGAAAAAGTGGAAAAAAAGTGGAGAAAAAAGTGGAGAAAAAGTGGAGAAAAAGTGGAGAAAAAGTGGAGAAAAAAATGGAGAAAAAGTGGAGAAAAAGTGGAGAATAAATAGAAAAAAAGTGGAGAAAAAGTGGAGAAAAAAATGGAGAAAAAGTGGAGAAAAAAATGGAGAAAAAGTGGAGAAAAAGTGGAGAAAAAGTGGAGAAAAAATGGAGAAAAAGTGGAGCACCCTTTGGTGCCTTTCATGTGGCACTAAGGGGTGCTTAGCTTTGTATTTAGCCAAAAAAATGAAAAAAAAATGACGTAGGGTTCCCCCTAGTTTTGTAGCCAGCTAGGGTAAAGCAGACGGCTGCAGCCTGCAGACCACAGCTGGCAACCTCACTTTGGCTGGTAATCCAAAACTGAGGGCACCCCACGCTGTTATTTTAAATTAAATAAATAATTTAAAAAAAAAAAATACGTAGGGGTCCCCCAAAATTGGATCACCAGCCAAGGTAAAGCAGACAGCTGGGGCCTGATATTCTCAGACTAGGGAGGTCCATGGTTATTGGACTCTCCCAAGCCTAAAAATAGCAGGCCGCAGCCGCCGCAGAAGTGGCGCATCCATTAGATTCGCCAATCCTGGTGCTTCGCCCCAGCTCATCCCGCGCCCTGGTGCGGTGGCAAACGGGGTAATATATGGGGTTAATACCAGATGTGTAATGTCACCTGGCATCAAGCCCTGGGGTTGGTGAGGTCAGGCGTCTATCAGATACCCGACATCACCAACCCAGTCAGTAATAAAAAAAAATAGACGACAAACACATTTTTATTTGAAAAAACACTCCCCAAAACATTCCCTCTTTAACCAATTTATTAGAATGAAAAACAAATCCAGGTCTGCTGTAATCCAAGGGGTTGCCATGACGATCCACACTGTCCCAGTCAATGAAGAGCAGGATGTTCCCCATTGGCTGGGAGAGCAGTGCAGTGACCTGAGCTAACATCAATGGGTCAGCCCAGGTCACTGCAGGGGATGACAAGTGCTGCTGTCAGCGAGGTACATTACCTGCGCTGATCTCCAGTACTGCCGACAGCCCCTGTCACTGAGTTCAATGACCGGCGCCTTCACAGCCAAATATCGCGAGAGGTCCGTGACGTCACTGCTAGTCAGTCTCGGGTCGGAAGCGAGAGGTGATGTGACAAGCGGCGGCCATGGAGGACAGTGACAGCGCTGAGGTCGGGATGGCGGGACTTCATCACCGCAGGTAAGCCGAGTGGGACCATGTGTGTGTGTGTGTGTGTGTGTGTGTATGTATGTGTACATGCCGCGGGCAGGAGGGGGCGGAGCGAGCTGAGCGGGAAAGTTTGGGCTTCCTGCACGTAACTAAGATAAACATCGGGTTACTAACCAAAGCGCTTTGCTTGGATACCCAATGTTTATCTTGGTTACCAGCTTGTGGCAGGCTGCCAGCGATGGCTCCTGCACACTGTAGCTGTAAAAAGCCCTGCTTTTTGCTGCTAGAACTGTTCTCGAACGTATCTAGAACTATCGAGCTTTTGCAAAAAGCTCGAGTTCTAGTTCGATCTCGAACAGCCCCCAAAATCACTCGAGCTTAGAACTGGAGAACCACGAACCGCGAACCGCGCTCAACTCTACCTAGGACACAAATGCAGCTTTCTGACACTGGGGACTACATTATGACCCAAAATACAATAGTAATCTTTTGATTCCATGATGCCTCACACACAGTCAAGGCACCCAATACCACAGCCAACAAAACAAACCCATAACATCTTTGAACCTCAACTATACTTCACTGTGGGTACTATTTTCTTTTCTCTGTAGACACATTCCAAATATTTCTATCATGATCTCATCTGTCTACAAGATGCTTTCCCAGAAAGATTTTTGTTTACGCACGTACATTTTGGCAAACTGCAATATAGCTTTTTTATATGTGTAAGCAGTGTGGTCCTCCTGGGTCTCCTGCCTAAGCATTTTATTTCATTCAAATTTCGACAGATAGTTTGTGCTGACACTTATGGACCGTGAGCCTGCAGGACATATTGAATTTTTTTTGAACTGGATAGGCTTATTCACCATCTCGAGTATCCTGCATTTCAACCTTGCATCAATTTTTTTCTGCTGTCCATGTCCAGGGAGAGTAGCTACAGAGCCATGGGTTGTAAATTTTTAGATCATGTTACGCACCGTGGATAAAGGAAAATGAACATTTCTGGAGATGGACTTGTAACTTTGAGATTGTTAATATTTTTCAACAATTTGATTCTTAAGTCTTCAGAAAGTTCTCTTCTCTTTCTGTTCTACATGCTTAGTGTGACACACACAGACACAAAATGCAAAGATTGAGTCAACTTTTTTATCTGTTTTCATTTTGCATACATATGTTACTTGCCACAGGTTAGCTTGAGCGAGCAACACATGCTTGAGCTATTCTTAATGATTTTGACCTCATAAATTAAAATCTGACAATGAAAAATTTTAGTTGGCTCTTGTTTCTATGATATTAAAGAGTTTTCCTTCCTTGCTACATATAATTAATGCATAAAAATGTTAGTACTTTGAAACATTATTATTATTGCAAATATAAATTTGCATAATATTTTATGCCAATTTTCTGATACTTATTTTGAGAAAACAGCAACATTTCAAATAAGTAAAACATTTCTAAACATTATTGAAAATTATAATGTTACTGAAATTACACTACAAAATTGATCCTCATTTAGTGACACCTCTTTTTTGCTTATACTCCTGCTTCAGATCGTCTCTTATAATTGTCCAAAAGAAACCTGCAAGCATTGATGGATTCCATTTTCCTTGATCTTTTTTCCATAGCTACAATATCTTGGAAAAAGCTTTCACCGTGTGCGACACTCCACAGTTTGAGGGAAAAAAAAAGTCTAGATGTGTATGTAAGAAATTATTCTTTAAGGAAATATTACAGCCAAGATCCTTTTATGTTTTGAGGAGATTTTCAAACAACTCTTAATAAATATCTGCTCTTGAGTTTTCCAAAAAATTAGTTACCAGTAATGCCAAATACTACCCAGGCAGCCGTTTCTTTGCCCTGCAACAAAGATGCTCCTCATCTTAAAGACGCTTACGAATCTGAGATCCAGCAGACTTCTTCCTTTATTTTTGCTTCACTTAACTTTGGAAATATGTCAGTGAGATACTTGAATGCTTTTGTGTTTTTGCCTTAACAAAGTTCCTCATTAGACCCAACATGTTGGTATCAAAATCTCATTTGGGTCAGCAAGTGCTGGGTACAGGACATTTTCACTCCTTGGCTGAAGTGAATGTCAGAAAAGCCAGTCTCTTTTATTGTAGTGATGGTTTCCTGCACAACTATTTTGTTCACACAAAAAGCAGCAGTATTTTGTGTTTCGACCCTGAAGTCCAAGTAAGACTGAAACCACCTTTAAGTGACCACAGATGATTCCACTGCTGTAGCTTGAGATTTAAGAGCTCAGCTCTACTCTTGAGCAGATCTAAATCTCTAACAAGATCATTCAGTTTACTTTGTGTTATAAGGTGTGCTTCAGTTGAGGTTACTAACAGAAAGTCTGGATTGTGAGAGGAAGTTGCTTTATAAAAGCAACAATCATCTTCTTCCTCACTGGACTCAACTGAAAATGTTTCTGGTGCTTTTGGAACTTCCAATTTTTCAGTATGTTGTACGGGGCATATTACAGATGGACTGTTTGGCTACTGTATAGTCCACTTCTTTGATGAAACTCCTTTCCTAATGGGGGTCTCAATACCAAAATATCAATTGGTAGTATTATTGGTTGGCTTTCTCCAGATCATTGAGACTGCAAAAGGCATAGATTTCCTTTTCCCATGCAACCATCAGGTAATATATGATGTACATCTATTGCAGCATATGTGTGGAACCAACTCTTGTCTTGACCTTTCTGCAGGCAAAATACAGGATATATGCTTTCGTTATAATGGTAGTTAATGGTAGTCAAGTTTTGGCTTTGTAACGCAAAAGTGACTTCTCCACATATGGAGCAAAAACTATCTGCTTTGTTAATGCAAGAACAAGGCATATTGGAAAAAATGTATAAAAACATGTCAATATGCTAAGAAACTAAACTACGAAATCCAAAAATGTATACCTTACACAGAGAGTATTTATAAAACTAGATGATGCACGTGTAATTAGGATTATGTCATGGGAGCTTGTTGTGCTCCCCAGGGGAGCAATGGATTAGTGGACCCACTGGCAACAGCACACAGAAAACACAAAGGGGCTAGACTTTGGAACCACACCTGGTTTTCCACAGAGCCTCTGATGGTGAGGGGATTGCCCTTCAGGTGTGAGACCGGGTGCCAGTTAAGAAGATTGATGCTGCAACAGCTGGCCCCAGGGGTAGGAACACTAACAATCTCTGAAGAGAGAATCATCAGCAGCAGCTGGTCTCATGGATTCAGCTGGATTGGATGGATGCGGCAGAAGCAGCCGATGTGAATAGTTGCGGCAGTGGATATCGTAGTAGGTGGCTGGCATGCATAGCTGTTGCAGCAGCAGACTTGTAATGCACTGAAACACAGATGCGAATAATCAACAGCATACAACACAATGACAGCAGCAGCAAAAAAGGCCTGAGAACTAGCAACATGTAGGACTTATTGTCCAGTCACCTCTCCATAGGGCAAGGTGCCTAAAATACCTGAAGCTTCTCAGCCAAACTGAATATCACTTCCAAGTCAGGGCATACTTGCCATTTAAGAAAAGAGGCATGGCTGTGCCTGCACTCTGTGGGTATTCCCAGGAGAAGAAAAAAGTTCAGCTCACCCATATATGTGCTCTCTCTCAGCTTGGATGGGATGCATGTGTCGCGGGCGGGGAGGAGGGTGTCAGCACACCGCGCTCACCCCTTCTGCTCGGGTCCAGCAGCTGCTCCTGGTGGCTCGAGCTGTGGGCCGGATCCCGGGGTTTCTCGAGCGACACTCCTCGCCCGTGAGTGAAAGGGGGTGTTTGTGGTTGGGTGTGGGGATTGTTTTAGTTCGTGACGCCACCCACGGTTGTGGTGATTGCACCACCGCTGCTCAGTATGGGGGTCCCGGGGATGGTGATGCGGAGCAGCCAGGTGTTGTGTTGCCCCTCCGTGGGTAGGGGTTGGTGATCCCGGGGCCCAGTGATGAGATGTAAAGTGTAGGGCCCGGTGGGCGCAGGGACGCGGGGGCAGCGCTGTGCCTTGCGGCACTGTGGTACTCACTCAGCCTGAGACGTGGACACAGTTTGTACGGTAAACCAAACGGCTGGTAGGACGGTCCCACAGACGGCTGCACCTGCACTCCTGGTAGGTGACGGTGATGTCCCTCTTCCTTGCACCTATGGTTGACTTGTGGTAGCGGTGGATTCCCTCCGGTTACCCGCTCCCCGACTGCAATCTGGGCCGGAGGAGCTCTACACTTTGCCCGCAGGCGCTGGCCCTGAGAAACTGGTGCCGTGGCGGTGGCGGTGTCTCTCTGCTTCAGGTTGGGCTGTTGCCTTCAATCGGGACTTGGTTGTTGGGGGATCTGCGTCCCCGTCACTGACGGATTTGGCAAATCTGGCGACTCCTAGCTTTGCCGGGGTCCGAGAGGCCCCTGCCCTGGTGCTGACTGTCCTTCGGAACACTGCTCCAGACCACCGGGCACACAGCCAACGGGGTCCTTCCAGGAACTTCCAAACGGTCCCCCTCCAGACAGTCACCGCCGTTGCTGACCTTGCTGTTCTGGCCCTGCACAAAGCTGGACCCTTCAGGCTTTCTTTCTCCTCTGTCACTTCACTTGCTTTCCTCCTTTTCCACTTTTCTACTTTGACTTTCACTTAGCTGTTTACTTTAGCCCTGTCTAGACTACTCTTCCACTCCTTCCACTTCCTCCTCTCTGACTAGACTGCACTCAAGCCCTGCCTGGGCTAATCTGCCTGGTTACTTCCTGCCTCCAGAGTTGTGAGCTCCTCGGTGGGCGGAGCCAACCGCCTGGCCCACCCCCTGGTGTGCATCATCAAACTCCTGGAGGAAGGCAACAAGGATTTCTGGTTAGCTGTGATGTGCCTACCTGGAGTGTGGGGTGTAGTGGTGTGTGACCTGTGTCCCCTGGCTTGCCCAGGGCGACACACATGCAGTCCACCAGACAGGCAGGTCCGTGAGAACGTGAAGGAGAAGGAAAAGTAGGGACTCAGCACCAATTCCAGAGTGGAAAACTATATCCAGCGAGGTATAAAAGATTCCATAAAAACGTCATAGCTTGACGCGTTTCGGACAAGAGAATATGAGTAAAGTCCTTAATCATAAGGCTTATGATTAAGGACTTTACTCATATTCTCTTGTCCGAAACGCCTCAAGCCATGACGTTTTTATGGAATCTTTGAAACCTTGATATTTTGGATTGTTTAATTATTTAATAAAGTTTCTATTTTATACCTCGCTGGATATATTTTTCCACTCTGGAATTGGTGCTGAGTCCCTCCTTTTCCTTCTCTTTCACGGTATTCCCAGGAGGCCTGTGTGGTGTGCACAGGCCATGGGAGACAGTAGCATGGACTGGGGACGGGGCAGTCTCCTCTAGAAAGATGAGAAGGTGAGAGTACCAGCATCCCCGGGGGAGGGGGGCAGGACAATGGGGGGATGCCGGAATGGTTGTTACAGTACCCCCTTATGGGGTACTGTTCTTACATCAGATTTCCATGAATTAAACAAAAATTATGGTTAAGAATATTTACTCTATTCCACTTATCTCTAACCTATATAGTCAGCTCCATAGCGTAAATGGTTTTATAAACTTGATCTTATAGTGGCTTATAATTTGATACGCATCTGGAAGGGTGATGAGTTGAAAACTGCATTTTCAATGTCTGAAGGCCTTTTTGAAAATATAGTAATTTCTTTTGGGTTAATCAATGCGCTAGCAGTTTTTCAAAACTTCCTGAATGATATCTTCTCCGATTGTATTGTAAGGTTTATTGTAGTATAGCATGATAATATTATAATTTTCGCCCGATCTGAATTCACACTATGAACATGTCCGTATTGTTTTATAAAAGTTTAGAGAAAATTATATTTGTTTGCTAAATTGGAGAAATACACTTTTTCTGTGCTAAAAACATTGTTTATGGGGTTCATTGTATTGGCTGATGGAATTAAGATGGATCCTGAGAAAGTGCAGGTCATAATTGATTAGGTTCAGTCTCGTGACTGTAAAGTAGGAGTTAGCAATTAACTATCCTGAGGGGCTACATGAGAGTCAGTTACTGGTGTCAGGGCCGAACCAATAGGCTGAAATTACTTCTGCTCTATAGTAATATTAACATATTAATTATAATTAATATTTTATTATAATTGTATTTGTTACTATTGAGCAGAATTAAAGTATGCTTACATCCTCCTATATACAGTATAAGCCCACACACAGCTTTCTTATATACAGGGTGAGCCTCCGCACAGCACCCCCTATATACAGCATGAGCCCTCACGTATCACCATACATATAGGATGAGCCCTCACACAGACCTTATGTCGCGGGCGGGGGGTGGACGCTTTGCTCACCACGCTCGGGTCCGGCGCTGCTGCTGCTTTGCTTGCTGCTCGGTGGCTCGAGCGGTGGGCCGGATCCGGGGACTCGAGCGGCGCTCCTTGCCCATGAGTGAAAAGGGGGGTGGTTTTTGGGGATTTATTGTCCGTGACGCCACCCACGGTTGTGGTAGGGTTGTGTCACCACCGCTGCTCTGGACGGGGATCCCGGGAGCGATGACGGGGAGCAGCTTGGATGTTGTTCTTCTCCTCCGTGGGTAGGGGGATTGGTTGTCCCGGGGCCCAGTGAGGGAGGGATGGCAGGCGGGTTACGGGGCCTGGTGAGGTGCAGGGTCGCGGAAGCAGCGTGGTACCGCACGGCACAGTGGTACTCACTCAGCCAATGATGAATGCAAAGTCTCCAGTAAAACAAACGGCTGGATGGATGGGTCCCACAGACGGCTGCGGTTGTTCTTCTTCCGGTAGGTTGGTGGTGACTGCCTTTCCCTGCACCTGTGTTATGTTCTCGGTTCTAGTGGCTTCCCACTGGTAACCCACTCCCCAGCTTGGATGGATGCTGAGGGAGCCCCTTTCACCTGCAGGCTCTGGCCCTGGGAACTGTAGCCTTGGTGGTGACTGTATTTCCCTTCACGGATTGAGCTGTTGCCTTCAATCGGATCTTGACTGCTGGGAAACCCCAGAGATTCCCTTCGCTAACGGATTTGACTGGTTTTATGGCGACTCCTAGCCTGGTCGGGGTCCGTAAGCCCTGCCGAATGGTGCTGGCTTCTCTTCGCTCCCCGATCTGGTACCGGCGGGCCACCGCCCGTCCCCGGTCCTTACGGTTCACGTCAATCAGCCTCTCCTGCAGACGGTCACCAACCGCCTGGCTCCACCCCCTGGTGTGGACATTAGCCCCTGGAGGGAGGCAACAAGGAGTTTTGTTTGACCTAGATATGCCTAGCCGGGGTGTGGGGTGTGTTGTTGTAGTACCTGTGACGTCCTGGCTTGTCCAGGGCGCCACACTTATATACAATATAATACCCCACACAGCCACTTATGTACAGTATGAGCCCCCACACAGCCTTTTACATACAGGATTAGCCCCCAACCTCTAAATACAGTATGACTCCTCACATGGCGCCTATATACAGTATGATCCCCCACATTGCCTCTCTATATACAGTATGAACCCCCACATAGCCCTTCTATATACAGTGTGAGCCCCTACATAGCCCTTCTATATACAGTGTGAGCCCCCTCAAGGCCTCTTTTGTATAATATGAGCCCCCAAATGTCTCCTAAATACAGTATGAGCCCGTACATAGCCATCTAAATACAGAAAGAGCTCCTACATAGCTCCCTAAATACAACATGAGCCCCACATTGCCTCTCTATATACAGTATGAACCCCCACATAGCCCTTCTATATACAGTGTGAGCCCCTACATAGCCCTTCTATATACAGTGTGAACCCCCTCAAGGCCTCTTTTGTATAATATGAGCCCCCAAATGTCTCCTAAATACAGTATGAGCCCGTACATAGCCATCTAAATACAGAAAGAGCTCCTACATAGCTCCCTAAATACAACATGAGCCTCACATAGCCTTCTATATATAGCATGAGCATCATCATAGCCTCCCATATACAGCATAAGCCCCAACATGCCCTCCTATTTAGAGCATGAGCCTCCACATAGCCTCCTAAATACAGCAAGAGACTCCCATAGCCTCACAAATATAGCGTTAGCCCCCACATAGCCTCCTAAATAAAGTATAAGCCTCCATATAGTCTCCTAAATACAGCATGATCTGTCATATAGCTTCCTAAATACATTATGAGCCCCACATAGCTTGATATGCACATTATTAAAATGAACACCACATACTCACCTTGCTGTCATTCTCTCAGCAATCAGCTCTGGCCTCCGGTGCTCCATCACTCCGCCCTGCACATGTGATGATGTGACGTCATCCTGTCTGCTGTGCCTCACATCGATTGGTGGAAGCACTGTCCTGAACTAATATGTCTGCATCCTGAGGATGAAAATAGAGGTGACATTAGGTGACTGGTAGCAGCAGCAAGCCTTTCAGCTGTCTTGGTCTGCCAGTGGGCTGGATTTTGCCCACGGGCCACAATTTGCCCAGCTCTGCTTAAAGCATAGTAATGGTTTGAAGGTTTCACCAATTAATACAGAAAATGTATTAGTGTTTTTTCTCAGATCATTAAACCTTTTACTGTTTCCATACGTAATGGAGCAGAACTTAAATTTGGTTGCCGCATGCTGTTGGGGCATTAATAAATTGAAAATGTTTTATATACGCTTCAGTTTTGATCCAACCTGATATCAAGAAAACCATTCATTGTGGAGGTGGATGCTTCAGAGATTGGGGTAGCTGCTGTATTATCTCAAGGTGTCAAAACGCTGACAAACTTGCCACCATGTGTATTGTTTTCTAGGAAATTTTCATCCGCTGAGAGTAAGGCCTAAGCCACACGGCGAGAAAATCGGTGCGAGTGGAGTGCGATAAAACATCGCATTCCCCTCGGACCAATTCTAGCCTGTGTGACAGCACACATGAGCGATTATTTTCTCAGCCCTAATCGGACTGAGAAAACAATCGCAGCATGCTGCGATTGTAATCCGAGACTCTTTCTCTCGCACCCATTCAAGTGAATGGGGCGAGAGAAAAATCGCACTGCACTCGCGGTACACCGGTGTATTGCCAGTGCAATGCGAGAATGTCTATAGCCGGCTACACAGGCGAGAGGGAGAGAAATCCCTCCCTCCCCTCCTGAGTGCCGGCCCGCCCCCCGCAGCTGAGGTCTGCTCGCACGAACGGACCTCAGTTGCAAGGACACAAGCATGAGACTCGGCTCTGCTGTACTGCCAGCACGAGCCGAGTCTCATGCAAGGGGATCGCAGTAGTCCCCGTGTGGCCCCGGCCTAATTATGATGTTTAGAGTAGTGAGTTGCTCGCTGTTAAATTAGCTTTTGAAGAATGGAGACATTTTTCGGACGGAGCAATTTATCAAGTCACAGTTGTGACAGATCCTAGAAATTGAGCTTAAATTGAATCAACTAAATGGTACTTGTTTTTTTTCTAGATTCAATTTTTCAATCATGTTCAAGTAAAGGTCCAAGAATGTGAGGGCTAATGTGACACCCTGGTGCCGCCAGGTGGTCACACAGATTAGGTCCCCACACAACACCTTCCCTCACAGGGTTGCACACAGTTGACCTGAAACTCTAGTCACCCCCCCTCAGGGTAGGACAGGCACACCAGTGGGCGGGACGAGGTGGATGGAGAACGCCCACCTAGATGTCTGGAGAACCCGGGGCGGGAAAAGCAGTAGTTCAAGTTTAGAGCTCAAGTGTAGTAGTGGTGGAGGAAGTGAAGCTCAAGCGCAGAGAGCAGAGGCGCCGGGGTTGGAGCCCTGGTGCATTGGCTAGGTGGCAGACGGTGGTCCATTTCTAGCAGGAGACGAGAAGACGGCAGCCGGAGATCCGAGGTGGACCGGGGCAGGGTTGGAGCCCGCTAGTACCGACAACGAAGAACCGACCCAGAAACTGTGCACAGAGGGGGTACTTGGACCCTAAAGCCAGGACCGGAACCAATGGCCTAGCTAATTAACCAATTGAGGGCAGGATTATAGGTCCTACACCCGGCCGCGGCAGCCGGCCACCAGCACCTTGATTAACCACTGAACTTGTCTCATTTCTTTAACCGTGAGTAAGCGGAGACTCCCTGGTGTGACCAGGCGCACTGGCCCCTGCCATCACCGTCCCCTGCACCAAGTCACCGGGTCCCGGGGCAACCATCCCTACACCCATGGAGGGGATAACAACCAGCTGCCATCCCATCGCCCCGGGTATCAAACAGCAGCAGCGGTGGTGCCATACTTCACTACACACCGTGGGTGGTGTCACAGACTGACTACAGAAAATTCCGTACAAATACGTCCCCCCTTTCATTTGGAGTGTCCGCGTGACCCCCGGGTCCGGAGAATCCCTCGAGCCACACTGCGGGTCCAGATCCGAGCAGCCCGGCTGCTACTTATGTGGGGGCGGCACACCCCAAAAACTGGTGTCACGAACAGGATTGTAACCCAGCCACCTACCTGGTGGAAGTGTGCCTTGTTCTGGACTGTCAGCGGTATGCCGCTGCAAAAATTCTGAAAAGCCGCCATTTTGCCGCCATTTTTAGGCCCCCGTCTTCTTCCTCGAGAAAGGGCGCAAAGCCGAAGCCCTGCCCCCTGGGAACAAGGCCGTAAGGAAGTAACACCCTGAGGCCAAAAACCGAAACTAGAGAGCAGAACGACCAAGCGGGGCGGATGGAGAAGCTGCGGCATGTGATAGAGATAAAGGGCAGGGATGCCATCTTTTGCTCCTGGACACCAAAGTGGAAGGATGTCTGACCGGCCCGGCAACCCGGCTTTGGAGGAACCTGCTCCCGAGACGGCTTACTGGGTGGAAGCCAAGACTGCAAAAATGTGCTGCAAGATACAGGACCAGGCTAATTATATGCTGGTAAGATGGACAGCCAAGATGAGGAATCTGGCTGCAAGCATTCGGGCACGTGAAGAGGAGAGGTAAGCGACCAACGCCCCTATGTTTCACCGGAACCGGCCCAACTGGTTGAGGAGCTCGGTCTGCCCCCATCCACTATGTCGCCTCCCTCACTGCCCGCACCTGCAGTTGGTGACACAAACGGTCCGCTGCCCCAAGTCACGGCGGCGGAGCCCGTTGCATCTGCATGCGAGGACCCGGCAATGGGGTCCCCGGGCCAAGAGTATACCACAGCTCTGGCTCCCGCACCGGCTACAAGCAAGCCCACAGCCCGGAAGACATCACCTCCAGCCCCGAGCCCAGCCACGCCAATGATGACGTCATCCCGGCCACGAGGATGGCCGCATGCATGACGAGATCGGCCCCGACAGTCCATCTGGCTGCATGGGAGGCAGAAACAACCTGGAAGTCAGCCCCGGTCATGAGTGCCAGCGTCATCCCGTACCCAGTCCCGGCTGTGGAGCAGCCAGGGTGTACCTGCTGAGAAGCAGAGCAGGCCATGGAGTGGATCCCTCAACCAAGAATGGAGCCAGTGGTGGCCGGCAGTGAGAGCATCCGCATGAGCCAAGCTCCCGAGCAGGGGGAGGAGCCTGAAGACCGTGCTCCGTACTGGGAGCAGCAGCAGAAGCAACTGAAAAAGGAGACTGCTGCCCGGGAAAAGAGAAAGGCACAGGTTCTGTCGGGGACTTACCTAGAAAAAGATCACCACCTGCAATCCACCTTCCGGGTGCGGGGTCCAACCTACCGTGGGCAGGTCCACCATTTTCACCCTGAGCGAGGGTGGGGGTTCATCTACAAGCCGGGCATGGATGCCGAGATTTGTGTGTCCCGGAGGGATGTAGCCCCGCACCTGCCCACAGGAGACCCAGATCGAGACCTGGAGCCCGGAGAGCTGGTCTCGTACACCCAGCATTGCAGAGAGAGGGGAAGGTTCGCCCTAAACGTCCGAAAATAGGTGAATGTTGAGGGGAAGCTGTGCCCCTACCCCCCTTCACCATCTCCAGCAACAGAAGATGAGTAGGTAGCAGATTCCCGGCTACCCCAGTTATGTGTCCCAATTGGGACCGTTCTACAGCTTTACAGTTTCTGCAGTTTTAAACATGGACCGCGGCCGTGAACTGGCAGGCCAACCAAAAAACTTTTGGGTTTTGTAAATAATTCCTGTCCACCTTCATGTAGCACCGACCCGGTCTCCGGAGAGGCAGATTGGAGGAAGGGCCTTCGGTAGAGTCGGCCGAGGCCCGTCACCATTGCAACAGGTGACTACCCTCCAGACCGTGGTGACCCGTAACAAGGACTGCCGGGTAAGGAACTTTTTACCCGGCCCGTGTGGACACTACCCGGACCCGTTCCTGGACTTGGTCAAAGGGGTGCACACCTGTCTTAGGGGTACTTTGCACGCTGCAACATCGCAAGCCGATGCTGCGATGTCGAGCGCGATAGTCCCCGCCCACGTCGCAGCAGCGATATCTTGTGATTGCAGCCGTAGCAAACATTATCGCTACGGCAGCGTCATATGCACTCGCCTGCCCTGCGACGTCGCTCTGGCCGGCGACTCGCCTCCTTATTAAGGGGGCGGGTCGTGCGGCATCATAGTGAAGTCACACGGCAGGTGGCCAATAGAAGCAGAGGGGCGTATGAGATGAGCGGGACGTAAACATCCCGCCCCCTCCTTCCTTCCGCAGAGCCGTTGTTAGATGCGATGACGCAGGTAGGAGATGTTCCTCTCTCCTGCGGCTTCTCACACAGTGATGTGTGCTGCCGCAGGAACGAGGAACAACATCGTACCTGTCACTGCTGCCAAATTATGGAAATGTCGGACCCTACACCGATGATACGATAACGACGCTTTTGCGCTCGTTAATCGTATCAAGAAGGATTTACACACTACGATATCGACTGCGACGCCGTATGTGCATCACTTTCGATTTGACCCCACCGATATCACACCTGCGATGTCGTAGTGTGCAAAGCCCGCCTTAGTGGTGGCATCAGAGAAAAGGTTGTTTGGGTGGCGTGGCGAACAGAAGGTGGTCCGGTCCGTTTAGTTTGTAACGTTAAAGATCTGTGCCTCCCGTCAAGGAAAGAAATGTTCAAAATGTTTTAAATATGTTTCCATGTTCAAAATACACCTTTTTTCATCCAAACAGATGTAGTTTCAATAAATGTTGGTGTGCAGGGCAGCCCGCGGACGGTCTGTATTAAACCAAGGGGGAATGTGACGCCCTGGCACCGCCAGGTGGTCACACAGATTAGGTCCCCGCACATCACCTTCCCTCACAGGGTTACACACAGCCGACCTGAAACCCTAGTCACCCCCCCTCAGGGTAGGACAGGCACACCAGTGGGCGGGACCAGGCAGATGGGAAACGCCCACCTAGGGGTCTGGAGAACCTGGGGCGGGAAAAGCAGTAGTTCAAGTTTAGAGCTCAAGTGTAGTAGTGGTGGAGGAGGTGAAGCTCAAGCGCAGAGAGCAGAGGCGCCGGGGTTGGAGCCCTGGTGCATTGGCTAGGTGGCAGACGGTGGTCCATTTCTAGCAGGAGATGGGAAGACGGCAGCCGGAGATCCGAGGTGGACCGGGGCAGGAATGGAGCCCGCCACTATCGACACCAGAGAACCGACCCGGAAACTGTGCACAGAGGGGGTACTTGGACCCTGAAGCCAGGACCGGAACCAACGGTCTAGCTAATTAACCAATTGAGGGCAGGATTATAGGTCCTGTCCCAACCAAAGTCCCAAAAGCAGACAACCACCCACAGAGAGGGATAGGGCCTCCGCAAGGGCCTGGTAGATCCCACGGGTCAGTGTCAGCGGGCACGGCTCACCAACAGTAGTACCGGGAGCATATTCCTGCGTTCCACACTGGGAAGTCCACCACATCACAATACAGTGCAGAGGACGGGGACACAGACCACCAGCCCGGGTCAAGGACCAGAGTACACCCGGCCGCGGCAGCCGGGCACCAGCACCTTGATTAACCACTAGACTTGTCTGATTTCTTTAACCGTGAGTAAGCTGAGACTCCCTGGTCTGACCAAGCGCGCCGGCCCCTGCCATCACCGTCCCTTATAGCAAGTCATCGGGTCCCAGGGCAACCATCCCTACACCCACGGAGGGTTAACAACCAGCTGTCATCTCATTGCCCCGGATGTCCCACAACAGCAACAGTGATGCCATACTTCACCACACACCGTGGGTGGCGTCACAGACTGACTTCGGCAAATTCCGTACAAATACGTCCCCCCTTTCATTTGGAGTGTCCGCGTGACCCCCGGGTCCGGAGAATCCCTCAAGCCACACTGCGGGTCCGGATCTGAGCAGCCCGGCTGCTACTGATGTGGGGGTGGCACACTAACACTTTGTCACGCAGCCTTGATTCACTTTCTCCTCCAGAACCTCCATCCTCTATTGTTCATTAGGGTGCTGTGGTTTCTATGGGATCCCTGCAGTTAGAAACAGAGATCAGTGAAGTCCAATTGTTTGCTACTTCTTTCCAGGGTTTAAATTATTTGTGTTTGTGTACTAAAGATTGCGCTAGTTGCAGGAATGTCATGATTCCATCTTGAGTGGTCACCCTGGGGTCACAACCACACAGAAATCTATTACTAAACTCTTTTGGTTGCCATCCATCCATAATTATAGTAAGAATTTTATATCCACTTGTGAAGTTTACGCATGCGCTAAAGTGTGTCATAACATGCTGGCAGAGGAACTGGCTCCATTGTCAATTCCAAAAAGACCATGCACTCATTTGTAATTGAATTTCCTCAAAGATTTGCCTTTCTTTAGTGAAAAACTGTTACTTGCATGGTAGTTGACAATTCAGTAAACAGTCCCATTTTTATTACTTTGTCCAGGTAACCTAAGGCTTGGACACTATCCAGGTTGTTTCATCAATCATGTGGTGAGACTACATGGCATCCTTCTGAACATTGCATTTGATAGGGGGTACAATTTTTCTCTAAATTCTGAGGAATCTTCTGTAGAAAATTGAGGTTTGAGTTGTCATTTTCCTATGCTTACCACCCTGAAACCAACAGTCAGTCAAAAAGGACCAATCAATCTTTGAAACAAATTGTAAGGTGTTTCACTGTAGCTCAGCAAGAGGACTGGTCCTCATATTTACTTCTTGCTGAGTTCATTTTTAACAATCAACTCAATCAGTCCACTGGAAACTCACCTTTTTTTTGCAGTTATGTTTTTCAATCTCATTTTTGTCAATTCTCTAAGATAAGTTCTTGGTTTCCTGGAGTACAGGTTGCCACCCAGAAACTTGGGGATGTCTGGAGAGAGGTTTGGAAGAATGTTGGAGTGGCTCAGCTTCACCAAAATTGGAAGGCCAATAGGAAACCTTCGGCAGGTCTCATCTTCAATGTAGGTAATAAGGTTTGGTTATTATCCAAAAATATTAAGCTAAAAATACCATCAGCAAAGTTGAATCCTAAATATATTACCATGTATGGCATATTACATGATGTTAATCTGTTGGCCTTTAGAGTAAACCTTCCTCCCACCCTTTGCATCCAAAATGTGTTCCACAGATCCCTGTTGAAGGAGTTTATCCTATTGGTCTTGTCTGCCTCATCCTTGCATGCTCCTCTTTCTGTGGATGGAGATTTGGAGTATGATGTGCAGAGGATTGTGGATTCTTGGAGAGTCCAACATTATCTCCAATATCTCATTCATTGGAAGGGATATGAGTCTGCGGAGAGATCCTTGGTATAAGATCATTCCATGATAGGCTGATTATCTGGACAGCACTTTCTATTGTAGGTTTCCTGGCAAAACTGGGAGTCTAGTGGCAAAACAAAAAGAGCGGATACTGTCACAATTCCTAATATTGGTGTGTTTGGATGCAGTGAGTGACAGTTCAGCTGTTCAATCTTGGGAAGGGGCGTGCTGAATTGTCAGTATGGTGATGGACAGCTCAGCTGTCCAATTGAAGGTTTGGATTGTCACGCTAGGTATGGGAAAGTACCCAGCGAATGGCAAAAGGGAAGGGATGGTAGACCTATGTCTAGGGAAGGAGGAGATGATGACCCCTGACCAAGCCTACTGCTGGGCCTTGGATTCCCTCACTCCTTTAAATAGGTTCCGCACCTATGAGCCAAGCTGGATACCTGGACGTAGGCTGACCTTGATCTGAACCATAGGTAGGAAGTGGTTGGGATGAGTCTGTTGTCAACCCCACTAAGCTCTAAAAAAGACACAGGGATAACAAACAAAGGGAAAGTGAATGATAAACCTATTTCCAGATGAATCAGGGAGAGGAACTGCAACAACCACAAGGTTTCTTCAGAAGTATACAAGCTGACTGCTTGCACTGAAGATTTGTTAAGGGTATAAGAGTACCACCAGCACAGAGTAAGAGGAAATGAAAGTATATAAAGACACCAAGGGAGTGCTGATGAAAAACAGTTGACAGGTTGAGGAACTCCACCGGGTCCTGAAGGGCAAGGGATGAATACCAAGCTGCAATAATGGAAGGTCAAAGAACAGTTTACGCAGCCAAACACTGTAGCCTTCTATAGATGGAACCCACAGAACTCTGTCACCCATGACACACCCATGACATGGGATTTGCTGAACTCTCGAAGATGAGTGATACTCAAGCTGCACAATTAGAGCCTGGGCATGCAGGGTTTCCTCCATGTGGCTTCTTTTACTGTGACTACAAGGCAACTTAGCTAGCTCTCTGTCTCCTAATGCTGCAAGTGGTAGCTTTAGCTCGGGTTTGTCTGCGTGCCTTGTGTTCATGTACTCAGTCTTTGAACCATAGTTACCTGACCTTTGATCTTTCTCCTGATAATCTGTTTTATTAGCCCTTTTGTCTTGATCCGCTACCTTCCTGGAACTTTAAACTTTCACAATGGCCTGAGTACCTCATTGACTTACCCCCTTGCTATGACAAGCCCTCTTGGTATCTGACCCAGGACCTTTTGACTACCCAAATTCATTGGTTAACCCATGAGTAGTTACTAGAGTCACAGTTCCCTTTTGATCTTCTGTCTTCATAGTGTTCTTCTGTGCCTACTGAGTGCCAAAGACACTGCAGTACTCTGTGAGGACATAAGGCCAGAGTGGAGCGAGCTAGCTATTTCGATGACGAAACAGGTAGCTGTACAGTCATGGCCAAAAGTTTTGAGAATAACACCAAAATTATATTTTCACATGATCTGTTGCCCTCTGGTTTTTAATTGTGTTTGTCTAATGTTTACATCACATACAGAAATATGATTGCAATCATATTATGAGTACCAAAACGTTATATTGACAGTTAGGATGAGTTAATGCAGCAAGTCAATATTTGCAGTGTTGACACTTCTTCTTCAGGACCTCTGCAATTATCCCTGGCATGCTCTCAATCAACTTCTGGACCAAATCCTGACTGATAGCAGTCCATTTTAGCATAAGCAATGCTTGCATTTTGCCAGAATTTGTTGGTTTTTGTTTGTCCACCCGTCTCTTGATGATTGCCCACAAGTTCTCAATGGGATTAAGATCTGGGGAGTTTCCAGGCCATGGACCCAAAATCTCTATATTTTGCTCCATGAGCCATTTAGTGATCACCTTTGCTTTATGGCAAGGTGCTCCATCATGCTGGAAAAGGCATTGTTGGGTGCCAAACTGCTCTTGGACAGTTGGGAGAAGTTGCTCTTGGAGGACATTCTGGTACCATTCTTTATTCATGGCTGTGTTTTTAGGCAAGACTGTGAGTGATCCGATTTCCTTGGCTGAGAAGCAACCCCACACATGAATCGTTTCAGGATGCTTAACAGTTGGCATGAGACAAGACTGGTGGTAGCGCTCACCTCTTCTTCTCCTAATAAGCTGTTTTCCAGATGTCCCAAACAATCGAAAAGGGGATTCATCAGAGAAAATGACTTTACCCCAGTCCTCAGAAGTCCACTCCCTATACCTTTTGCAGAATATCAGTCGGTCCCTGATGTTTTTTCTGGAGAGAAGTGGCTTCTTTGCTGCCCTCCTTGAAACCAGGCCTTGCTCAAGCAGTCTCCGCCTCACAGTGCGTGCAGAAGCACTCACACCAGCCTGCTGCCATTGCTGAGCTAGCTCGGCATTGCTGGTAGTCCGATCCCGCAGCTGAAACAGTTTTAAGATACGGTCCTGGCGTTTGCTGGTCCTTCTTGGGCGCCCTGGAGCCTTTTTGGCAACAATGGAAGCTCTCTCATTGAACTTCTTGATGATGCGATAGATTGTTGACTGAGATGCAATCTTTGTAGCTGCGATACTCTTCCCTGTTAGGCCATTTTTGTGCAGAGCAATGATGGCTGCACATGTTTCTTTAGAGATAATCATGGTTAACTGCCTCCTTTTAAAGTGTCCTGTGGTGTCATTCTTACTTAATCATGAGTGATTGATCGCCAGCCCTGTCCTCATCAACACCCACACCTGTGTTAATGGAACAATCACTAAAACAATGTTAGCTGCTCCTTTTAAGGCAGGAATGCAATGATGTTGAAATGTGTTTTGGGGGTTGAAATTCATTTTCTTAGCCAATATTGACTTTGCAAGTAATTGCTGTTAAGCTGATAACTCTTTATGACATTCTGGAGTATATGCAAATTGTCATTAGAAATACTTAAGCAGTAGACTTTGTAAAAATTAATATTTGTAGCATTCTCAAAACTTTTGGCCATGACTGTATAGTATGATAGGTAGAAGCGAGGGCAAGTAAAGCACATTTTTTTAACCTCTTTACAGCCCTAAAAAGAATCCAGAAAAAGAGCAGCCAATTGCTGTATTGAACAAGTAGAATTTGTTCATTTTAAATCAATCTATTATTCTATAAGCGACAAGAAATGGGTACAAAATATTTTAGTTTGTTTACTACCCTTTTTCTTACTTTTTATGTAAAACACAGGTTAGCCAAATACTTCTAAACTTGATTCTGTGTATTCACATATCCAATCAGTAGTTTTGTATTAACAGCAGAATATGTTGCTTCTAAATAAAGCAGCATAATGATTGTTGAGATGGTAGAAACAGTCAACTGTAATTTTTCTTACTGACTTTTGTGCTATTGGAGAAATATTTTTTATGTCATCTAGTAAATTACCCCTGGGGACTCATTGTAATAATATTCTACAGCAATAACAGAAACAATGCTTCACATGCACTCACCTGCCCTGCGACGTTGCTCTGGCCGGCGAACCGCCTCCTTATTAAGCGGGCAGGTCATGCAGCGTCATAGTGACGTCACACGGCAGGCGGCCAATAGATGCGGAGGGGCGGAGATGAGCAGGACGTAAACATCCCACCCACCTCCATCCTTCCACATAGCCGGCGTGAGCCGCAGGATGCAGGTAGGAGATGTTCCTCGCTCCTGCGGCTTCACACACAGCGATGTGTGCTGCCACAGGAACGAGGAACAACATCATAACATCGGTATTTCCCAATTCATGGAAATGCTGGATCCTACACCAATGATACGATTACGACGCTTTTGCGCTCGTTAATCATATCAAAAAGGATTTACACACTACGATATCAACTGCAACGCCGGATGTGCGTCACTTTCGATTTGACCCCACCGACATCGCAGCTGTGATGTCGTAGTGTGCAAAGTGCCCCTAAGTTTCTGCATTTTTCAAAACTAATGATAGAATAAATATATGGTCAGAAAAACAGATTCAGTTTAACATTTGGATGATTGCAACAACCTTATATGAAAAATAGCTTAATTGGGTATCATTCTTTATCAGCCTTTCAAGTTATTTCTGCCTGACTGCTACCAAACTTTAACATAATGCTATTAAATGTCTTTTTGCAATTATGTCTCTAATTTAATAAAATGCTGTTGCTAAGCAAAGTGTTAGGATGTAAAAGTGGGCCAAAGCAATAGTGAAAACAACGTAACAAGGTAAATATATTTTTCATTACTTAATGGGTATTATTATTACTTGGTTAGGTAGTTTTTATTATAATGTTCATTATTTCTTTCCATTTTTGAATACAAAATAGTGTTTAATAAAAGTTCAAAATATGAAGACCAACATACTATGTGGTAAGCTAAAGAGTTTAAGGTTAATTCAAACCCCCCTGTGGCTCCAATATGAGAATTAAGATATTGTCTATTAATGTGAACGGACTCAACTCCCCAGCAAAAAGGTCAATGATGTGGAGAGAGGTGAAGGCATCTAACTGTGATATAGCGTGCATTCAGGAGACCCACCTTCTTTCCACAGATAATAAACGGCTACTTCATCCAAGGTTCTAACAGACCTTTTTTGCTAATGACTCAAAAAAAAGAGGAGTGGCCATTTTAATAAAGAACTCAGTGGCCTATAAATTGATAAATGTCAGTTATGGAGCGGATGGAAGATATATTATTTTGTCTTGTTATATCAACAGCGTCCCTTATACCTTGGCAACGGTCTACTCCCCAAATTAATCACAATTGACCTTTGCTAGGAAATTTTTCCAGTATAAAACTGTGGACAAAAAGCGCAAATAGGGTATTACCCCAATAATATGGGGTGAGGGAAGGGGAGTCAATACTCACCAGATGGAGTTGTGCAAGTCACAACCCCTTTTGACAGCATGTAAATCGTAAATCCAGGCAGCAGCCACCCGACGGCAGATAACAGAGAACAGTAGAGATAGGTGATAATGCCGCGCCACAGATCACTTCAGGAGCAATAAGATTAACGTATCTTTATTGGCATAGGTCTACGCGTTTCAGGAGCCACGCTCCCTTCCTCAGGACCGTGAAGAACCAAGAGACATCAAATCTAAAATGGTGTCCACTCACATACATTAAATAACTCCATTGACGTCACAGGGACCATCCCCCGTGAAAAAAACGAGCGGGAAGATCACGTTGCAATGAAGAACATGACATCATATACATATTTGCATATGCTAAACTAAACACATTGTGAGCAAAACACATTTAGAAAAAATTAATTAAAAACATGTAACATATCTACAAGTAAAACAATGTGAAGAAAAAGCAATAATCAAAGCTAAACCTTTGTCGGCCCAAAATATATGCAAAAACTGAGTAGAAAAAGGAAAAAACAAAAAACCAAATTTTCAATAAAAGAATGATGTGCAAATAAAATATGTGATAAAAAGAGTGATAATTGTCTGTATCAATCATACAGCTAGGGATTAGAACTCCCACGAAATAAGCCAAAAAACCAGACATGAAGAAACCCTCACGATCCATTGTCGCTATCACGGCACAAGTGAATACATTACAACCCCTAAGGTGCTATCAACCAGTAAAATAAGGACTAAAAACCATTTGACAGGTTGTGAACGTGTATACTGGAAGCGGCCGAGAAAGTGACAGATGAAACCCACTGTCGGCAGTGTGTGATAAATAAGTGTGATAATTGTCTGTGTAACTCATACACTAGGGATTAGAACTCCCGCGGTATAAGCCAAAAAACAGAAAAGGACATGAAGAAACCCTCACGATCTATTGTCGCTATCGCGGCATAAGTGAACACATAGCAACCCCTAAGGTGCTGTCAACCAGTAAAAAATGTGAAATCGGGACTGAGAAACATTTGACAGGTTGTGAACGTCTATACTGGAAACGGCCAAGAAAGAGACAAATGAAACCCACTATCGGTAGTTTCCCACCGGCTACAGTTCACGGGAGTTCAATAGCGTGGGAAAAAGATACAGTGCGCCTGCGCCCAGGAGCTAGCAGGTCACATAAGTTCAGGACCGTGGGAATTAGAACAGAGCGCATGCGTCTCTGATAACAAAGTAGCCCAGTGTCAATACTATAGTAAAGAGTGCTCATACGGCCAAACCATACAAGAAGGGTGAAAGACAAAGTGTAAATAGGAAACCCACATTAGAAAAATATAATAAAATAATCTCTACACCACCCATCATGCCCCACATTAAGCCCGTATCAGTGGGCATGAACTTTGTCAGGAAAACGTGTATGCATACATGTGTGCGTGCTGCTCCCATATTGGACCCGACCACGGGCAATGCCGCTAGTCCAGGGGGCCAGAGCTTAGAGCACACATACAAATACCAATATAAATGATGCTCAAAGACACGGAATATAAACAAATTAAAATGACAAGTATAAACCACAATAAAAAACCTATGCATTATCAATCAAAATAGGGAATAATTAAAAGGATATACAAAGATAAAATCCATATATAAATGTAATGATAAAAAAGAAAAATATATATATATATATGCAATGCTGAATAAAAATATATATAAATAAATAAAAAATATATATAAAAAAATATATATATAAAAACAAATGTATCCCAATCAGTGAAATAAATCTGTAATCTCATTAAGACCCCGTGGTTTGAGCATGTTGAGTCTATAGATCCAGAAAGTCTCCTTTCTGTTCAGTAACCTCATTCTGTCCGGAACATGTGGGGGTATTTGTTCGATTGGAGTAACTTTGAGTTTTATTTTCTTCCCATGTATTACGGTGGTGTGACGTGACAGGCCATGGAGCATAAAGCCCACCTTAATGTTGTGTCTATGGGAGTTTATGCGATTATGCAATGGTTGTATAGTTCTACCAACATAACTTTTTCCACAGTCACATTCGATTAAATAAATAACAAAATCAGACTGGCAGGTGAGGCGTCCCTTAATCATACAGTCTGTATCGTCTGGGGTAGGTCCAAAAAACATCCTTCCATGCTGAATACTATTGCAACACATACAATTCTTAGCCCCACATCTAAAAACTCCTATGTTATTATTATTAATAGCTGGATACAAATGGTTTCTAAGTCTGCTAGGGGCCAGTTGGTTCCTCAAGTTGGAAGCTCTGCGGAATGTGATCCCCGGGTGTAGCGGCAAAACTTCCTTAAGATAGGGATCATTAAGTAAGATGGGCCAGTGTTTCTTTAGAATCTTTTTAACCAATTCCCCATCACAACTAAATGTAGTGAGAAAATTTGTCCGAAACCTGTCATTGTGTGGATCATCTCTTTCCTTCAAGGGACCTATCTTACTAATGAGATCAGCCTGACTGAGATCTCTATTAGCCTGATACGCCCTCTTGATTGTGGCTAGGGGATATCTTTTCTCTACAAATCTACCTCTCAAAATAGAAGCCTGGTCGGTATAATCTGTATCCAGAGTACAATTTCTCCTAATCCTTTGATATTGGTTATAGGGAATATTACGTAGCCATTTCTCGTAATGGTTGCTAGCAAAATTTATATGACCATTGCTATCAACCTTTTTAAAAAAGGTCTTGGTGATAATGGCATTATTATTATGCATAATGGATAGGTCAAGGAAATCGATGTTGGTTCGATCTATCGTAGGTGAAAAATTTAAACCCCAGGAGTTGTTAGCTATATCCTCCAAAAAAAGTGAACAATCGTTATCCACATTATCCCAAACGATGAATAAATCATCTATATATCTCTTATAGACAATCACACGCTTATAAAATTTTGAGGAGTATATATAATGTAGCTCAAAGAGCCCCATCACCAGATTGGCAAAAGTGGGTGCAGCTTTAGAACCCATCGCTACTCCGCAACACTGGCGGTATATGCGATCTTGGAAAGTGAAAAAATTGTTTTTAAGAATAAACGACATACTATCAAGTAGAAACTCTTTCTGTGCCGGTGGCAGACGTTCATCGATCTCCAAAAATTGCTTAAAGCATTCCAATCCTAAGCAATGTGCAATGTTGGTATATAATGATGCAATGTCCAGAGTAATAAAAATAAAGGATTCTTTCCACACCACATCTTTTAGAATCTCTATCAGGTGGGGGGAGTCCCTAAGGTAACTCCTCAGATTGGTAACGTGTGGCCTCATAGTGTAGTCAACGTATGCTGATAAATTTTCTGTGAGGGATCCTATTCCCGAAATAATAGGTCGACCAGGAGGGTTGACTAGACATTTGTGAATCTTCGGGAGATGATAATAAAATGCCATAGTGGGATTCCTTCTTTCAAGAAATTTAAATTCATTTTTATTGAGAATCCCATTATTTGCTGCCTTTTGGATAAGTGTATGATACTCTGTGATCGAGTTCTGGTATTCAGCAGTATCAACGATTCTATAGTGTTCACTATTAGAAAGCATTCTCATCGCTTCCTTAATGTAATCGACTCTATCCTGTAATACAATCCCCCCACCCTTATCAGCATTGCGGATAATGAGGTCACAGTTATTCTTTAAGGAGAGGAGTGCCTCCTTTTCTTCCCTAGTGAGATTATTCTTATGAGGGTTCGTGTTCTTGTTATTAATAAGCCGTTTAAAATCTTCCAGGACTAAGTCACTGAAGGTCCGTACATGATGTCCAGCGCTCTGTGTGGGGTAGAAGTTGGATTTAACTTTATACTCTGTATGAAAGAAATCGTCTACTGCTACATCAATATTAGCAGGGATAACTTTGTTGACTTGAAAGTGTCTAGTAAGGGTCAGTTTCCTAACGAATTTCTGAAAATCAAGAAATAGCTCAAAATTATTGGAGGATTTCGCTGGACAAAAAGAAAGCCCCTTACTTAATAATTTGATATCATTATCCGAAAGGGTGTAGCTCGATAAATTAAAAATCCCATTGGTGTCCTCAGTACCTACATATTTCTTTTCCCTTTTTTGTTTGAGCCGTAGTCCAGCTCTAGTACCCCTGTATCGCTTTTTCTTTCCCCCCCCCTGGGTGTGAGGAAATTTGTTATAGGTGCCTGTACATTCCTTGCCAGGGGCAAAAAAGGAACACAGGAATTATTCTCACGGGTATTATCAATGGTAATAGTGCCTAAATCAGAATTAACCGTAGGAGTCACTGGAAAGACATTGGGCTCCTCGGAGTCTGAGGACCCAGGAAGAGGTATGTATTCCTCATGTATTGAAATACCCATAAGATCAATAAAGTCTTCATCAGGAGGAACATCATTGGTTGTAGGATTATCATATCTTTCCATTACTGACTGAGAGTCCCTATTACTACGTATCCTCTCAATCTGAGCCTTCAGAGCCTCTATCTGTTTCCTGGTTTCCTCAAAATCCAATGAAGGTTTATTGGAGATCAAAGGTAGAGGGATCTGTTCAATAGACAAGATCTCCCTCGGACGGGCAGTAGAAGCAGCAGGGACTTCACTGAACACCTCATCTGTAGTATTAACCACAGATAGAGGTGGGGGTGAAGATATCACCTGTGGCTGTAGTGTAGGATAATCCTTGGGAGGATCCCTCATCTCATCACCTCTCGCTGAGGGGCCAATGTGTTTTTTGTGAAACTTGGTGTTAACAAAACTCCTGAAACTACCTCGAGATCTAGGCCGCTGATTACGAGGGTTTCTGGGCGGGTTCGTAACAACCGGCTCTGTATTCTTATTAGGGATCATATCTGCTCTATCCCTTTGTAGTTTCTTCGATTTCCGAAAAATCGTGTCCTGCTCCAATTGTATCAACTTAGTATTGACATCAGAGTTCAGAATTCTAAACTCTGGGTGCAAATCAAACCTATTCAGTTCCTTATGCACTTCAGTAATATTATCAGAAGCAATGGTAGCAATAGTATTACGTTTTCTAAAAAGACATTGCAACATCTCCTGCATGCATCTGGACAGTATGTTATTCCATTCGCTAGAAAAAATGGGATCTGCAGGGAAGGGGGAATCATGTCTGATCCTAAGCCCTCTCGGGCAAAGTTTCTCCTCCATATAGATCTGTAGGAACCTGGCATCCAGCCCAAATCGTAGCTCCTCTTTTAACAGATCTTCCAGTTTTAAAAACAGTTTTTTCATGGTGCTAGTGTCCTCCTCTGAGTAGATGTTCGGTAGATCATAGTCAAAGTCCTGAATATCAGGAGTACCTACAGTTTGTAGAATAAGTTTCTCCCTCGATGAGAGACGATTGTTGAAGTAGTCCATGTCCCGAATAAGAAATACCCTCTGCAGCTAAATCCACCAAAGGGAATCAGGTCCAGCCAGATCCGGAAGTCAACTGTATAAAACTGTGGACAAAAAGCGCAAATAGGGTATTACCCCAATAATATGGGGTGAGGGAAGGGGAGTCAATACTCACCAGATGGAGTTGTGCAAGTCACAACCCCTTTTGACAGCATGTAAATCGTAAATCCAGGCAGCAGCCACCCGACGGCAGATAACAGAGAACAGTAGAGATAGGTGATAATGCCGCGCCACAGATCACTTCAGGAGCAATAAGATTAACGTATCTTTATTGGCATAGGTCTACGCGTTTCAGGAGCCACGCTCCCTTCCTCAGGACCGTGAAGAACCAAGAGACATCAAATCTAAAATGGTGTCCACTCACATACATTAAATAACTCCATTGACGTCACAGGGACCATCCCCCGTGAAAAAAACGAGCGGGAAGATCACGTTGCAATGAAGAACATGACATCATATACATATTTGCATATGCTAAACTAAACACATTGTGAGCAAAACACATTTAGAAAAAATTAATTAAAAACATGTAACATATCTACAAGTAAAACAATGTGAAGAAAAAGCAATAATCAAAGCTAAACCTTTGTCGGCCCAAAATATAAGCAAAAACTGAGTAGAAAAAGGAAAAAACAAAAAACCAAATTTTCAATAAAAGAATGATGTGCAAATAAAATATGTGATAAAAAGAGTGATAATTGTCTGTATCAATCATACAGCTAGGGATTAGAACTCCCACGAAATAAGCCAAAAAACCAGACATGAAGAAACCCTCACGATCCATTGTCGCTATCACGGCACAAGTGAATACATTACAACCCCTAAGGTGCTATCAACCAGTAAAATAAGGACTAAAAACCATTTGACAGGTTGTGAACGTGTATACTGGAAGCGGCCGAGAAAGTGACAGATGAAACCCACTGTCGGCAGTGTGTGATAAATAAGTGTGATAATTGTCTGTGTAACTCATACACTAGGGATTAGAACTCCCGCGGTATAAGCCAAAAAACAGAAAAGGACATGAAGAAACCCTCACGATCTATTGTCGCTATCGCGGCATAAGTGAACACATAGCAACCCCTAAGGTGCTGTCAACCAGTAAAAAATGTGAAATCGGGACTGAGAAACATTTGACAGGTTGTGAACGTCTATACTGGAAACGGCCAAGAAAGAGACAAATGAAACCCACTATCGGTAGTTTCCCACCGGCTACAGTTCACGGGAGTTCAATAGCGTGGGAAAAAGATACAGTGCGCCTTCGCCCAGGAGCTAGCAGGTCACATAAGTTCAGGACCGTGGGAATTAGAACAGAGCGCATGCGTCTCTGATAACAAAGTAGCCCAATGTCAATACTATAGTAAAGAGTGCTCATACGGCCAAACCATACAAGAAGGGTGAAAGACAAAGTGTAAATAGGAAACCCACATTAGAAAAATATAATAAAATAATCTCTACACCACCCATCATGCCCCACATTAAGCCCGTATCAGTGGGCATGAACTTTGTCAGGAAAACGTGTATGCATACATGTGTGCGTGCTGCTCCCATATTGGACCCGACCACGGGCAATGCCGCTAGTCCAGGGGGCCAGAGCTTAGAGCACACATACAAATACCAATATAAATGATGCTCAAAGACACGGAATATAAACAAATTAAAATGACAAGTATAAACCACAATAAAAAACCTATGCATTATCAATCAAAATAGGGAATAATTAAAAGGATATACAAAGATAAAATCCATATATAAATGTAATGATGAAAAAGAAAAATATATATATATATATGCAATGCTGAATAAAAATATATATAAATTTTGCACATCATTCTTTTATTGAAAATTTGGTTTTTTGTTTTTTCCTTTTTCTACTCAGTTTTTGCATATATTTTGGGCCGACAAAGGTTTAGCTTTGATTATTGCTTTTTCTTCACATTGTTTTACTTGTAGATATGTTACATGTTTTTAATTAATTTTTTCTAAATGTGTTTTGCTCACAATGTGTTTAGTTTAGCATATGCAAATATGTATATGATGTCATGTTCTTCATTGCAACGTGATCTTCCCGCTCGTTTTTTTCACGGGGGATGGTCCCTGTGACGTCAATGGAGTTATTTAATGTATGTGAGTGGACACCATTTTAGATTTGATGTCTCTTGGTTCTTCACGGTCCTGAGGAAGGGAGCGTGGCTCCTGAAACGCGTAGACCTATGCCAATAAAGATACGTTAATCTTATTGCTCCTGAAGTGATCTGTGGCGCGGCATTATCACCTATCTCTACTGTTCTCTGTTATCTGCCGTCGGGTGGCTGCTGCCTGGATTTACGATTTACATGCTGTCAAAAGGGGTTGTGACTTGCACAACTCCATCTGGTGAGTATTGACTCCCCTTCCCTCACCCCATATTATTGGGGTAATACCCTATTTGCGCTTTTTGTCCACAGTTTTATACAGTTGACTTCCGGATCTGGCTGGACCTGATTCCCTTTGGTGGATTTAGCTGCAGAGGGTATTTCTTATTCGGGACATGGACTACTTCAACAATCGTCTCTCATCGAGGGAGAAACTTATTCTACAAACTGTAGGTACTCCTGATATTCAGGACTTTGACTATGATCTACCGAACATCTACTCAGAGGAGGACACTAGCACCATGAAAAAACTGTTTTTAAAACTGGAAGATCTGTTAAAAGAGGAGCTACGATTTGGGCTGGATGCCAGGTTCCTACAGATCTATATGGAGGAGAAACTTTGCCCGAGAGGGCTTAGGATCAGACATGATTCCCCCTTCCCTGCAGATCCCATTTTTTCTAGCGAATGGAATAACATACTGTCCAGATGCATGCAGGAGATGTTGCAATGTCTTTTTAGAAAACGTAATACTATTGCTACCATTGCTTCTGATAATATTACTGAAGTGCATAAGGAACTGAATAGGTTTGATTTGCACCCAGAGTTTAGAATTCTGAACTCTGATGTCAATACTAAGTTGATACAATTGGAGCAGGACACGATTTTTCGGAAATCGAAGAAACTACAAAGGGATAGAGCAGATATGATCCCTAATAAGAATACAGAGCCGGTTGTTACGAACCCGCCCAGAAACCCTCGTAATCAGCGGCCTAGATCTCGAGGTAGTTTCAGGAGTTTTGTTAACACCAAGTTTCACAAAAAACACATTGGCCCCTCAGCGAGAGGTGATGAGATGAGGGATCCTCCCAAGGATTATCCTACACTACAGCCACAGGTGATATCTTCACCCCCACCTCTATCTGTGGTTAATACTACAGATGAGGTGTTCAGTGAAGTCCCTGCTGCTTCTACTGCCCGTCCGAGGGAGATCTTGTCTATTGAACAGATCCCTCTACCTTTGATCTCCAATAAACCTTCATTGGATTTTGAGGAAACCAGGAAACAGATAGAGGCTCTGAAGGCTCAGATTGAGAGGATACGTAGTAATAGGGACTCTCAGTCAGTAATGGAAAGATATGATAATCCTACAACCAATGATGTTCCTCCTGATGAAGACTTTATTGATCTTATGGGTATTTCAATACATGAGGAATACATACCTCTTCCTGGGTCCTCAGACTCCGAGGAGCCCAATGTCTTTCCAGTGACTCCTACGGTTAATTCTGATTTAGGCACTATTACCATTGATAATACCCGTGAGAATAATTCCTGTGTTCCTTTTTTGCCCCTGGCAAGGAATGTACAGGCACCTATAACAAATTTCCTCACACCCAGGGGGGGGAAAAGAAAAAGCGATACAGGGGTACTAGAGCTGGACTACGGCTCAAACAAAAAAGGGAAAAGAAATATGTAGGTACTGAGGACACCAATGGGATTTTTAATTTATCGAGCTACACCCTTTCGGATAATGATATCAAATTATTAAGTAAGGGGCTTTCTTTTTGTCCAGCGAAATCCTCCAATAATTTTGAGCTATTTCTTGATTTTCAGAAATTCGTTAGGAAACTGACCCTTACTAGACACTTTCAAGTCAACAAAGTTATCCCTGCTAATATTGATGTAGCAGTAGACGATTTCTTTCATACAGAGTATAAAGTTAAATCCAACTTCTACCCCACACAGAGCGCTGGACATCATGTACGGACCTTCAGTGACTTAGTCCTGGAAGATTTTAAACGGCTTATTAATAACAAGAACACGAACCCTCATAAGAATAATCTCACTAGGGAAGAAAAGGAGGCACTCCTCTCCTTAAAGAATAACTGTGACCTCATTATCCGCAATGCTGATAAGGGTGGGGGGATTGTATTACAGGATAGAGTCGATTACATTAAGGAAGCGATGAGAATGCTTTCTAATAGTGAACACTATAGAATCGTTGATACTGCTGAATACCAGAACTCGATCACAGAGTATCATACACTTATCCAAAAGGCAGCAAATAATGGGATTCTCAATAAAAATGAATTTAAATTTCTTGAAAGAAGGAATCCCACTATGGCATTTTATTATCATCTCCCGAAGATTCACAAATGTCTAGTCAACCCTCCTGGTCGACCTATTATTTCGGGAATAGGATCCCTCACAGAAAATTTATCAGCATACGTTGACTACACTATGAGGCCACACGTTACCAATCTGAGGAGTTACCTTAGGGACTCCCCCCACCTGATAGAGATTCTAAAAGATGTGGTGTGGAAAGAATCCTTTATTTTTATTACTCTGGACATTGCATCATTATATACCAACATTGCACATTGCTTAGGATTGGAATGCTTTAAGCAATTTTTGGAGATCGATGAACGTCTGCCACCGGCACAGAAAGAGTTTCTACTTGATAGTATGTCGTTTATTCTTAAAAACAATTTTTTCACTTTCCAAGATCGCATATACCGCCAGTGTTGCGGAGTAGCGATGGGTTCTAAAGCTGCACCCACTTTTGCCAATCTGGTGATGGGGCTCTTTGAGCTACATTATATATACTCCTCAAAATTTTATAAGCGTGTGATTGTCTATAAGAGATATATAGATGATTTATTCATCGTTTGGGATAATGTGGATAACGATTGTTCACTTTTTTTGGAGGATATAGCTAACAACTCCTGGGGTTTAAATTTTTCACCTACGATAGATCGAACCAACATCGATTTCCTTGACCTATCCATTATGCATAATAATAATGCCATTATCACCAAGACCTTTTTTAAAAAGGTTGATAGCAATGGTCATATAAATTTTGCTAGCAACCATTACGAGAAATGGCTACGTAATATTCCCTATAACCAATATCAAAGGATTAGGAGAAATTGTACTCTGGATAAAGATTATACCGACCAGGCTTCTATTTTGAGAGGTAGATTTGTAGAGAAAAGATATCCCCTAGCCACAATCAAGAGGGCGTATCAGGCTAATAGAGATCTCAGTCAGGCTGATCTCATTAGTAAGATAGGTCCCTTGAAGGAAAGAGATGATCCACACAATGACAGGTTTCGGACAAATTTTCTCACTACATTTAGTTGTGATGGGGAATTGGTTAAAAAGATTCTAAAGAAACACTGGCCCATCTTACTTAATGATCCCTATCTTAAGGAAGTTTTGCCGCTACACCCGGGGATCACATTCCGCAGAGCTTCCAACTTGAGGAACCAACTGGCCCCTAGCAGACTTAGAAACCATTTGTATCCAGCTATTAATAATAATAACATAGGAGTTTTTAGATGGGGCTAAGAATTGTATGTGTTGCAATAGTATTCAGCATGGAAGGATGTTTTTTGGACCTACCCCAGACGATACAGACTGTATGATTAAGGGACGCCTCACCTGCCAGTCTGATTTTGTTATTTATTTAATCGAATGTGACTGTGGAAAAAGTTATGTTGGTAGAACTATACAACCATTGCACAATCGCATAAACTCCCATAGACACAACATTAAGGTGGGCTTTATGCTCCATGGCCTGTCACGTCACACCACCGTAATACATGGGAAGAAAATAAAACTCAAAGTTACTCCAATCGAACAAATACCCCCACATGTTCCGGACAGAATGAGGTTACTGAACAGAAAGGAGACTTTCTGGATCTATAGACTCAACACGCTCAAACCACGGGGTCTTAATGAGATTACAGATTTATTTCACTGATTGGGATACATTTGTTTTTATATATATATTTTTTATATATATTTTTTTATTTATTTATATATTTTTATTCAGCATTGCATATATATATATATTTTTCTTTTTTATCATTACATTTATATATGGATTTTATCTTTGTATATCCTTTTAATTATTCCCTATTTTGATTGATAATGCATAGGTTTTTTATTGTGGTTTATACTTGTCATTTTAATTTGTTTATATTCCGTGTCTTTGAGCATCATTTATATTGGTATTTGTATGTGTGCTCTAAGCTCTGGCCCCCTGGACTAGCGGCATTGCCCGTGGTCGGGTCCAATATGGGAGCAGCACGCACACATGTATGCATACACGTTTTCTTGACAAAGTTCATGCCC